>NC_134575.1:135781143-136143643 GCF_050947875.1 Dermacentor variabilis
GACGCCGTCAGTAGGACGGGGCTCTGACTCTCGTGGCCATCCGCATGCAGAGTAGTCAATGGGCGTGTTTCGTGATATTGCTGAAGCGCATATTAGTTAAAACGAACTACATTTCAAATATCGTTCGCAGAAGCGCAAGGAAAGCAGGATGGCGAATTTTGTTACTGTAAGAAAAGTAAAATTCTTTTAATAACCTTCCTTTTTAGGGTGCACCGCATTTACGCAGCCTCCAGGAAAATAGCTTCCCGAGTTCCGTGGTTTTCTTCCGGATCCGCACCGTTAACTATGTTGCCCTAGAACACTGTTGGTCAGAACCTCTCAGGATATTCCTCGCGGAAAGGCGACTCCAAGGAGAAGACCAAGCCTGCCATCGCTTCCAAGGAAGCACGTATCCCGCATGGCTATCTTAGACTGCGGCGCTGAAATGTGCATTTTGAGCACTTCTGAGCCATTATGATGCTGGTTTTATGAAAATGCGGTCGCGTGCAATATCCAAGAGTGAGGCCGTCGCAGTGCACATGTACTACAAAGTACGTGTCTTGGAAGCTTGCAGCCTGAACTGGACTTCTCAAAAAGCCAGACAGCTTGTCGTCGATGGCCTACATAATGCCACCTGGTGTTTTGAGCCAGCGTTGCGTGCCCAGCAAAAACGGCGATTGAAGACGACGAAGTCAAAGATCACGTGCCAGCTGGAGCAGGAGGAATAAAGTTTTATTTTACAACCAGCACTTTATGATGGCCGGGCCTAAGCCTCCCATGAAGGGACGTCCAGGGCTTGCCTCGCCACCACCTCACGGGCGTGCTGGGTCGCCCAGGTTTGGTCGTCAAGGGCGGAGCTCCGCAGACTCTCATGCAACCTCGACAAGAGAGTCGTGGTGTTAGTCTGTGCGCTGTGCTGGGCACTTCCACAGCATATGCGGAAGCGTAGCCGGGTGAATGCCACAGCACCGGCAGTTGGGGGTAGTGTAGACGTCTGGAAATATAAGGTGGAGGTGGGCGGGTGAAGAGTACGTGTTTGTTTCTTGCAGACGCAGAGTGGTAGCCTGCGCCCGGCTGAACTTGGGGTGAGGCGGGGCGAAGGTCCGGTAGCTGAGGTAAAAGGCCTTAACGAGATCGTTATAAGTTGTCAGATTGTCCCTGGTGTCCAACTCATCTCCAGTGACTCCGGCGCAGTTGACTGGGCCTCGCGCAATGGAGTGTGTGACCTCGTTGAGATTGGGGAGGTGTGGGTGGACAGGGCCCGCATGGGCCGGGATCCATGTTAGGGAGATTATGCTGTCTTTAGAGTGTGGTGCCTGGCAGAAGATGCGAAGAGCATGGGTAGAAATACGGCCTTTGCTGATGTTAGGGACGGCTGAGCGAGAGTAACACACGATGGCCTGACAGGTGGGATCTAGAGTGGCCAGGGCGATGGCCACTTCTTCAGCCGTGTCGGCAGTGGGGGGTAGTTACGCTGGAGGCGTGGTGTAGGTCTGCATCGCGTGTGGCGACGGCCACAAATCATGTGCCGTGAGAATATTGGGCTGCATCAACAAGTGTGACGCCAGGAACGTGAGCAGGTGCATTTATGATAGCTCCGGCCCGAGCTTGACGCCGGTCCCTGTTATATTCAGGGTTCATGTTTCTGGGGATAGCGTCTATGTAGATCCAGCTACCGATATCGATCGGGATCGGTTGTTTGGGGCCCTGTTGCTGATAGTAGGTGAAGCCAAGCGGGGATAGAATAAACCGTCCCATTTCAGTGGGGGTGAGCCGTTCAAGCTGAGAGCGTTGTTGGGCTTCAATGAGTACGGAAAGGTTGTTGTGAACTCCCAGTTGGTTGAAGAATTCGGTGCTGGTGCAATGTGGGAGGCCAAGTGCTTGCTTGTACACCCCTCGTATGAGGGTGTCGAGCTTGTTTTGCTCAGCCTGGTACCAGTTGAGGTACGCAGTAACGTAGGTAATGTGACATATGACAGAGGATTGGACGAGGTGGAGAAGGCTTTCTTCTTTGAGTCCCCGTCGTCGGTTAGAGATACGTTTAAGAAGTCGTAGGGTGCTTTGAGGTTGGGCACCGATCTTGTTGAGAGCCAAGGCGTTGGAGCCGTTGGTAGAGATGGCGAGACCTAGGACCCGGATACTAGGGACGTGTGGGATAGGACTGCCATCTTGAAGGCGTAGGGTGATGGCGTCACAGGGTAGGTGATCAGATTGGTGTTTGGGAGGGTGACCCCGCTGAATGGGCTTGTAGAGCAGAAGCTCCGATTAAGTCGGCGAACAGCGCAGACCGGTCCCTTGGAGATAGGCTTCATCCGTGTCAATCGGCGTCTGGAGGGCTGACTCCACCTGACCATCACTGCCTCGGTATCACCAGATGGGGATGTCGTTGGCGTAGATGCTATGGTTGATATTGTCGACTCGTTGTAGTTGCTGGGTAAGGCCAATGATGACTAAGTTAAAGAGCATGGGAGAGATAACTGAACCTTGCGCGGTGCCTTTGCTGCAAAGGGGAAGCTGGTCTCATCGTAAATCCCCGGCCGAGAGGGTGGCCGTGCGATTGGAGAGGAAGTCACGAATGTAATTGTAGGCTCGCTCTCCAAGGTGGAGGTGCGAGACCTGGTCAATGATAGCTGCATGGGAAATGTTATCAAAGGCTTAAGTTAGGTCGAGTCCGAGAATGGCTTTCATGTTACGGGAATGATCGTATAACACTTGATGTTTGAGCTGCAACATAGCGTCTTGAGTAGAAAGGTGAGGGCGAAATCCAATGATGGTGTGGGGATTGAGAGAGTGGTCTTCGAGGTGACTGTTGATGCGTGCTAAGAAGGCGTGTTGCATCACCTTGCCTACGCGTGAAGTGAGGGAGATGGGCCTTAGATTATTGAGGCTAGATGGTTTGTCAGGCTTTGGGATTAGGATAATTAGGAAGCTGGGAGGGCACCACTGCGCCAGCAATCGTTGATGTAGTCAGTCAAATGGGACACAGACTCGTCATCGAGATTGCGAAGGATGTTGTTAGTGACCCTGGAGCAGAACGACCATTAAGCGTGCGAAGAGCAGCATGTATTTTAATTACGCCGAAACCGGCGTCTAGTGTAGGGTTGGGATTACCGATGTAATTGCTGTGTGGACACCGTCCCTTTTGTATCTGACATTTTCGTGTCTGGCTGCTGATACTACTGCTTACTCTGGCCTTAGCGCGTGACAAACTGATGGAGGTGCGGGGTTTCGATCCTCGTACCTCTCGCAGGGGTAATGTTGTGCGGGGTAATCTAATATATGCAACAAACCCCTCCGAGCATCAGGAGCTCCAGCCCCGTACTGGTGGGTACGCCTGTACACCGCGTCATCAGAAGGATCCGTGGATAAGCCCCTGAGTTTGGACCCCTCCCTAAGAAAATGCCAGCTTCGACCACCCCAACCGGTATGGAAGGCACAACACCGATTCACAGTACACTACTCAATCCGCGAACGCCGAATTCCTTCCACGGTGCCATACATGAGGATGTTGCAGATTGGCTGGTGCACTATGAACGTGTTGCCGCGTTCAACAAGTGGGATGACGCTGGCAAACTGAAAAACGTATATTTCAGCCTTAACGATGGCGCCCTTGCTTGGTATGAAAACCGTACAGATGCCCTAACTTCATGGGCAGAATTCAAACGACAGATTCTTGAGACGTATGCGAGCCCTGACAGCCGAGAGCGAGCTGAGCGTGATCTCCAGTCCCGTAATACAAATGCCAAACGAGGGTGTCGCAATGTATGTCGAGGACATGACGCGTCTCTTTCGACGAGCCGACCCCAGCATGTCGAAAGAAAAGAAAGTGCGTTACCTGATGCGCCGAGTGAAAGAGCAGCTGTTCGGCGGTCTCCAGCGCAGTCTTCCCAAGACTGTGTCAGAATTTCTTTCCGAGGCCATCACCATGCAATAGACTCTTCGGCAGCAGACACCATCATACGAACGCCAATTGAACATGGCGTAACCTACGGACTTCTTCGCAGCTCTCGGTGGCGACGTCGATTTCTTTCGAGAGCTCACTGGTTCCGTAACCCTCGAAGAACTCCAGAAACTGTCGGTACCCTCACAGCCGACGCTCTGCTCTTTGTCCAGCATTCACCATGATGAAGTCCAGCACGCAATATGAGAACCACCTTTCAACACAGAAGCTCGACCGCTAAGAAACGACAGCCCCCGTTTGTCATATTCGCAAGCTTTGAGGCAACCTAGAGCCCGTCCAAGCTGCCTCGTATTACCAGGACCACCGACAGGCCCCAAGGAAATCAGACGTGTGGCGGGCACCTGAACGCCGTCCCCTTTGCTTTCACTGTGGTGAAGATGGGTATGTCTACCGACAGTGCTCCTATCGAGAGCTTGGACGGCGTGGATTCTCAGCGAACTCGCCGCGACCTAGGTTCGGCCCGCGTTCTCCTGAAATTTAAGAATACGTTGCCCAGCAGCGCGGATCTCCATCAGCTCGACACACGTCACGCTCCCCTTTGCTGCGGCGGTTTTCCCCGACTCGCTGTACGTATTCGAGCGTGGTGCAGGGTCGGTCGCCCAGCCCACACCGGGAAAACTAACCACAGCGACATTTGGGGGCGAGGCCGCTCAGTCTGGACGTGCTCGAGGACCCCTACTGACGCGTACGCGGACCGACGATACATCGACGACGACAGTACCTGCTGATTACGGAAGAATTTCTTTGTACATTCCTGTACTGCTCTACGATCGTGAATTGACTGCTTGAGAGGCCACTGGAGCGGTGTATAAATAATCAGCGAAAAACTGGCCACCCTTCTAAAGAAAGTGACCACGCCTTGGAATCAAACGCCAGTTCTTACAGTTGGCGGGCACATCGTAACACCACGGCACGAATACAGATTCGCAGCTCTACGTTTGTTGCCAGTTTGAGCATTCTCCCTCAGTGTTCTCGTGACCGAATCATCGGCATGGACTTTCTCAGCGAGCACGGAGCTATCATCAACATTCGACACTGCCTCGTCACTTTCTCGACGAAGAGCGCCAAAGCGACGACCAACACCATCCACTCGCGAGCATCTCTTCATGTCATCGATGACGCTGTCACGTCACCACCGCGTGCACATGTCGCGGTTCAAGTCGTATGTGACAGGCTCGTACACGGTGAAGCGGTCGCAGAAAGTAATCGACCTCTCCTGCTTTCTCATGGTGTTTATTTATTCATTTATTTATTTACAGATACTGCCAGCCCCTACACAGGGCTATAGCAGGAGGGGAATACGAACATTTACAAATCAAATATTTTGTACATGGAAAATTGTACATTGACACAGAAAAAGGGACAATAAATTAAGACTATTTACATCAAGAGGTAACAGCATCAATCGCTGAAGATAACAAAGACACAAAGTAAAGTATATTATTTACAAACTAGGATATCTCCAATGTGTTTTTCGAAGAAATCAATTGATTAGGATGACACGGCTTCTTCCGACAGGGAGTTTCATTCTTTTATAGCTCTTGGAAAAAAGGTATACTTGAAACAATCGGTATTAATAACAGGGGGACGAATAAACATTGAATGACGATGTCTAGTGGTTTCACCGGAAAGAATTTCAAAAACGTCTGTATACCTAATATGAAAATGATCATGAATTATTAGGTAAATATATTTAAGTCTTTCATATATAGTTCTAGCCTGTAATGTCGGTACGTCTGCCTGTACACAAAGTTGAGAAGGGGAGTCCGTCCACCGATATTTATTGAATATGAATCTGACTGGCAGACGCTGTATTCTTTCGATTTTTAATATATTTATAGCAGTGTAAAGATCCAAGACAACCTTCGCATATTCAATTGTAGGTCTAATTAATGTTTTATGAGCTAGAAGTTTTGTTTCTTGAGTTGCGAATGGCAAATTACGCCTCAGACACCAGAGTTACTTGTTGGCCTTGGCACACACATAATCTATATGGTGCTTCCAGGCGAAGATCACTTGTGAAAATCATGCCAAGATACTTATGCTAATCAAGTCTTATAAGTTCATGATTATTAATAAAATAAGAGTAGTTTAAGTAATTTAAACTTTCTAGAGACTGTCATAACTACAGTTTTTAACGGGTTTAGCACCATTTGCCATTCATCACACCAGTTCTTTATCTTCTGTAAATTTGCGTGTAATTTAGCCTGGTCTCCTACTGTATCAATTTTATTGTATATAATGCAATTATCTGCAAAGAGCGTGATGGAAACGTCTATTTCATTCGGGAGGTCATTTATAAATAAGAGGAATAAAAGGGGGCCCAAAACACTGCCTTGGGGAACTCCAGACTTAACACATGAAATCTGAGGCCTTGTACCACTAATTTCGACATATTTCTCGCGAGGAAGAAAAGAAAATAGGATGAGAACCATTGTGTAATAGCAGCATTTTTGAACATAACATCAATTTTTCTTAGTAGTTTATGGTGAGCTGTTGCTTGAGTAGCAAGAAGCCTTGTCGATCTCCATGATGGCCACTATGAGGTTCTTATCACGAACTTCAGCTACGAACACTGGCAAATTTTCCCCGGTACTGTCATCGCCTACGCCGACCCAATCGCCGATGTCACTGAGTGTTTTGTTTCCGAGGCAATCGGCAATGCTTCAGCATCTCTACGCAACGTCCACATTAGTCCAACGCTTCCTGAAGAGAACAGACAACCCCTGCGCGAGCTGTTACTTGAGTTCCAGTCTTGCTTTGCACGGTCGTCGAAGATACGTCAAACATCGATTACGAAACACCGTATCTTCACCTATGACGACGTGCCCCCATACGGCAACAGCCTTATCGTGTTTCCCCGACCGAACGACATGCGATTCAAATGCAGGTGAAGGAAATGCTTCGAGATGGCGTAATCCAGCCTTTATGTAGTCCCTGGTCGTCGCCAGTCGTTCTTGTTAGCAAGAAAGATGGCACGCTTCCATTTTGTGTTGAGAACCGAAAGTTAAACAACGTCAAAAAGAAAGACGTGTACCTGTTGCCTCGTGTCGACGGTTCTCTGGACAGGCTGAGGCGCACGAAGTATATCTCCTGTATCCATCTGAAAAGTGGCTACTGGCAAATTGAAGTAGATGAGCGTGACCGCGAGAAAACTGCTTTCGTGACTGCGGACGGCCTTAACGAATTTAGATTACTCCCTTTCGGCCTCTGTTCCGCTCCAGCCACATTCCAGCGAATGATGGATACCGTTCTCGCTGACCTCAAATGGAAAAGCTGCCTCGTCTATCTCGATGATGTCGTTCTCTTTTCGGAAACTTTTGACGACCATCTTCGACGCCTTCGGAATGTACTCGAAGCAATTCGATCGGCTGTCCTTACACTCAAGCCAGAGAAATGCCATTTTGGTTCCGAGGAACTGAAGTTCCTTGGTCACATCGTAAGCGCGGTACGTGTTCGGCCCGACCCCGAGAAGACTGCGGCCGTAGCAGCTTTACCCGCTCCAACCGACAAAAAAAGTGTCCGACGATTTTCGGGCTTGTGTGCATATTATCGACGCTGCATTGAAAATTTTTCGAAGATTGCAGAGCCGCTATTTCGCCTTACGTGTGACGACACGCCATTCCTCTGGACTGATGAAGAACAGACCGCCTTTGCGAAACTACAACGTCGATTGTCTTCTCCCGTGCTCGGTCACTTTGATGAGGATGCTGAGACAGAAGTACGCACTGGCTCCAGCAATATCGGTCTCGGAGCTATCCTGGTGCAACGCAAGACGGGACTGAACGAGTTATCGCCTACGCGAGCTGCACTCTTTCACGCGCCGAATCCAATTATTCCAACAGACAGAAGGAGTGCCTCGAGGTTATTTGGGCTACCACAAAGTATATGCCGTATCTCTACGGGCGGCCATTTAAAGTTGTGACCGACCATCACGCTTTGTGCTGGTTGACAAACCTCTGAGACCTTTCTGGACGATTGGCACGTTGGAGACTGCGACTCCAGGAATTTAACATCACCATCGTATATAAGCCAGGCAGAAAACATGAAGACGCTGCCACGTTATCGCGAGCACCTGTTGAATCTCACAATACTGACGAGGAAGACGACAGCGCCTTTCTGGGAGCCCTCAGCGGGCCGGATCTGCTCGCTAAACAGCGATCGGACGCTGAATTAAGAACCATCATCGATCACTTAGAAAACGGCATCGCGTCCATTCCTCGCCCTATTTTGCGACGGTTGTCGTCATTTTGCCTACGAGGGGTCATCTTATACAAAATAAACTCAGGTGCCGGCGACAAATCACATCTTCTAGTAGTACCACAAACCCTTCGCGAGGACATCCTATTAGCCTGCCACGACGAGCCTACATCTGGTGACTTGGGCTACTAGAGGACTCTGGACAGGGTACGGCAACTGTACTACTGGCCTAGACTGACTGCTTGTGTCAAATGCTACGTGAAAGGATGTCGTGAATGCCAGCGCCGCAACTCACCAGCCTTCAAGCCTGCAAGCCTTCTACAACCCATCGACCCTACGCGTACGCCGTTTGATCAAGTTGGAATGGACCGTCTTGGACCATTTCCCTTGTCTTCCTCCGACAATAAGTGGATTATTGTTGCAACTGATTACTTGACGCGTTACGCTGAGACGACGGCACTACCACGCGGGACAGCATCTGAAGTTGCCCTGTTTTTTATGGATCACATTGTGCTTCGTCATGGCTCACCGTCGTTCATCATCACTGACCGAGGGACGGCATTTACGGCGAAGCTTTTGGACGACATCTTCAACCTGAGTTACACGAGTCATTGAAAGGCCACTGCATACCACCCTCAGACTAACGGCTTGACATAAAGACTAAACAAACCACTGGCAGACATGATCCCTATGTACGTGGGCGTGCAGCACAAAACGTGGGATGAAATCCTGCCGTACGTAACATTTGCGTACAACACTGCCACGCAGGAAACTACACGCTTCACGCCATTCCGCCTCGTTTATGGTGGAGATGTCCAAACTGTGCTAGACGTCATCGTTTCGTATGAAGATGCCGACCAGCTCGGCCAGTTAGCTCCTGACATCGAGGAGTGCATTCAGCGCGCCGATGAAGCACGTCAACTGGCCCGTGTGCACATAAGACAGCAGCAGTGTACAGATGCAATAACTTACAATCTCCACCATCGACAAGTTGCCTATGAGCCTGGTGACCAAGTTCGGGTTTGGACACCCATTAGACGGCGAGGCGTCAGCGAGAAACTCCTGAGCAAGTACTTCGGACCATACACAGTATTAAAGCGTGTAAGCGACGTAAACTATGAAGTGATTCCAGACGGATACCTGCCATCGCCCAAGCGCCGTTTACCACGCGCAGAGTCTGTACATGTCGTCCGCCTCAAGCCGTATTTTACACGGTGATGTGAAGTGTGCTAGTCAAACTAGCTTTCTTTTTTTGCTGTCGTCGCGTCGTCCTGCAAAGAACTGCGAAGCGTTTTTTTTTGTTCCCGACCACAGAATACATTTTCCCGTCTGCATTTCCGTATGTGTACTAGCGCGTTTTATTTTATTTCTCTTACCTAATTTGCGTATTTTCCGAGTACGTTTGGTGTTTAGGCATCGAGTTGATGCTCCATGTGGGAGGAAAAATAATGCCGCCGGGTGTTTTGAGCCAGCGTTGCGTGCCCAGCAACAACGGCTATTGAAAACGACGAAGTCAAAGATCACGCGCCAGCTGGAGAACCGTCTCTTTTGTGTGTGACATTTTCGTGTCTGGCTGCTGATACTGCTGCCTACTCTGGCCTTAGCGCGTGACAATATGTTGATGCACGTGCTTATACTGTACGTGCAGACAGTCGAACACGAGTTCCAGGTTTTCATCCGGCGAGCGGTATGGTTGCAGGGTAGCGCAAGGCTGTGTATGGTCGTTACTGCGTGAGAGTCAGCTACGTCGCGCCTCAAATGCTTTCCGTGTGGACGTCTTGAGTACTAGAACTGCCAACAAACCCCTTCTCTGGCCGTCCGATACGAAAAGCGGTAGCTTCCTATGGAGCGGGTACGTGCCAACGACATAGAGGAACTCACTGCTCTTATAGACAATTGACGTGAGCATACGGCGCTGGTTCGACGCCACGGCCAAGTCGTACTGCAGTCCATGACCGATGCAAGCCTTCGTGACCTCGGTGATACGTTGACTTGGATGGCCAAAAGACGTCTAGCTCATCACCTGGCCGAGAAACAGGAACTCTTCGTAAGCGAAGCGGCACTTTCATGCCATCAGGGTGAGTCCTGATGTCTTGAGTGCCTCTAAAATTGTCCGAACACACCTGAGGTCATCGTGAAAACTCGCTACAAGGACGACGACCAAAACCAAGTAAACGAGTAAAAGTTTGTCCCTTCAAACCTGCGAAGACGGTGTCCTCCACGCACTGAAATATTGGAGGTGCCCAGCAAAGTCCGAACAGCAGTTCTAAACTCACACAGGTTGTCGGTAATGATGAAGGCGGTCAGTAGTGAGTCTTCAGATCCGCCGATGAAAAATACTTCGCATTGCTGAGTCGGTCCAATGTGGCCTCTATCCGTGGCAGGGGGTATACTTCCTTCCCGGTGATTTGTTCAGGCAACGTTAACAGACGCGAAAACGCTGGCTTCTATCTCACATCGAAGCTTTCTTTGCGTGTTCATTCGACTTTTCTGTTCTTGCTCCTGCAGCTGCTGCTGTATCCGTCGTGCACGCCTCATGGGCGGTGGGGGGCGGGGAGGGGGTAGATTAGAGCACGTACATACGGCGTAGAAGCGTGGCAGAAAGGAACGGCGCGGGAAACTCGTTCGGAAGTTTTCTTCCACGGCCGTCACAATACCCTCCTGACGCTCCATACCCATACCCTCCATGACCCCAGCAATAACGTCGCAGACACTGTCGCAGCCCTTACCTTTGTACTAAGGAGCAACAATCCAGAGGGGAGGTAAATATAGTGACATAGTATAGATAAGGAGGGGAGGAAGACACTGGGTCAAAGCGACGCAGTCCCATAAA
Organism: Dermacentor variabilis; assembly: GCF_050947875.1. Classification (NCBI taxonomy): domain Eukaryota; kingdom Metazoa; phylum Arthropoda; class Arachnida; order Ixodida; family Ixodidae; genus Dermacentor; species Dermacentor variabilis. The sequence continues at coordinate 135,792,117 of NC_134575.1, forward strand.
GAGCGAATAACAGCCTTAGCACTGTTCCGTTCGCAGCTCGCATACATGGGGGCAAGGTGGAAGAGGCAATAGGCGAGGTAAGAAGGCAAGGAAAAGCTACTCTTAGAAAGGACAGCGCGTCGCGGACAGACTGAATAAATTTTAGTTCAATGTGCGTTATGGTGCGCTTCCGCTGTATCTGAAAGTTAAGCGCGCGTAAATTGGTTAAGTGGACAACTGACGCAGGGCGTTGAGACGCAAGGCTGTAATGGAGTGCCGTAGAATCTAGGCGGCACTACGAATGGGGTTGAACGTCAAATCGACACTTTTCAAACCCGCCGCGGTAGGCTTGCGCCCTTGGCATTTCTAGAGGTGGCGTGTTCAATTCTCACCCTGGCAGCCGCATTTGGACGGCGGTGTTATACAGATTATTTAAATTGATGTGGACGTTAAAAAATCGCAGGGAGTGAAAATTAGTCCAGAGTCCGTCGTTTGTGGTTATCAGATTCTGGTTTTCTTGTGCATTAAAAATTTACCAGCCAAAAGCAAAAAAAGACGTAAACAGGAAACATACGAGAACACTTCTTTCCTTTATTCTTGTGTGTTTGCTGTCTATGTCTTGTTTGTGTGTTTTTTCTTAATGCAATGCACCAACTAGCCCAACAACGTGGTTTTCAGGTGTCCTGCCCTATAGATCAAATAATGTTTCACACTTCTCCCACAAGGCGATGTTCTGCGCGAGGCCATGATAATGCTAATATTATCGGAGGTTATGAACAATGCGCCACAACAACGCGTCAAGCAAACACATCTAGAATTGTGTTCTGTGTACTACGCAGAAAATAGCATTAGTATACGGAAGGCAATCTGTTATCACCTCACCACACACCATATTGCACTAAATGCTGAATAACTTCAACATTCCCCATTAAACAACACCGCTCATTATCGTCAATAAAAACAAATACAGAAGAAAGCTTCGTTTTGATGGATTACCGCAGTCTCGATTTGCATTACAACGAATCACACACAGGGCATGACAAAGCTACTTTGCAATTCTGTCATGATACGATACAAGAAACTTGGGCAACAAGTATTGTTAATCTGAGAAAGAGATACAAGATACTACGGCAATTATTGCATCCTCTACGATACTTTCGATTTGTATCTTAAGTTACTTCGATACAATCGCACATTTCTTATCATAGATCTGCATAATGTAGCAGCAAACGCGTATGCACAAGAACGTTTGCTTGGCAATTTCCTAACTCCGACCGGCATTTTCATGTTTTTTGGACCAAACTTGTAACGCGGTCCGTGCATGGTTTGTTTGAGCAAAAGTTGACGCTTTTGTGCTTAATTTCTTAGCATTTTTTGCTAAATTTGGCACCTGGAGTTTAAAAAATGCAGCCTAGTTATGTTTGGAGTGCATTTATTACAAAAGTCGAGCAGATCAATTTTTCTTAATTTATAAACGTGCGCTTGTTCGTCTGTATTGTGCAGCACTCTATCTTATTCATAATTCGCAGAATTATTATCATGTAACGCAGTCCAAAAATTGATTGTGGTTCTTGCGAGCAATAATCACGTACACAGAATAGCCGCCTTATACACAAGTCTCTCAGAGGCAGCGACATCCAGGAATTGGTTCACAACAGTCAAACTTACATCGCTGATGTGTGATAGATACTTCGCGCAAGGCAACTCCACTCTTGCATTCTTCAGACTTCGTAGCAAAGCACCCCGCAAGAGAAACATCGATAACGACGCTAGAGCAGCATCAGAATTCGCGCGAAGGACACCGCACGCATTGGCTGACGTAGCACAGTAAGGTGGCTACGAACAAGTGTCACGGCATTGACGCAATTAAAAGCAAAAAAAAAAGAACAAGCAGGAAAGCAAAAAAAAAAGTATAATAAAAGGTCGGCAGCACGCAGCCGTTCGCGCTCTTGTTTTGATGATGATGATGATTGAATGGCATCCGCTTTGAGACTTGGCTGTGAGCAATGGTCACATAGCCTGGGGCCCTATAACTTAAGACGGTTGCAATTTGTTTTCATTCCAAGCATTTGACAGCAAATGTACGTAACCACCGACACAAGCATAAGGCGGTGACCCGCAGCGTTGTTTGAACAACCCAATGAAACGCGCTCCTGGTTTATAGGTCACTTTTTTTTGCTTTCAAGGCGAATAGCATTGCCCACATTGAGTGGCTTGTCTTATGTAGTTGGCTGACAAGAGGCGGGGAACACACTGAAGTGAGAGGGATTCGATGGGGCCGAGACAGTGCACTGAAAATCGATAACCGGATGAGGAGGGTGGTGCAGGCGTCGGTGATTGGTCCGTTTCCTCTTACTTAGCTTGCGGTGGATGGTCGAAAATCGCGGCGGCGTGCAGCGGAACGTTAAATATGCCGCCAGAATGGATCCTGAACAAATAATATTTGGAAGAACGAGGTCGTAAACATGCCGAAAGGATCGAGTACGTTATAGTGCAACAAAACAATGTTTATTATATGCAAATAAATCCACGCTCCGCAGCCGCTCCCAGTAAATAGTGCTAGAACAACTGGTGCGCAGCCATCTCCTTTTCCTTTCGGAACGGGGCAGGCTCCGGCTATTCGTAAAAAAATTGAGTTTTGTTCGGCTTATTATTGCATTCTTAACGCGTACACATCAGTTTGACGCACTGGGTATTTGCGGTTTTGTGAGGTGGCGTGACAGACAGATGAAGTAGGCGTATCCCGCAAACGTTGGATCACTGGCAGTGTATTGCGGCTAAAAAGACATCGTATGAGAAATGAAAAATTTTTTTTCGTTTGCTCTAAACATGCATAATCCGTGTGCACACATCCTGTCAGATACCCCGTTATCGCGGTTGTGGTGATGTCGCATGACAGACAGGCAAAGTGGAGGTGACCCGAAAAATGTTTTACCAATCATGGAGGGATGATTGCAGAAATGAAATAGAGAAGTTTGGAATAGAAATGTTTGGTATAGGGGTGCCATAGCGTAAAGCTATTAAAAACCTTTATATTCACTCTCTGCGATCAGCCCTCCGGTATTGCTCAAAATCATTCGACGTTTTTTCACCATTAGCCCCCGACTATTGGTCAAATGTTTTCGGGCGGCATCCACTTCACCTGCTTGTCACGCGACGTCACAAAACCGCGAATACTCAGCGCGTCAATGTTGCGTGTACGCGTTAAGGATGCATTAAAATGTCGAACAAAACTGAATTTTCTTGTGAATAGCCGCAGGCTTCCCCGTTCCGAAAGGAATAAAAGATGGCTGCCGGCGATCACTCAGGCACTGGCTACTCCCACCTGCCGGATAGCGTGCGCTTATTTGCGTATAATAAAGCTTTCTGAGTTGCCGTGTAACGTTTTCAAACATTTTCGGCCCGTTTGCGACCTCATTTTTCAACTCTTCTTTGCTCAGGGTCCCGTTTAGCGTCATTCTTTTCCTTTCATTGCATCCCGCAGCGATTTTCGACCAGCCACCGCAAGCTAAGCAAGGGTAAGCGGACCAATCACAGGCGTCGGCACCACCCTCCTCATCCCGTTATCGATTTTCAGTGCACTGGCTCGGCCCCATCAAATCTCTTTTCACTTGAGTGTGTTCCTCGCCTCTTGTCAGCCAATAAAATAAGATAAGCCGCTCACTGTAGGTAATGCTCTTTGTGTATAAGGCAAATAAAAGTGATCTATAAACGAGGAGAGCGTTTGATTTGTCTGTTCAGAGAACCCTATCGGTCATTGCCGGCTGCTCGCGTCAGCGGTTACGCAAATTTGACATCAGCAGATTGAAATAAACACATATTTGAATAGTTTTACGTTATAGCGCCCCTGTTTGATTTATTGAGGTATGCTATACATGTTTTTAATGTAGTATTTTTCTATGGATCTCCTTACTGTTTTTTGCCCTCAGAATCTTGCTTGCACCGCTAGTTATCACTTTAAGAGATCCGGTCGTATAAGTTTCATCCTTGCTTTTCTGCCGTAGTACTCTAAGCGTCTCTTGTTTATCTGGACTGCTGACAGGTTGGCGCTTCCGTCCACTTTAAACCCAAGCGCTTCTGGGAATTGGACGTTATTTATTGGGTGAATACCTTAGCGTTCCATAAGGATGTGCTTACTGGCCTCCGCATTTTCGCTGCAGCATGTACTTGCCTCATGTAGTTCCAAATACTTGATCCAGTATGCTTTTGTACATAGGCAAACGGCTCGAGCCTCAACTAGCAAGACAGTGCCCTTTGTCTTATCGTACAGATTTTCCCTTCTAATTTCTTTCTTGCCACTCTTGTAATTATCCATGGTTGTTTTCGCTTCCATTCTCTTTATCCAATTAACTATCTCTCTTTCTCTCTCATTCTTTATGAGAACTCTTGGTTGTCTTTTAACCCTGTACTTGTTTGCCAGCTTTCTTACTCTTTTCGTACCTTCTAAGTGCCCGTGTTTCATGTACAGGTGCTTGTGCACTTTACCTACCCATTTAAGTTCACCCGTGTTCCGGAGTCATTCTTCAAAACTAATTTTGTGCTTCTCTGACATCAAAAGACGCGGAACCCATGTCACCCTGCAGTGCTTCGCTTTTGCTTTACCGTGGGCTTCCAAAGCCAACCGGCCCACCAATATTTCGTCAAGTTCCAACCCCGAAAAGATATTAGATTTTATGCATAGCATGACATTTGCGAACGTTAGCTTTGCCACCAATACTCCTTTGCAGATTTCCCGCACTTCGTCATAGTTATTCTGGCCCCACAGTGCTTTGTGTTTCATTATTGCAGCATTCTGCTTTCCCACTATTTTCAAATTCTCTCGGTGGGTGCATGAGTAAGTCTTTCCTTGTTTATGTATACACCGATGTATGACATGCTGTTCAATTGACACCACGTAATTACTCGTACCTTCAAAAAACATCATAATTGCCGATTTCTCGGTCCTAAACTTGAGGCCTAGATTTCTCGCTGTTTTGCCATAGATATTCGCAAGTGTCTGTGTACTGCTTTTATTGTCCGCTAGTCCCACTACGTTGTCCGCATACATCATTCCAAGTAGCTTCTGGTGCACCATTTGTCAATTACGAATGTAGGATAAATCAAACTTTAATTCGCTGCTTTGCAGTCGTCTTTCAATGCACTTTACAAAAAGCGTGAACAGCAATGAGCACAGACGATATCCTTGCTTCTGTCCTTGGTCAGTTCCCACCCCTTCATTGTCTTTTCGAACTTCCCACACAACTTATCCCTCGTTCCTTCGATATTCCTCTCTCAGCAGCTCCACGATATCTCCCTCTGTTACTTCGTGTTTCAGAATATCCCATAACAATTTTCTGTTCACGTTTTGATGGGCCGCTTTATTATCTAGGAATGTTTTGGATAAAAGTCTATTCTGAGCTACTAAAATCTCTATCCACTGAATTAGTACAAACATATCCTCTAAGCGTAAGCCTAGCCTGAACCCTTTCTGCAGTTCTCCCAGTACATCATTTTTCTCCACGCACTTCGACATTCAAATTTTATGACTTACATTGCCATTCTACATTCCACCGACATTACTGTAACTTACCTGTTCTAGCTCGTCTTAATCTTATCACCTCTCTTTTATGGATGAGGTTCACCGTGCTTCCACGCCATGCAACCGCAATTTTCTTTGACCTAATCACTTGCTCTATGGCATTAGTCAGTAGTGTCTCGCTCGTTGGACCAAGGTGTTTGATTGGCCGTACTGGGTTTTCATCTGGTCCTGTTGCCGTGTTACTACTTGCATTTTCCAGCGTTTTTTTTTTCATGATAAGAGCTCTCTGTAAGATGCTTTGATCTGCCAGGTTTCTCTATTGTTGCTGGATCTGATTGACACAGAACTGCGCGTTCTGTCGTGCCGAAGGTGCCCTAGTAACGTCTCTGACATACCGCAGTGCTTCGTCACCTTCGCTGATGTTGCCGTCTTCATCCTTTATAATCGTCTGCGAATTTTGAGTTGGGGCTCCGAGTGCTCTTATATGGCTCCAGAATCTTTTTGGGGCGCCTTTGTCTCTTCTGCGAATGTTATGCACTCGACGCTGACTTGCGCATCTAATTTTCTTTTGCTCGAGTTCAATCGCCAGCCTTTTCGTTTTTTTTTGGTAATTGTTCCATCTCAGGAGTACCTGTTCCTCGTGTACTCACAACTTTTTGGCTTCCCGATGATCCCAAGAGGCCTGCTTGCGCTATTCTATAGCTTGCTTTATTTCCTTGTTCGACCACTTACGTGCTTCCCTCTTTCCAGTTCAACAATCTTTTTCCTTTGTGGCTTGTTTCCTGCTAGCTGACGTCTTATATTCTGCTACCTGACGTCTGCTACCAGTTTCTAATATTCTGAGACAGCTGTAGGAAAAGCCTCCATTTGTTTTCTCTAGGTTTCTGCGACACTTGTTATTTGCTCGTCGTTAACTTTAGAAACTCTGACGCTATTGGTTCGTATTTTGCGATAGTGCATCTCTAAAACTTTATTGTTAAACGTTCACGCTCGCTACCCAGGCTGTATTTTCCATGTTTCTCTATTATCATTTGTTCTAGCTGTTCGTAGACCCTTTCTGAGATTAAGGCGTCGTTCATACAAGACTGCCAGATTCCGCATTCTCACGTTACCTGTCCATGACACTTTTTACCCTGTTAACTGTTGTATTGTTCTTTTGTTCATCATGCAAACCCAGCATTAGAGAACCATTGTATTCAGTATATCCGTCTAAGTCATCCACGTTTGCGTTCATATCTCCCACTGGTCTCGTCTGATCCAAATCCTTTACCTCATTACTAGCGCTTCTAATGCAATCAATCAATTCCTTATTTTTATCTCTGCTGTCACTACCTGTCCATCGGTAAGTTACATCAAGCCACCCCTTTCTGCCCTGCCGTCTCCTGCCAATCGATAAATGCTCCTTAAATGTCTCTTTTATTCTTTGCCACTTTAGACCTCGCCTAATTAGCATGTCTCGCCTCCACCTTTCCTTCACTCTGTCATTTTGTTGCACCCTTCCAATACATAATTATCAATAAGACGCGGCTGCTCAAAATCTCCTAGATAGGTTTCGGTCAAGGTGTACACGCTTATGACTTCGTTTTTCCGCTTCACTGAATTTCAGCCATTTTTTCTGCTTGCGACTACCTTGTATGTTTAGCTAAGAAATTGTGCAATTTCTATGCCTATTTTTTCTGTGGCTTTTTTAACTTCTTGTAGCCTAATTGCGCCCTTAATTTGCAGAGACGGCGGGAGCGCCACCACGCGAATCTGCTCCACCAATACGGACGTGCAGACGCCATCACCTGTCCTCGCTGGAGCGCTCTGGTGGAAAGATAAAAGAATGTCGCTGCCTTCCGTTTTATTTAGGTGGCTTAGTGGCAGGAGTACCAACCTGACAAGCGCAGTTCAGCGAACGTTCATAGTTTCGAACGGTGATATTGCCAGAGCACCCACCCCCCAGTATCTTGTATCTTAATATACACGATACATTCTTTCATATATCGGAAGTACAGACACTGATAAAATTCTTGCCAGACGTATAATGATACAGATACGAGATACCCAAAGAGTATCTAAGATAGTATCTAAGATACATGTATCTTCGACACTGCCAAGCCATGATCGCACAATCGACTCTCTCCTCAATTCCTGCAAATCTACTTGCTTTTACCCCTACGTATGTGTTCCCTACGTATGTGACGCCTACGTATGTGTTCCTGGTCGTGATATTGTCCTGGGCGTCCTTTTGTCGTCATTTCAGCTTCGTGCTATTTATGCGCGTCATGCCGTCGTTGGTTCACCTTCTAACGCGACCCAGTGGTTCAAGTTGCCTAAACCTGGGCACTAGGCATGGCCTTATGGTCGTGATGCGGTCGTGGCCATTACATCATCGTCATTCCAGCCTTGTCATCAGACACTCGTCAAGCCATCGTCGTCACCCCATCTTCGTCCTACAATTATTATGCATGCGCTGTAACACCACCGCAGTGATGCCGTCGTGGTCGTTCAATCATCATTACCCCACCTTCGTGATATCTTACTTCAGTCATGCCATCTTCATCACACATTCTGCTCTGACCCAGTAGCTGAAGTTTCTAACAGCTTGAGCCAATAGGTATGAACTCGTGGGCATGATGCCGTCATGGTCATGGCATGGCCCCCATTCCAGCTTTGTCATACGACGCTTGTCATGCCGTCATCGTCACGTCATTCAGTCTTCATGCATTCATTCTTACTCCAACACTATGGTGGAGTCGAGTGCGTTGAATTCTCAATCCAGCTTCCTCATATAACTCTCGTCATGCTATTGCCGTTACGCCTTCTACTCCGATCGAATGGCCAAATTTGTTAATAGCTTAGGCCTCTAATCAGTTAGGGTTCGTGATGTCACCGTTGTCGTCGCATTGCAGTCACTCTATCTTTGTGACCAAACTCTCGTCATGTTATCATCATCACGCCATCGTCGTCCCACAGTCGCCGTCATGCCGTCACCGTTACACTGCCGTTTTATTATTGTGATTACTTCAGTACCGTGATCCCATTGTCGCCATGGTGACTACATCATACCACCTTCGTCATTCCATCCGCGTAAAGCTTTCTTCTTTATTTGTTGCAATCATACAGTCATTTATTTATAATTACGCCACCCTTGTCATGCCTACATCATCAGACAGTCGCTATAACGCATCCAATGTCTGACCATCGTCCTAATGGCGCCGTGGTCGTGCCATCATCGTCATGCCATCGTCGCCATACAGGTTTCGGGATACATTCATCGTCACCTTATTGTCGTCATTCACTCGTGGTCATCCCATTGTCCTCATACCGTTATCGTAACTTCGTCGTCGCTGCATAGTCATGATATAGCCGCCACGCAGTCACTGCAATACCCTTTTCAAAAAGCCATTGCGGTCGTTCCCTGATCATTATTGTCACTCCGACATCCGAGTCGCATCATGCTGTTGTCATCATACCGTTCTTTTCAGGCCATCGCCGTCACGCTGTCGCTTCCATATCGTCGTCACTTCAGATATCATCTATCAGTATCCCATTGTTGTCATACCGTCGTCATCATAGTAACTTGGTCGATTCAACGGCGTCACTCCTTGTTAATCATTCTATTGAGATCATTCTATCCTCATTCAGTAACGAATATGCGGCGGTTTTCAACTGATCGTTGTACGACACTGCGTCGCCACCACGCCTACGCTGTCAGGCATCCGTTGACATACCGTCGTCGTCCTGCCATCTGCGTCGTGCCATCGTGGTGATGCCATTGTAGTCATTTTGTTGCCCTCATGTTGTGGTGATCTAGTTGTCGTTGTTATACCATAGCCTAAAGTTAAGAATCAGAATCCTGTTGTTGTCAAGACATCCTCATTATACGCCTTCGGGTTTCACTTGATATCATTCCTTCTTCGCCATTTCATCGTCACTGCGTTGGCACATTGAGTCGTTGCCATGCCTCCATGGTCATGGGCCACCTTGGCAAGCAAGTACCCCAATAGCATAATGTCGTGGCAACGGGTCTTACGATTACCACTAGAAGTGTTAAATAGACGTGACTTGAGGGATAAGGTCTGTCGCTACAGTTATGGATTGGTATTCGCATTACCGCTGACAGTAACCATGAGATGATTTCTCCTGCAATTTTGTTCTCTTCACCAAGACTACAGAAGACACCAACAGGATTTCCCACGGCTTCATGATGTCGTTGCGAAGCATTTCGCCGGTTTGTAACCTTATTGCTTCGAGTTCTCGCATTGAAACCCGGTAGGGTCTCTGACGCAGTGGTGGAGCATATTCTTTAGTTAATCTGCGATGCTCAGCAACTAGTATCTGTAGAATCGTTGATCACGATGAGAAGCAGTCCTTGTATTGAAGCTGGAGAGCTTTCATCCTTCAGCCTTATGCCTCGCGAGACAGTAATAATTTTCAAAACCTGATCCACAAACGTCGGCCATTGTTGTTTCGGTAGAATCTGAGAGGGCACAGGAATTGCTTACGCTTTCAATTTATTCTATATGTACAATCTTCGTGTCCTTGTTAAGGCGTTTGCATTCCCTGCTGAAGGATGCCCCCATGACCCGCACTTTTCCTTGCTGCAATTGCATCATTACCCTTTGTGCACTAGTTTATCGCTCAAGCAGCATGTCATGGGAGCCCTCGACCATGACTTCCAAGCCTGTTGCTTCTGCGCTGACGGCACAGTGGCTTGATCTTCAAGCATTTTGAAGGCATGACAACTCACCGAGCTCTCCGGCGGCATCTACTGGTCGTCGGATAGCGTTATCGACTTGGACTTCAGGTCGAAGATTGCGGCTTGTCGATTCAGGGCATCTGTGCCGGGCTTTGCGTCTCGTGAGCACTGCTGTAGGGTAACGAACGAGGCAGGGTAGGTCCGGTCGCGAACGGGAAATAAAGCCATGGAGATTCCACTTGGCCTGATGAGGTGTCCTCCAAATGTCCAGGTTTGAGGGCCTGCCCGTGCACTAATAACTTTCTCCAACTGGGCGGCGAAATGCATACTTATGTCGGAGTACTCTGCTCTTGTGTCCATTATAGCGGTAACTGCGTGGCCGTCAAGAAGCACTGCATGGTTGGTAGTCATTTTTCTTGCATTGTTGTTAGGTGGTGGCGTCGAATCATGGTTGCGTTGATTTGCCCAGTGAGGATAGGTCATGCCGCGAGGTCTTGCTTAAGTGGCATTTCCTTGCCTTCTATGCTTGCTTCGGGTGCCGTGATATCATGGAGACTTAGTCGAGATGGCCTTTTGGGTGTCTTTGGCAGTAGCGAAACATCTTCGGATTTTCGACAAAGAGCAAGCGCACCTTCGTCGGTTGCTCCATTTCGTTTTACTGATATGGGCTATAGGATCAGCCATGGTTTGGGCCCATGTAGGGTCGGTGCTGCGACGATAGGTAGCGACCTGGTGACGGTGAGCGCGATGGTCGTTGAGGGCTCCATTGAACTAGGTGTCGGATTCCTGATTAATAAGAATATAGCTGGTCACATACAGGAATTCTCTAGCATTAACGAGAGGGTGGCAGGTCTTGTTGTGAAACTTAATAAGAGGTGCAAAATGAAGGTTGTGCAGGTCTACGCCCCTACATCCAGTCATGATGACCAGGAAGTCGAAAGCTTGTATGAAGACGTGGAATCGGTGATGGGTAAAGTCAAAACAATATAGCCTATACTGATGGGCGACTTCAATGGGAAGGTAGGCAAGAAGAAGGCTGGAGACAAGGCAGTGGGGGAATATGGCATAGGCACTAAGAATAGCAGGGGAGCGTTATTAGTAGAGTTTGCGGAACAAAACAATATGCGGATAATGAATGCCTACTTCCGCAAGCGGGATAGCCGAAAGTGGACGTGGAAGAGCCCGAACGGCGAGACTAGAAATGAAATAGACTTCATACTCTGCGCTAACCTTGACATCATACAAGATGTGGACGTGCTCAGCAAGGTGCCCTGCAGTGACCATAGGATGGTAAGAACTCGAATTAGCCTAGACCTGAGGAGGGAACGGAAGAAACATTTACATAAGAAGCCGATCAATGAGTTAGCGGTAAGAGGGAAAATAGAGGAATTCCAGATCAAGCTACAGAACAGGTATTCGGCGTTAACTCAGGAAGAGGACCCTAGTGTTGAAGCAATGAACGACAATATTGTGGGCATCATTCAGGAGTGTGCAATAGAAGTCGCTGGTAACTCCGTTAGACAGGATACCAGTAAGCTATCGCAGGAGACGAAAGATCTGATCAAGAAACGCCAATGTATGAAAGCATCTAACCCTACAGCTAGAATAGAACTGGCAGAACTTTCGAAGTTAATCAACAAGCGTAAGACAGCTGACATAAGAAAGTATAATAGGGATAGAAATGAACATGCTCTCAGGAACGGAGGAAGCCTAAAAACAGTGAAGAAGAAACTAGGAATTGGCAAGAATCAGATGTATGCTTTAAGAGACAAAGCCGGCTATATCATTACTAATATGGATGAGATAGTTCAAGTGGCTGAGGAGTTCTATAGAGATTTATACAGTACCAGTGGCACCCACGACGATAATGGAAGAGAGAACAGTCTAGAAGAATTCGAAATACCTCAGGTAACGCCAGAAGAAGTAAAGAAAGCCTTGGGAGCTATGCAAAGGCGGAAGGCAGCTGGGGAGGATCAGGTAACAGCCGATTTGTTGAAGGATGGTGGGCAGATTGTTCTAGAGAAGCTGGCCACCCTGTATACGCAATGCCTCTTGACTTCGAGCGTACCATAATCTTGGAAAAACGCTAATATAATCCTAATCCATAAGAAAGGCGACGCCAAAGACTTGAAAAATTACAGACCGATCAGCTTACTGTCCGTTGCCTACAAAGTATTTACTAAGGTAATTGCAAATAGAATCAGGAACACCTTAGACTTCCGTCAACCAAAGGACCTGGCAGGATTCCGTAAAGGCTACTCAACAATAGACCATACTCACACTATCAATAAGGTGATAGAATAATGTGCGGCATATAACCAACCTTTATATATAGCTTCCATTGATTACGAGAAAGCGTTTGATTCAGTCGAAACCTCAGCTGTCATGGAGGCATTGCTGAATCAACGTGTAGACGAGCCGTGTGTAAAAATACTGAAAGATATCTGTAGCGCCTCCACAGCCACCGTAGTCCTCAATAAAGAAAGCAACAAAATCCCAATAAAGAAAGGCGTCACGCAGGGAGATACGATCTCTCCAATGCTATTCACAACGTGTTTAAAGGGACACTAAAGGTTACTATTAAGTCAACGTGGACTGTTGAAATACCATCACAGAAACCTCTAAACGCTTGTTTCGTGCCAAGGAGAGACTTATTTTAAGAGAAAATGCGTTCTGAAGCGTCCGCGTACCTCTTGCGCAGTTCAAATCGCCCGCCTTCCGATCGAGGAGTACTGACATCATGGTCTCATAGTGACGTTGCGCCATCGGTGAGTAGAACGGCGTCCGCAGACGGCGCTACGGCTTTTCTGCGCAAAACCCGAACGCGCGGCCAGAAACAGAGCCAAGACAGAGCCGACAGCAGAGCGAAAGCGGGAGTATGGTGGCTAGCGGAAGGAGAAACGAATCACGTCCCACATTACGTCCCACGGCACACGGAGAGTCCGTTTTCGTTAAACTATAGGCTGCGGCGAGCTCGCAGCGTGGTCGGCGTGGTCTATGAGAAGCGACGAGCCTTTTCGCACTCGCAACAGGGCATAAAAATGTGCGAATCGACGCAAAACTCGGCCTAGAAACGTGCTTCGCCTCATCCAGGGCTCAATACGACCCAAGCTGGCACGACCCAGATGTCGTTTCCCGCACCGCCACCAGGCGCCGCTACTGTACCTCAAACTCCAGCGCAAGACGCCCATAAGCTGGTACTTCATTCTATGACGCTAACTTCGACGCTCGTCGCAATGGACCCTGACACCGACAGATTGGCTCGCGATGGTGGGCTCAACTTCAGCGATTTGAGCACCGACGAGCGCGACCTGCTGCTCAGGGCTCGCACTGCCGGCGTCGTTGCGTACTACGACGGCGGCCTCGACACCGGCTCTCCGGAGCGGGAAAGCAACGAGGGCTTCCCACGACATCACATGGACGTGGCATTCTCGCTGCTTGTTCCAAATGGAAGTTTGGCGAGCCAGCAGAACCCTCACAGCACGACGCGATAACGAAACTACTGAAACTCCAAAGCGTGCGCGGCGCAGAGTCGAGCGCGCAGAGTCGAGCGAAAACGAAACCTTTCGAACACCCATATTACTGAAGGGTAACATCAAAATGTTATTTTTTCTTAGAATCGAATAGACGTAGACAAGTAGCATTTTTTTCCGTCTTATAGTCGAATGAAATGATATTTTTAATACGAGTAGTTGAGTATTAGTAACACAAATTATGAGGAGTCCTTTCGTCATAGGGCTAGTACCGGAATGTCGCTGGGGGGTCTCAAATCGTGTCATGCATTTACCTCAATTTCTCGGTTACTAAAGCTCAGTTCGCGATTATATTCACGCCTTAGACGTTCTAGAACATTGCTCTACCACTTTAACTTGAGTTTCTGGTAACCTTTAGTGTCCCTTTAAAGGTGGTATTGAGAGACATGGATTGGGGAGAATTGTGGATAGGAGATAATGGAGAATGCCTTAGTAACCTACGATTCGCTGATGATATTGCCTTGTTTAGTAACTCAGGAGACCAACTGCAATGCGTGGTCACACACCTTGAGAGGCAATGCAAAAGAGTGGGTCTAAAAATTAATCTGCAGAAAACTGAAGTAATGTTTAACAGTCTCGGAAGAGAACAGAAGTTTATGATAGGTAGCGAGGCACTGGAAGTGATGAGGCAATACATCTACTTATGAGAGGTAGTGACTGCGGATCCGGATCGTGAGACTGAAATAATCAGAAGAATAAGAATGGGCCGGGGTGCGTTTGGCAGGCATTCTCAGATCATGAACAGCAGGCTCGCATTATCCCTCAAGTGAAAAGTGTATAATAGCTGTGTCTTACCAGTACTCACCTACGGGGCAGAAACCTGGAGGCTTACGAAAAGGGTTCTGCTCAAATTGAGGACGATGCAACGGGCTATGGAAAGAAGAATGATGGGTGTAACGTTAAGGGATAAGAGCAGATTGGGCGAGGGAACAAACGCGAGTTAATGACATCTTAGTTGAAATCACGAAAAAGAAATGGGCATGGGAAGGACATGTAATGAGGAGGGAAGATAACCGATGGTCATTAAGGGTTAAGGACTGCATTCCAAGGGAAGGGAAGCGTAGCAGAGGGCGGCAGAAAGTTAGGTGGGCGGATGAGATTAAGAAGTTTGCAGTGACAACATGGCCGCAATTAGTACATGACTGGGGTAGTTGAAGAAGCATGGGAGAGGCCTTTGCCCGGCAGTGGGCGTAACCAGGCTGACGATGATGATGATGATGATGATGATGATGATGATGATGATGATGATGATAGATTAGTCGGCGATATGACGAGGCCCTTCACCTTGCTCTGGCCGAGGCGCGTTCGCGACAAGTATAGACACCGGTGGTGAAACCAGAGAAGCTTGAGAAGAAATGTTTCTTCACATGAGTACCATTTTGAAGTATTCCATGACAGAATGACACAACACCGGCGCAACTAACAACTGATCTTAATGAAGCCAAACCCACACGTATATATATCTACAAGCTGCACAAACGCCCCATTACAAGGAAAAATGGTATTCGTCGAACAGGACGGGATTAAACCAGGCGAGAAAGGAATTTCGTTTTTGCATTGCACAGAGCAATCGATGTTTTGCTTACACATTCTGACCGGCTTTTCTGAAAAAGAAAATGTGTCTAACATTTCACGAGCGGTTTTCGCTTACTATTGCCTAGCATTTTCAGGCTACGGAAACGTGGTTCACAAGTGGGATAGCTGCTGCAATGGTCAGCAAGACGTGTACTTTCCTTATTAGCTAGCTTTCTTGCGTGCTCCCTGAGTCGGTCATTGATGCAATGCCGCGTCTGGCCGATGTATAGCTTTCCGCAAGATGGGGGAATCTCGTACACGACGTTGTTGGTGCACTCGACTAGTCGCTTTTCGTGGTGCTTTTTACAGGCCACATTTTGTCTGCACAAGTGACACGACGGCTTAGTTGAGCAAGCGGCTTGGGTCTGAAAAAAAAAGACATTGGAGCGTTAAACAGAGTCGCCAATTTTTTCAGCCACTGTGTCACCTTGTGCACGCACGGAACCGCTTCCGGCGTCTGAGTCCCCACCAGGGTTTACGCGACATTCTTGCGAGCAGGACGCTTCATTTTCTTGAGGATCGTTTCCGCTACTTCGAGTCGTGGAAGCACTCCTCTGGCAATTAAACGTAAAAGGTATTTTTTATCAAAAAAGCCGGTCAGTATTGTGTAAGGGAAACATCGATTGCTCTGTACAATGCCGAAATTAATTTCCTTTCGCGCTTTGTAACGGTGCGTCTGCGCTGTTTGCCGATGTGGGTTTGGCTTCTATGAAATCAGTTATTAGTTGCGCCTGTATTTGTCTTCCTTTCGGTAGTGCCGTCCCATTTCGCAATATTTCGAGATGGTTTTCATGTCAAAATACCAACTAGCCCAGCATTTAACTCTTTTAATCATCTCTTCATTGCTGCAGAACATCGCGGATGCATGACTCATAGAACCCTTCTCAGCCTGCATAGTATTCAAAAACCTTCCATTGTCTGAAGCTAGAAACATGCCTTCAATCTGACTCCGAACTTAGATACTATGAGACGCAATGACTCCAAGGCCCAGTACAAGTATTTTACCGTTAAATGCACTGCGACTTTATTCCGCAAACAAAAAATGACCGACGATTACGTTACTTCCTAATGCGAAGTTTGAGCGCAGCAAATAAGCTGTTTCACCTTTTCGATAGATTGAGGCAAAGAAATTGAGCAACACATGTATGCGCTATCACAGAATTTTTTTTTTATTTTTCACACGTATTCCTTTAACAAAGACTCCACTAACAGTTCTTGACAGTCATGAAGGAAGCTTTGTGGTCGGAGAAATAGACTGATATATGTTCGACTTGGTACACCAATGCTTGATTCTCAAAGACGAGATGTATACAAGTGCCTCACGAGGTTGTCACAGCCGTGGGACGCGTTACGAGCGAGAGGAACGGGATGTTCTCCCGCATAAGTGTTAGGAAATTGCTGTTTGTCTTTATGTCAAGCCGCCACCGATCTGGCTCTCTGATTGCCACCGCACAGGGCGAACGGCAGCGGCAATTTCGGCTAGGGCGGTGCACATATACAGATCCGCCGCCACCGATCTGGCTCTCTGATTGCCACCGCACAGGGGTTGCATTGGAGGAGGAGCGAAGAGAGGAATTAAGTTCGAGCCGGCGCTTTGACAACCGGAGACTCGCAGGAAGAGGGGGGAGGGGGGCGGCGTGTACACCCAGCGGCAAACGATGGGGGCAGAAGCGCGCGCAGCAAGCGGACAACACGATAAAGGGAGGAGGGAAGAGATAGCAGCGACTGACTGATGCCGCTGACGCCGATAGTGAGTCAACCCCAGCTGCGGAGTTGGTTTCAGGGACAACGAATAACCGGCGCGTCGGCAACTGAAGAGCACCCTATCCGCCACACAAGAACAGGGGGGGGGGACCCTTTCCTCCTCTTTCTGCATGGCGGCGACGGTGTTCTATGCAGTCACGTTATCTTGACTCTCTAGCGGCGTCAGCGGCATCCAGCGCTATCAGTCGGTCGCTGCTAGCGCTGGGGGGATGAAAGGGGGGCGGAGCTGGTTACGAGGCCGACGACGACGACGACGCGAAACCCAGGAACGGACGCCAAAGAGCTGCACTCTAAAATTAAGTTGCCGTTCTTGAATCATGATGCTGTAGCACATTTTCTGTGCAAGGACCCGTCGTCATGTACGCATAATTTCTTATACTGTGCAAACAGCGCACGCTAGCTTAATACTCATATTCCACAGAATAGATGTTTGTTGGTCGTGTATGTGTGAATAGCCCTGTCGCCTTCCAGGCTGCTGAGTATAAGGCAGCTGAGTTAGAGCCGTTTCGCAGCTCTTCCAGGTTCGGCGAAACGCTTAACTCCGTCTAATCAGTTTTTAAGCGCGAAGTAAGACGGGACTGTGAGAAACACAGAGAGGGGCGTTGATGGAAGGACGCAAAGAAAAAAAAAACACGAGGTGAGGAACCGACGAACAAGACATGTGACTTACAAGGGTGGCAGTTTTCGTTAGTTGGTATAATAAGTTTTAAGCGCGAACGAGGACGGAAAGACAAGAAAGAACTTGTGCGTGTTTCTCTCTGTCCCGCCTTCGTTCGCGCTTAAAACTTATTAGGCTATGGAATACCAACTAGCCCAAACTGCCACACTGCTAAGCTTTACTTGGGCTTTTGTGTTCTGAGCGTGGACTCAAGTTTGTTTTTACTCTTCAATTCTAGAAGGAGGGTCGTGGGAACCAACAGCGCTATCGCGCAGGAGAAGTCAGCTCACTAAAGTCGCTAAACCAGCTGGCCCCAACTGTAAACGAACTTCACTGACACCAATTCAAATCACAAAAGAGGCATTGCTTGTTTCCATTTCTTGCTATGCGAGGAATAAAAACGCTTGTTACGCCCTATGCGGTGATCGCTGAAAAGTTAGGGACAGTTGTATAAGGAAGACATTGTTATCGTTTTCAATGGATAAAATTTTATAGGAGAGGCTGCTCGCCTTTGCGTGTTCTTCTCATGTGAAAGATCCCTAAAATGGCCTTCGCCAGTTATACGGGCTGTGTCGTGCGCGTACTCGCTGGTTCTTTACAGGAAAACAGATTTCATATCGTGAAGTTTCCCTCATGGACCAGATATGCAAGCGGTCTTTTGCACAAATAATTGCTATTGATCAACGGGAAAAGCACAACGAAATGAATTCCTTTTTTCAATACTTATTTATCACGAAGGAGCACTCTTTACAGAAAGTCTTATTTTGCCAGGGTATGAAAATGTAATTGCCCTAGCACTACCCTAATATACTGGGCGCTGATAAAAAAAATTGTAAGCATTACGATTTCTTTGAAGAGGTAGTCCTTTATCCAAACTTTCAAACTAAATCTCGCTGTTCTGGCGATGAAAAAAAAGGTTCTAATAGTTCCTCGACGCTCTTAGGATGTTTGTTGTAGGTTCAAATTCTTGTGAGCTATATTTCTTCTTGAATGACTGTAGCATACTTCGCGTTTAATTGTCTCTTCAAGCTTTCAAGACACGCAGTCTAAGTATATTTTTCACAATTCTGCTGAATTCGCTAGGATGAAAAACAAATTTTTCCCTGTGGCTTGCCATGCACTATAATTATTATCATGGTTAATCGGCTTCTCCAGAAAAGTAGATCGGTTTAACAGAAGCACGCTTACAAGTATTTGGTGTGTTTTTGCACAGCTTAGCTATGCCAAGAAGGGCGACCTACAGGCTGCAGACAGTGTAAGCAGACTCTTATGTGCTGCATTTGCTAATCTTGCACCATCACAGAAAGCTGTTTTGGGCTAGGATACAAGCCCTTGTTCAAGTTAAATAGGAGCACTGTAATGTAACCCTCAATTTTTGTATTAGAATGTATGTTCTTCAACTTGGCAATGGTTGCCAGCAACCATGTGCCAGCAAAGCGACAATTATTTTGCTCTTGACAAATGTTTCACTTCTGTGTGCTAATCTTGCACCTTCGCGAAGTTGAACAAGTGCAATGCAATGTAACCCTCGACTTTTTCATTAGACCTGCTGTTCTTGCTTAGTGGTTATGTTGTTGGGCTGCAAAGCACGAAGTCGCGGGATGAAATTCGGGCTACGGCGCCCGCATTTCAATAGGGGCGAAATGCGAAAGCGCGCGTGCACTTAGATTTAGGTGCATTTTAACGAACTCCAGGTGGTCCAAATTTCTTGAGTCGCGACTACGGCGTGCCTCAAAATCAAATCGTGGTTTCGGCACGGGAGACACCAGAATGTAATTATAATTTAAATCCTGTATTACAATGTACGTTCTGCAACTTGCCCTGGTAACCAGCAACCATGTCGCTGCAAAGCCACAGTTATCTTAATTTTGGTAAACGTCACTTTGACTTCGGTATATCTTTCTTATCTAAAGTTTACTCTTCGTAAAAGTGCAGATATATTTGGTAAACATAACTTTTCACTCACCACAAGATCTTCGGAGGACGCAAGACATGTCATACTTCCGATAAAGTCCTTCAATGCAACGGCAGATCTCATTTCCCGTTTTACAAGCGCAAGGTTCGACTCCTGGACAATATCTTTCATTGTAGCGATTATCTGTGCAAGTGCTCGCAATTTGTCCTTCTCCGCATCCTGTATTAACGGTGAGACAGCGTAGTCAAAAATACAAGATTAGAATGTAATCATACGTTTGAATTTAGTGTGACAAATACTGTGGTGTTGCTACTGTTTGTTTAAGCTTGCTACCCTTTGTGCATGTAAAACGAAACTGGAAAGGGGGGAAAATTATGTATATAATTAAATTATACTGTCATATCTATAATCATATTTCTAAACTAAAGGCAAAGAAAGCTCAGATTTCTTTTCTTGTCACGTACAGTGGAATCACCAATGATTTGGTGTTTTGCACTGACAAATCAGCAGCAGCAAGACTATTAAAAATTAGTAACATGCAGGAACACATTATCAACTGTGATTCAACACAATAATGATGCTGCACTGGGACGTTTACGGAATTTGTAGTTACATAATCCTGAAAACATGGGTTCTGTTAAAACTGCTGATTGCCTACTAGCTGCCCATATCCCAAAGCAATCCCAAAGTGCGAAATTAGGCAGGGTAATTGTGAGGTTCGTTTTTTTTCATAATGATGTCTGAAAGTAACCTAGGAAAGCCGAAATGCACATTGCACATTACAGATGTTGGTGCTCTGTGTTAGAATAATAAAGATATATCGACGATATTAAACTCCGACATACGCATAACTCTCAAAGCACTACACTTTCCCATCTTGGGAAGCTGTATAATTTGACATGCTTGGCACTATCTGGTTTCTTTGCTACAGCCAAAGAGTCTCACTGCCGTATTTTGGGTACCGACGTCCCGGCAAAACAAACGGCAGCATTATTCGCTGTCAAGCATCTTATCCGGTTGTTCGATAACTCGGCATCATCAGTAACTGGTAATATTTTGATCAGAAGCCACATCAGTAAAAAAGCGGTCCAGGCCATAGAGTCGCTCTTCGAAAGGCATAACGTAGAATAGGTGTGTTGGCGGTTACTTCGCTGTGTGGTGGCACAGATCGTTCCCAGGACTATTGCTCTGTCACTTGCGAAATGTCTGTTTTGTCAGGCACGGATTGTCACGGTATCCTTTGTAGACAAATTTGAAACCGTCTTTGAGGGAAATTTTCTTGCGAGGCCAGCATCAGCATTCTTTTGAAAGATTCCTGCATTCTCATTTTCCGGGTAGCCTTGATGAACTCCACAAAATGACGTGCCAGCAGCTTCGTATGTAACCATGATGAGTTGTCTAGGCTTCTTTACGCCCGATGAGCACTTTATCCTAACCAGCAGAACGAATGATTGTCAGTCTAGATAAGAGCATGTGCCACTGAACTCAGTTACAGTTGTAGCAGCATTCTCACTCAGTAAATATAATATCATCTTCAGCTGCGCGCATTTAAGTGAAATTGTTTCGTTTGCCGCTCACGGGGAGGCTTACAAAAACCCAGTGATTTATTTGATCGTGCCCTGCTAAACGCCAGTGTATCAGCTTTGATTTAGACGATGTTTACTACCAACGACCCAATTTTGTACTGTGTATTGTCGGTATCTGTCATATTTGAGCGTTATCAAAGATGTCATCTACACCTTCTTAATACCACATACACTCTTTTCACGAACACGATTACAAATAATTTCACGCAAAACACACGAACCCTTTGTCACGAAAATATTCTTTGAAATGCACTGTTCCCTACAATTTTGCTCATTCTTGTCCCAGAAGCAAAAGCATAGATGCCACTGCCCTCATGAATTGTGTGAAGCGCAAAACCTTCAAATAGCGCTTGTCCTTGTCTGTCTTCCTTGTGTCCGTGGTTTTATTTGCGCTAAGCTACCTCTTCAAATATGGACGACCAACTAGCCCAACAGTCAACTCTTCTAGACTTCAAATAATCCTCCAGCAATGACACCCGATAGCTTAGTAGTTCGCGCTCTGGCTCACAAAAGCACATCCCTTCTCTAGCAAGACTTTGAATCACAGAAGTCGCGGAATGGCATTTTTCAATCATGTCGCAAGACCGATGCTGGGGATGATAATGTAGTTTTACGAGGACAAAACTGTCGTTCTGTGTCATCGCCGAAGACTCAGTTCCTAGTCGTGCAACCAACAGAGACCAAAAGGCAGCAACCGGTAACTTCATTTCAAATACTCCCGGCGTTGAAAGTAAGCAAGTTACAACAAACAAGCAATATTTGTTTGCGCTTTCCCTCGTAAAGTTCTGTTTATTCACTAACACCCATCGCGTTATTGCTCATGTAAATAAATTACTGCAAGAATACAAGAGGGAACGCTTTTGCTAGTGTCAACGTTAAGCTCACGGCCGCCGAACGAGCAAACAAAAACAGTCATCGGTTGCCCGGACTTCTTTATTTTGTATTACGATGGCTATGTGACTGTGCGAAAGTCCCCTTTCGACACGTCACATAAAACACTTTGAGTATAGCTAATTATAAAAGACAAAGTTATTACAACTACATTGCTTCGCCACAGATGTATGTGCCTTGCTAAAGAAAATGTGCATACAGAAAGAAATCGCTCAGCTTTATACAAGCTGTCTTGTGTACGTTGAGAAGCAATCATTTAAGAAGTTGAGTTTTAAATATAGTCTACAGTGTTCGTAGTGGTGCTGAATTCTTAAGTATATTTAGTAAAATGTGATTATTTCGCAAATTAAGTTGATGGTGTAGCCTCCACCTAAACAAATTTCTGGGGAACATCCTTTGCAATTTCTATAATTATATCGCGCGCTCTTTCGCACAATGGCCTAGAAAGAATAAAATTCACTAAAAGAGTGTCGACTATCGCACCTAAGTTACAGTGCTCTCAAGTCTGAAATATGCTCTGTTTCCCATTGTAAAAATCCAAAGAGAGTAGTTGTATTTGCATTTAGTGCCTTTCTGTTACTTATAACATGGGATCGTGGGAGAATTCTGTTTTCGCTTTATTCAACTGGAATGGCGGTCGGGCCTATAGTATTCTATGGATTCCTTGTCCTTTCGATGGACATGCCGGCTTCCATTTTTTGGAAGACATCGTTACGGGGTTGTTGGAAGTATAAGACTGTATTTACAATGTATATTCAAGGAGAGTCAATTGGGTTAAAATAGCTGACGAGTAACAACAAGCAGCAGCCAGCGTTTCGCGATCTTCTTCTTCCTCTTTCTCTTCTTTGACCCTCCGTAACAGGACCCCTGGGTGGTGAAGGGCCGTCTCGGCGCATGGTAGGCGAAGAACTGAGCGAAGTATGGCTTCAGCCGCGAAACGTGCCCAACGCCAACAGGCGCCGGACTTGAGGATGGATGAAACTGTAACGGCGCGATCTCGTAATTGACGTCGTTAACTGGACGGAGGACTTTATAAGGCCCTGTGTAGCAAAAGAGAAGCTTCTAGGAGAGGCCGACCCGAGGACATGATGACCAAAGCAGCACCCAAGCACCTGGGGCGAGCTGAACATCGTGATGGCACCGGCCGTAACGCTTCTTTTGCCGATGCTGCGAGGCCATTAAGCGAGATCTGGCGGCTTGACGTGCCATGTGATCGCGATCGATTACTTCACGAGCGTAATCAGTGGAAACGCGGGGCACAGAAGGTACAATGGTGTCAAAGGGCAATGTAGGGTCGCAACCATACAAAAGATAAAAGGGTGAATATCCTGTGTTGTCATGTCGGGACGAGTTATACGCGAATGTCACGTAGGCCAGCGTGGCGTCCCAGTCTCGGTGATCGTTGGAAACGTACATCGACAGCATCTCTGTGAGTGTTCGCTTTTAACGTTCCGTGAGACCGTTCGTTTGTGGGTGATAGGCGGTGGACAGGTTGTGCTTAGTGGTAGAAGAGCGGAGGAGGTCGTCGACAACTCTAATTAAGAACGAGCGGCCGCGGTCTGTGAGTAACTGTCGGGGTTCACCGTGGTGGAGAATAACGTCTTGGAGGAGAAAATCGGTGACGTCTGTTGCGCAACTAGTCGGCAACGCCTTTGTTATCGCGTAGCGTATTACGTAATCAGTAGCGACAATGATCCACTTATTCCCTCTAGTCGTCGTCGGAAAACGGCCAAGCAGGTCAAGGCCTACGCGAACGAATGGTTCAGAGGGAAATTCAATTGGATGGACTAGGACGACAGTTGGCAGGGGAGGTTTCTTCCGGCGCTGACACAATTCGCAAGTTGCGACATAACGACGCACAGAGCAGTAGAGGCCCGGCCGGAAGAATCGGCGCTGTACGCGGTCGTATGTACGCAAAACTCAAAGGCGTCCCGCCATCGGTGCATCGTGAAGTTGTTCGAGAACGACGGATCGCAGAGGACGAGGAAGGACTAGACGTAACTCAGGGCTGTCAGGGTTGATATTGCGGCGGTAGAGGATGCCGTCAAGCAGCACGAACATGCAGCGCGTGTCGTCGATGCTTCCAGATTACACTCCGACGATGATGGACAGCAAAGACGCGTCGCGTTGTTGTTCAGCGCGCATGTCGGTCATGTCAGTCAAAGTCATCAGGCAGGTCACAGGATGATGCGCAACAGGATCGGCAGGATCCACGGGGTGATGCGAGAAGCAGTCAGAGTCCTTCTATAGACGTGCAGACTTATAGTTGACGACAAATGAAAATTCCTGGAGCCGCAACTCTCAGCGACGAAACCGCCCTGTGGGGTCCCGGATGGACGACAGACTACAGAGGGCGTGGTGGTCTGTAACGACCGAAAACGTGCGGGCGTACGAATATAGCCGAACTTCGCGACAGCCCAAACTAAAGCCAAGCACTCCCCCTCGGTGAAGGAGTAATTTCTCTCAGTAGGGGACAGCAGGCGGCTAGCGTAAGCTTGCGAACGTGTGAGTTTGCTCAGGGCCCCAAGAGAACGGCATGTTCTTCTTTAGAATTTCTGTCAAAGGCCGAGTAACGTCGGCGAAGTTTTTGACGAAACGGCAACAGTAAGAACACAGGCCGACAAAGCAGCGCACGTCAGAAGCGGAACGTGGCAGAGTGAAATTGCGTACGGCACGAACTTCTTCCGGATATGGTTGAACACCGGATGCGTCAACGAGGAGTCCCAACACGGTAATCTGATGGTGCCCAAATTGACACTTCGCGGAGTTCAGTTGGAGGCTGGTTTTTCGGAAGACCGCAAGATTGGCAGCTAGTTGGGTAAGGTGGCTGCAAAACTTGGGAGAAAAAACAATAACGTCGTCAAGGTGGCAGAGATAGGTGGTACATTTGTAGCCTCGCAGAAGAGAGTCTATCATGGGTTTAAATGTCGCAGGAGCATTGCATAGGCAAAAGGGCTTGACTTTAAACTGATATAAGCCTTCCAGCGTGACGAAGGCCGCGTTCTCGTGGTCCATTTCATTTACTGAAACCGGCTTGTAGCCGCATAGATGATTGATGGACGAGAAGTATTTAGCTCCGTGCAAGCAGTCCAAGGCGCCATCGATGCGTGGTAGTGTTAGTGGGTGGGTCTTATCGCGCAATTTTAAGTTGCGATAATCAAAACAATAACGCCAGGTACCATCTTATTTTTCACAAGGATGACAGGCGAAGCCCAAGGGCTGGCTGATGGTTCGTTGACTCCTTTGCAGAGCATTTTGTCCCATTCTGATTGGATGACTCGGCGTTCAGGATGCGATACATGATAGGGACGCCGACGAATAAGATTTGTGTCTCCAGCGTTGATATGGTGGTGAACAACTGATGTTTGTTCTAAAGGCTTGTCGCCTAAATCAAAGATGTCAAGGTACGATTCATGGAGGCGACGTATGTCCGTGGCCTGTGCAGACATGAGGTCAGGTGCAATCATCTTCGCTAATTCATCCGTTAGGGAAGCAGAGCTGTGACCTGCAATTGGAGCTAAGAAACCGCTCTCGGCATTCACACTTTCATTGTCAAATCTGGAAGTATTAGAAACGCTGGCAAAGAACATGCCGGTTGGAAGCACTTGAGGGCATAGGCTGAAATTCAGAAGCAGAAGAACGGCGTTGTTATTAGTAGTTGTAACCAGCGCATGCGTAAGAGCAACGTTCCGGTTCAGAAGCACGTCGATTATGGGGCGAAGGACATATTCACCGTCGGGAATCTGTGGCTGAGCGGTCAAAGCGACTTAAGTGACTGCCTCAGGTGACAGACGCACATCTTGAAGCGAACACATGTTCAGTGGAGCGGTGTTCGGAACATCGGTGACTTGAGACATTTCCAACTGAACAACGTCGGTTGCGCAGTCGATGAGAGCGGAATGATGGGGTAAAAAGTCCAATACAAGGATAATGTCGTGAGGGCAGTTGTCGATCACAGCCTCACAGAAGTAGGGCGGCCGGCTATACTGATACGCGCAGTACACATTCCAAGTACAACCAGCACGCCGCCGTCGGCCACACGAAGCATTCGGCCAGCTGCTGGGGTGAGAATCTTCTTTAAACGTCTACGTAGGATTGTACTCATCACAGGTACGTGGGCTCCAGTTTCGACGAGTGCTTGGACAGGTTAGCCGTCTATTTTAACGTGAATTACACTTCTCTTTGTGGGCATACAATGAGGATTTGGTGCAGTAGTGGGTATTGCAGCACCACCACCGAGGCCTGCATTTCTTAGTTTTCCAAAAGGCTGCGACCAAAAGTCACAGGGCACAAAAGGCGACGCGGCTGCGATGAACGGGAAGATGGGCGTCGTGTTTGCGGTGAATGAGACTGGTATCCGCGCGGCGATGGTGAGCGACTGTACCACGTGTTCCTAGCAGAGTTGTCGGCGCTGTTAGACTCGGCGGTGGGCGAAACATTGCGGACATTTACATTAAAACGGCTCCGGTTGGTCGGCATGCGAGGTATTGAGGTCCACGGGTTGCGACAACATCTGGCGAGATGAACAATGTGGCGACAGGTGTAACATATCGGCTGGTCGTCCGCCGTTCTCCACTCAGTCGGGTTGTGATAACGCGTAGAGAAGCGTCGGGGCAGAGTGAAAATAGCAGAAGGGCGTACGTTGGCTCTCGGGTTGGTGACAGCACAGACAGAATGTAGGCCAAAGTTTTCAAGTTCCTGTCGAACGATGGCTTGCACGAGGGGAACTGAAAAAGGGGTAGCATCAGGGCTACGCGAACAGAAATCTGAGAAATAAATTTCGGAAATAGAGGACATATGGTCATGCCGGACATGCTATAATGTTTGAAACATAGAGTAAGTATATCTTGCATGTCGTTCTTGTTTCAAATGTAAGCTGCCGTAATTTAGTGGCGCAATTGCAGTTTAGTGGCGACGTTTTGCTAGGGAATATTACAGAAATAGAATTAACACTTTCAAGGACATGCACAGATGCTTTAAAAAATTGTGCAGGATATACTATTTCCTTACCTTCTGCAGGGCCGAGGGGTATACGCATGGAATTGCATGACTTCAAGGTAATCACAATCAGAATAAGTTTATTGAAATGTGCATTCATTTTCTTGATATTTATGTTCAAACTAGGGAAATGGAATATCTACAAACGCAAAAAGTACAACATTTAGTGAATCATATTGCGATACCATCAGAAAATACACATACGTCAATATGACATAAGAAGACAACGAATCTTAGGTAAGGCAATGCTGTTTTGAATGCTATGCGTTCTACGCGTCCTATTTTACCACCCTGGGTCAACAAACGCCTACGTAGTGTATGACGGTTTGGTGATATTAGTCTTCCTGGGTTAAACAAAAAAATCACAAGTACCCCATATAAATTTAGGTATGTCCGAAATTTAGCATCACGGTTTAACATGATTCCAATGCCATAAATATATTCCTACTTGTCTTACATAAGCAATGCTTCCGTGTAGTGCTCTCAATACTGCAGATAAATGAGGAAAAAGCTCATAAACGGTAACTGAACGAGGCCGATTTAGCATGTGTTATGGTCGTTGGTAAATAAACTACAGTTCTTGAGGAGCTTTAAAAGTTGACGCATTCTTGCTACCAAAGTTATCTGTTAAATACTTACATCCGCCAAGAAGATTGAGGTGCACAGCTACGAATAAAACTCGCTGTTTTCATTTCATTGGAGAACTTACTGTCTTGCCTCCTCAAATATACATGGCATGAAATGCTACGATAACTAGGCAACATACCGCAAAATGCAGAAGCCAGCAAATCCAAATTGCTGTGACTGTTTTGATCATCAATATCTTATATAATAGAGGTGACTACCCCGCGTTGAGAGCAATTACAGTTCATTTTTATTGATATGTTGTAAAGAAAGCAGATCCGTCTACTGTGGGAATCAATGTTATGCGAACCATTTTGCTTGTAAGTGGCTATATCTTCTGCAACCACTTGTGATACAATTGGGCTTAGCTAAGGCAATGCCACGGAATTTGCACGATCATGGATTTTGCACTGTGGCGAGGAAATGCTCAAACTTTCATCAACTTAAGCCAATCAGGAATAGTACAGCCTCTCATAGACTCTACGCAGCGTCAGCTCCTACTAGGAAAGTATGGGGAATGCGGGCTAATTCTGGCGATTGAGCCCCGAATTGGCGCCCAGATCGCCTTTATTACTGTTACCGCCCAAGCTTCACATTAAAACCGCCAACGTCGGTCGCACGTCGTTCGGCGGTTAAAGTTGTGACAGCAAAGAGCGCATTTCTCGCTTCTGTCGCCTGTGTGCATTGACAACGATCTATGACCGCGCACCAACTTGGCGTCAGTTCGAATATAATGATTACTAATTACTCGGTGTAAGAAGAAGATACGCTTGAAATAGCACTTGCATGCACAATTCACTAAACCCCTGCAGTAAGCCCGATATTCAGTAAGCCCTTGCCTCAATGTTCGCTCCGTTTGCAGCAAATGCGCCTCAGGTTGCAGCGTTATGAAATAACCTTGCAGCACAAGCCAGCTGAAGAGCTGTTTTTTAGCAGACGCTCTATTGCAGTTGCCTAGTAAGATCGCGCTGTAAGTAGAAATCCAACAGTTTCAAGTGAATGTCCTTGATTATGTTTCAGCGTAGTATCAGCGCCTGAAACCCCTGCGTGCCGCCACAAAAAAGGGCGCCGCACTTGTCATTAGCCGGGAATATGCAGAAAGCGCGTGACCAGACAACAAGCACTGAATTACCCAGGCGGCAAGACCGTACTACATCTACAGGAATGAATTTTAGGGAAAAACGGGCAAATCTCAAGCAGTAATAAGGTAATTGTGGCGACATTGAAACAGGTTGAGATGATGCAGCACCTTCACGCAGCACATGCCGGAGCAGCTAAGATGACGGCAAGGGCCAGTAGTGTAATGTTCTGGCCACGTATATACGCAGACATCAAGGAGTTTGGCAAGCCCTGCTGGATATGCAAAATGCACCAGCCCCAAAATCAGAAAACACCCCTTCTGAGCCACAAAGATCCGACCTCACCATTGGAGTTCGTATATACATGGACCTCTTTCACTACGGTGGCCGGGAGCTTGCCGTTATGATGGACATTTATTTTTTCTCCTCGACATCCGAGAGCTTCGCCACACCATAGCTAATGGACTCAAGACTTAGCGTGCACAAGTGTTTCCTGTGCATGTGCTACCACGAGAACTGTAGTGTAACAACAAGTCACCCTTAATTAGCACCGAATTGAAAGATATTTAAGCTATCTAGACATTATGCATTCAAGATCAAGCTCGTACCACCTGCATTCTAACGGCATGACAGAAAGAGCTGTTACGGAGGCAAAGAAGCTGCTAAAAGGTCCTCCCTTCGAAGAGAAATTTTAAAATTTGCTTAGCATTATTGCGGTCATACCCCGAAGGATCATGTTCTCAGGTCGCCTTGCAGAGGTTGATAGGACCGCGGACGCAGACCCTCCTGCCAGTACTAACAAATCAGCTGGAAGCGGGTGCAATACCCAGCAAAGATACTCACAACAGCATTCATGCGATCCAGCGTCAGCAAAAGGTTTAGTACGACCGCAACGCCCGATACTTCTCGCCGCTGACGCTAGGACAACACGCAACGGTTTGCGACATTCTTCAGACAACCTGGACTCCAGCTATTGTTCTAAGGCCAGCCGAGAGTTCAAGGTCTGTGATTGTCAAGACCAAAGTCGGCCGTAAAACCCGTCGCATACGAGAGCACCTGCGGGAAGCAGCACCTCAGATGGAGCCAGAATTAGCGTCATCGCGGGCTTACATAGACGACAACCTCTATGGCGTACAACAGCAGCTGCCCAGAAGTACAAGTCAATCTCGCGAAGCCTTTGCCAGATAAACTTCTAGGCTTTCTAAACAATATAAGAAAGATGTGGACAGATTGCACTGTAATTTTCTAGTCCCCCAACCACTAACACGTGACGTTTACGTCACTCATTTTCAGATGTACTTATATCAGTCCCTTCCATGACTAAAGGCTTTCCGTTACCGGGCTACCGGCCTGTTTACTTGGTGGCGGTGGTGTCCAGTTGAGATATCAACGGTACCACCCCCGACTCGCCGACGATGCTACCAGTTCCAAGGACACTAACGTCGGCACCGAAGCCTCTGGATACGTCAAATGACACCTGGCTTCGCTGGAGAAGGCGCAAGGGCGAATTTAACTGTTTGCCACTGCTACTCAAGTGACGAAGCAGCCAAGCGATATGCAGGCTGCAACATTCCTGGTGAGTATACGCGCAGAAGGCAGGAAAGCATACATTAATTTCAAGTTTGATGCACAAGAGAGAAAAAATGATGTCCAAGTTTTGACAAAAATTTGAAGACAACTACAACCAGCAAACAACTTCACTCTTCATGAATTATGCTTTGGTCCAAGGGACCAGAATGTAGGCGAGCCATTCATGGACGGCCTATTTTAGCCAGCAACTGCGTCTTTGAACTTTTAGACGAATGCATGTTACGCAGCCGCATCGTTCTAGGTGTCATAGACAAGCGGGTGTAGCAGAAACTGTTGGCGGAAAACACATTATTACCAAAAAGCGGCCAAATTTGTCGTATCGATGTGCAACGAAAGCAGTACTTTAGAGAGATAAGCGCTGCAGTCAGGAAAGCACAGACTACGATAGCCAGTTATAGCTGAAAGGAAGCTCTGCAGTTAGTGCGGCTAAGATAGGCACCGTAGAGCAAACTGTCAAGCGAGGGGAAAAAGCTGCGGGAAGTACGGAGACCGAACCATTTTGCCTGTGTTTCACAATCACGGGGTGCTACACAACACTCCAGCCTACAAGAAAAAGAGCTGCGGAAGGTACGGAGAGAGGCAGAACCTCTAGAGACAGATTTTTTTCTTGCGGAGCTTGCGATTAACTCGCTAGTCACGATGGACAGCATCACTTTACATCTAAGGTCAGTCATTAACGTGCAAGCTGGACACGGGAGCAAACTGTTATGCCATCTCAAAATATGAGCTGGCAAGGGTATCGGATAAATCGAAGTAAGCTTTCAACGTGGCTGTAACAACGTTCTTTGTCATAGAGCTATGGCAGAAGCAAAAATTGGGCTTCTAATCTGCGCTAACAACAAAAATGTGAAGAACAAGTTTTGGTCGTTGAGCAAGAAGTTCCAGTCACGCTCAGCGGTACCGTCGCCGAACGACTAGGATTTGGATACACTGTAAAATATGCCCGTCATTATACAGACTTCCGGCATTATACAGAGAAATTGCAGGTAAAAATACGGATAGTATAAAGTATTTCGAAAATTCGGCAAGTGTTACCCTTAATATGCGGAAATTATCCCCGTTTTAATTTTTACGGGCATTATCACTGTAAATATGCAGTGGCTACACTGTTTTACAAGAAACAGACAGAATTCCGTATTTTCATTTTTTGGACATCGGTATTTTTGCGACGAAATCTATACACGCTGTCTGAATGAGCGCTTGTACTCACAAAGTTTCATCTAACACTATTTTATTGAACACGGAAACTGTACGCATTATGAAGATACGTACAAAATGTGAGACCTAGCCTTCTAGGAAACGCTGCAATAACAGATCGTATAAATATATATCATCATCATCATCATCATCATCATCATCAGCCTAGTTACGCCCACTGCAGGGCAAAGGCCTCTCCCATACTTCTCCAACTACCCCGGTCATGTACTAATTGGGGCCATGTTGTCCCTGCAAACGTCTTAATTTCATCCGCCCACCTAACTTTCTGCCGCCCCCTGCTACGCTTCCCTTCCCTTGGAATCCAGTCCGTAACCCTTAATGACCATCGGTTATCTTCCCTCCTCATTACATGTCCTGCCCATGCCCATTTCTTTTTCTTGATTTCAACTAAGATGTCGTTTACCCGCGTTTGTTGCCTCCCCCAATCTGCTCTTTTCTTATCCCTTAACGTTACACCCATCATTCTTCTTTCCATAGCTCGTTGCGTCGTCCTCAATTTCAGCAGAACCCTTTTCGTAAGCCTCCAGGTTTCTGCGCCATATGTGAGTACTGGTAACACACAGCTGTTATACACTTTCCTTTTGAGGGATAGTGGCAACCTGCTGTTCATGATTTGAGAATGCCTGCCAAACGCACCCCAGCCCATTCTTATTCTTCTGGTTATTTCAGTCTCATGATCCAGATCCGTGGTCACTACCTGCCCTAAGTAGATGTATTCCCTTACCACTTCCAGTGCTTCGATACCTATCGTGAACTGCTGTTCTCTTCCGAGACTGTTAAACAATACTTTAGTTTTCTGCAAATTAATTTTCAGACCCACCCTTCTGCTTAGCCTCTCCAGGTCAGTGAGCATGCATTGCAATTGGTCTCCTGAGTTACTAAGCAAGGCAATATCATCAGCGAATCGCAAGTTGCTAAGGTATTCTCCATCAACTGTTATCCCCAATTCTTCCCACTCCAGGCCTCTGAATACCTCCTGTAAACATGCTGTGAATAGTATTGGAGATATCGTATCTCCCTGTCTGACGCCTTTCTTTATAGGGATTTTGTTACTTTCTTTGTGGAGGACTACGGTGGCTGTGGAGCCGCTATAGATATCTTCCAGTATTTTTACATATGGCTCATCTACACCCTGATTCCGTAATGCCTCCATGACTGCTGAGGTTTCGACTGAATCAAACGCTTTCTCGTAATCAATGAAAGCTATATATAAGGGTTGGTTATATTCTGCACATTTCTCTATCACTTCATTGACAGTGTGAATATGGTCTATTGTTGAGTAGCCTTTACGGAATCCTGCCTGGTCCTTTGGTTGACAGAAGTCTAAGGTGTTCCTGATTCTATTTGCGATTACCTTAGTAAATACTTTGTAGGCAACGGACAGTAAGCTGATCGGTCTATAATTTTTCAAGTCTTTGGCGTCCCCTTTCTTATGGATTAGGATTATGTTAGCGTTCTTCCAAGATTCCGGTACGCTCGAGGTTATGAGGCATTGCGTATACAGGGTGGCCAGTTTCTCTAGAACAATCTGACCACCATCCTTCAATAAATCTGCTGTTACCTGATCCTCCCCAGCTGCCTGCCCCCTTTGCATAGCTCCTAAGGCTTTCTTTACTTCTTCTGGCGTTACCTGTGGGATTTCGAATTCCTCTAGGCTATTCTCTCTTCCACTATCGTCGTGGGTACCACTGGTACTGTATAAATCTCTATAGAACTCCTCAGCCACTTGTACTATCTCATCCATATTAGTAACGATATTGCCGGCTTTGTCTCTTAACGCACACGTCTGATTCTTGCCTATTCCTAGTTTCTTCTTCACTGTTTTTAGGCTTCCTCCGTTCCTGAGAGCCTGTTCAATTCTATCCATATTATAGTCTCTGATGTCCGCTGTCTTACGCTTGTTGATTAACTTAGAAAGTTCTGCCAGTTCTATTCTAGCTGTAGGGTTAGAGGCTTTCATACATTGGCGTTTCTTGATCAGATCTTTCGTCTCCTGCGATAGCTTACTGGTTTCCTGTATAACGGCGTTACCACCGACTTCTATTGCGCACTCCTTAATGATGCCCATGAGATTGTCGTTCATTGCTGCAACACTAAGGTCCTCTTCCTGAGTTAAAGCCGAATACCTGTTCTGTAGCTTGATCCGGAATTCCTCTAGTTTCCCTCTTACCGCTAATTCATTGATTGGCTTCTTGTGTACCAGTTTCTTCCGTTCCCTCCTCAAGTCTAGGCTAATTCGAGTTCTTACCATTCTATGGTCACTACAGCGTACCTTGCCGAGCACGTCTACATCTTGTATGATGCCAGGGTTCGCGCAGAGTATGAAGTCGATTTCATTTCTAGTCTCACCATTCGGGCTCCTCCACGTCCACTTTCGACTAACCCGCTTGCGGAAAAAGGTGTTCATTGTCCGCATATTATTTTGTTCTGCAAACTCTACTAATAATTCTCCTCTGCTATTCCTAGAGCCTATGCCATATTCCCCCACTGACTTGTCTCCAGCCTGCTTCTTGCCTACCCTGGCATTGAAGTCGCCCATCAGTATAGTGTATTTTGTTTTGACTTTACCCATCGCCGATTCCACGTCTTCATAAAAGCTTTCGACTTCCTGGTCATCATGACTGCATGTAGGGGCATAGACTTGTACCACCTTCAATTTGTACCTCTTATTAAGCTTCACAACAAGACCTGCCACCCTCTCGTTAATGCTATGGAATTCCTGTATGTTACCAGCTATTTCCTTATTAATCAGGAATCCGACTCCTAGTTCTCGTCTCTCTGCTAAGCCCCGGTAACACAGTAAATGCCCGCTTTTTAGCACTCTATATGCTTCTTTTGTCCTCCTAACCTCACTGAGCCCTATTATATCCCATTTACTACCCTCTAATTCCTCCAATAACACTGCTAGACTCGCCTCGCTAGATAGCGTTCTAACGTTAAACGTTGTAAGGTTCAGATTCCAATGGCGGCCTGTCCGGAGCCAGGTATTCTTAGCACCCTCTGCAGCGTCACAGATCTGACCGCCGCCATGGTCAGTTGCTTCGCGGCTGCTGGGGACTGAGGGCCGGGGTTTGATTGTTGTATTCATATAGGAGGTTGTGGCCCACTACTGCACCAGGGTGGCCAATCCTGCTCTGGTGAGAGAGTGCGTTACCGGTTCTGGTCACCGGGATCAGGTCGCACTCCAGGCCTGTTTGTGCAATTTTCTCAACACACGTTTTTTTTTTGTATTTTCCGGTGGAGAATTGCGCTGCACCGGGATTTGAATCACGGTCCTTTCGCTCTGGAGACGGATACTCTACAGTCCCCGCAGGAGTTAAATTAAAAATTGGAGAATGGGGTTTTGCGTGAGAAAACCACTTTCTGATTATGCACGCCTTAGTTGAGGACTCCGAAAATTTCGACCACCTGGGGTTCTTTAACGTGCACCAAATTCTAAGTACACGGGTGTTTTCGCATTTCGCCCCCATCGAAATGCGGCCGCCGTGGCAGGGGTCCGATCCCGCGACCTCGTGCTCAGCAGTCTAACACCATGACCACTGAGCAACCACGGCGGGTCCCGCAGGAGTTGTACGCCTCATTTAACCTACAGTGGTGCCCAATTTGATCAGTCAAGGTGGGCCAATCTGAGCTCGGTTATACCGCATGGATGGCACTCGGCTAGAGAACCTGGTATTTATGACCTGCACATGTGTGGCCACACATAATTGATGATATATAATTTTATTTTTTAGGAGGGTTTCCGTACAGTGATAAAATGAAGGAAAAGACATTAAAAAGAAAGAAAAAAAAGGGGAAAAAAAGGAAGATAACTTGTGATTTGAACT
This sequence comes from Dermacentor variabilis, assembly GCF_050947875.1. NCBI lineage: Eukaryota > Metazoa > Arthropoda > Arachnida > Ixodida > Ixodidae > Dermacentor > Dermacentor variabilis. The sequence continues at coordinate 135,827,556 of NC_134575.1, forward strand.
CGTGATCCTTCAATGTTGCCCGGAAATGTAGCTCAGTCGGTTGGTTCGTCAAGCCAGCGGTTACTTTCAAGCGCCATGGCTCCTGCTCCGAGCCTCATACTTACGGGGAAAGGGGCTGGTGTTGTCCGCGACAGTCGAAGACATAATTTCTTGGAAAAATGGCCGCCAGAGGAGCAGCGTGAACTCGAGCGGCTTTAGAGACTAGGAAAACTGTCTTACAATATTTAGACTTGAGGGGAAGCTTCGTTAACAAACTATAACACGGCAATCAGCACTCGAATACGACGAGAGAAATTATTGAGATGTGGAAAATTCCCTTGAAATAAATCTGGTTTGCGAGACAAATGCTTGTATGTATTGAATCTCTTAAAAGATGAGGGGGGAAATATGCGCTCACCGAGAGGGCATCGTCAGCACGAGACCACCACCAGGCACCTTACGGGGATGTGGAGAGCTTCGCGGCCGGAACGAAGCCTCCCCTCTCCGCCGGCCAGGCGTGGAAAACGCGCTTTCCGATCGCTCAAGGTTGCGCAGGAATAATATAGCTCTAGCGTCTAGGAAAAGCTTTAACAGGTGCGAGGGCGGCACGCATAGCGTGGGAAGCTAGCCGCCGGAATAGCTATCTTCGAGAGCTATTTTATATTATATTATATTATACTTCGAGAGCTATGACTGATGCTTTTCTATATATATGTATTCATCTCATCTATGCGATCGCATGCGCGCGATGTTTCTTTGTCTCTGCGTGTAGTAATTAAGAGAGCCAGTTTAAGGGCGGAGAAGAGGGAAGGAAAGGAAAGCAAACTTGCAGCGCCGTGGTTTTAAAGCGCAACCGTGGTAGAGAAACGGAAAGACGATATAAGCATGCGTGGCCATGATACGCACACGACAAACTGCCTTACAATATTTAGACTTGAGGGGTAGTTTCGTTAACAAACTATAACACGGCAATCAGCACTCGAATATAATTATAACCCTAATAATAATTGTAAATATTCATCTCATCTATAGGATCTAAAGCGCGCGCTGTTTCTTGCCTCTGCGTGTAGTAGTTAAGAGAGCCAATTTAAGGGCGGAGAAGAGTGAAGGAAAGGGAAGCAAAGTTGCAGCGCCGTGGTTTTAAAGCGCAACCGTGGTAGAGAAACGGAAAGGCGATATAAGCATGCGTGGCTATGATACGCACACGACAAACTGCCTTACAATATTTAGACTTGAGGGGTAGTTTCGTTAACAAACTATAACACGGCAATCAGCACTCGAACACGACGAGAGAAATTATTGAGACGTGGAAAATTCCCTTGAAATAAATCTGGTTTGCGAGACAAATGCTTGTATGTATTGAATCTCTTAAAAGATGAGGGGGGAAATATGCGCTCACCGAGAGGGCATCGTCAGCACGGGAACACCACCAGGCACCTTACGGGGATGTGGAGAGCTTCGCGGCCGGAACGAAGCCTCCCCTCTCCGCCGGCCAGGCGTGGAAAACGCGCTTTCCGATCGCTCAAGGTTGCGCAGGAATAGTATAGCTCTAGCGTCTAGGAAAAGCTGTAACAAGTGCGAGGGCGGCACGCACAGCGTGGGAAGCTAGCCGCCGGAATAGCTATCTTCGAGAGCTATTTTATATTACATTATACTTCGAGAGCTATGACTGATGCTTTTCTATATATATGTATTCATCTCATCTATGCGATCGCATGCGCGCGGTGTTTCTTTGTCTCTGCGTGTAGTAGTTAAGAGAGCCAGTTTAAGGGCGGAGAAGAGGGAAGGAAAGGAAAGCAAACTTGCAGCGCCGTGGTTTTAAAGCGCAACCATGGTAGAGAAACGGAAAGGCGATATAAGCATGCGTGGCCATGATACGCACACGACAAACTGCCTTACAATATTTAGACTTGAGGGGTAGTTTCGTTAACAAACTATAACACGGCAATCAGCACTCGAATATAATTATAACCCTAATAATAATTGTAAATATTCATCTCATCTATAGGATCTAAAGCGCGCGCTGTTTCTTGCCTCTGCGTGTAGTAGTTAAGAGAGCCAGTTTAAGGGCGGAGAAGAGGGAAGGAAAGGAAAGCAAACTTGCAGCGCCGTGGATTTCAAGCGCAACCGTGGTAGAGAAACGGAAAGGCGATATAAGCATGCGTGGCCATGATACGCACACGACAAACTGCCTTACAATATTTAGACTTGAGGGGTAGTTTCGTTAACAAACTATAACACGGCAATCAGCACTCGAATACGACGAGAGAAATTATTGAGACGTGGAAAATTCCCTTGAAATAAATCTGGTTTGCGATACAAATGCTTGTATGTATTCAATCTCTTAAAAGATGAGGGGGGAAATATGCGCTCACGGAGAGGCCATCGTCAGCACGAGACCACCACCAGGCACCTTACGGGGATGTGGAGAGCTTCGCGGCCGGAACGAAGCCTCCCCTCTCCGCCGGCCAGGCGTGGAAAACGCGCTTTCCGAATGCTCAAGGTTTCGCAGGAATAGTATAGCTCTAGCGTCTAGGAAAAGCTTTAACAGGTGCGAGGGCGGCACGCATAGCGTGGGAAGCTAGCCGCCGGTATAGCTATCTTCGAGAGCTATTTTATATTATATTATATTATACTTCGAGAGCTATGACTGATGCTTTTCTATATATATGTATTCATCTCATCTATGCGATCGCATGCGCGCGATGTTTCTTTGTCTCTGCGTGTAGTAGTTAAGAGAGCCAGTTTAAGGGCGGAGAAGAGGGAAGGAAAGGAAAGCAAACTTGCAGCGCCGTAGTTTTAAAGCGCAACCGTGGTAGAGAAACGGAAAGGCGATATAAGCATGCGTGGCCGTGATACGCACACGACAAACTGCCTTACAATATTTAGACTTGAGGGGTAGTTTCGTTAACAAACTATAACACGGCAATCAGCACTCGAATATAATTATAACCCTAATAATAATTGTAAATATTCATCTCATCTATAGGATCTAAAGCGCGCGCTGTTTCTTGCCTCTGCGTGTAGTAGTTAAGAGAGCCAGTTTAAGGGCGGAGAGGAGGGAAGGAAAGGAAAGCAAACTTGCAGCGCCGTGGTTTTATAGCGCAACCGTGGTAGAGAAACGGAAAGGCGATATAAGCATGCGTGGCCATGATACGCACACGACAAACTGCCTTACAATATTTAGACTTGAGGGGTAGTTTCGTTAACAAACTATAACACGGCAATCAGCACTCGAATATAATTATAACCCTAATAATAATTGTAAATATTCATCTCATCTATAGGATCTAAAGCGCGCGCTGTTTCTTGCCTCTGCGTGTAGTAGTTAAGAGAGCCAGTTTAAGGGCGGAGAAGAGGGAAGGAAAGGAAAGCAAACTTGCAGCGCCGTGGTTTTAAAGCTCAACCGTGGTAGAGAAACGGAAAGGCGATATAAGCATGCGTGGCCATGATACGCACACGACAAACTGCCTTACAATATTTAGACTTGAGGGGTAGTTTCGTTAACAAACTATAACACGGCAATCAGCACTCGAATATAATTATAACCCTAATAATAATTGTAAATATTCATCTCATCTATAGGATCTAAAGCGCGCGCTGTTTCTTGCCTCTGCGTGTAGTAGTTAAGAGAGCCAGTTTAAGGGCGGAGAAGAGGGAAGGAAAGGGAAGCAAACTTGCAGCGCCGTGGTTTTAAAGCGCAACCGTGGTAGAGAAACGGAAAGGCGATATAAGCATGCGTGGCCATGATACGCACACGACAAACTGCTTTACAATATTTAGGTTTGAGGGGTAGTTTCGTTAACAAACTATAACACGGCAATCAGCACCCGTATATAATTATAACCCTAATAATAATTGTAAATATTCATCTCATCTATAGGATCTAAAGCGCGCGCTGTTTCTTGCCTCTGCATGTAGTAGTTAAGAGAGCCAGTTTAAGGGCGGAGAAGAGGGAAGGAAAGGGAAGCAAACTTGCAGCGCCGTGGTTTTAAAGCGCAACCGTGGTAGAGAAACGGAAAGGCGATATAAGCATGCGTGGCCATGATACGCACACGACAAACTGCTTTACAATATTTAGACTTGAGGGGTAGTTTCGTTAACAAACTATAACACGGCAATCGGCACTCGAATACGACGAGAAAAATTATTGAGACGTGGAAAATTCCCTTGAAATAAATCTGGTTTGCGAGACAAATGCTTGTATGTATTGAATCTCTTAAAAGATGAGGGGGGAAATATGCGCTCACCGAGAGGGCATCGTCAGCACGAGACCACCACCAGGCACCTTACGGGGATGTGGAGAGCTTCGCGGCCGGAACGAAGCCTCCCCTCTCCGCCGGCCAGGCGTGGAAAACGCGCTTTCCGATCGCTCAAGGTATACGTATCCTCTATTCCGGTCGCAGTTGGCCTCGCATACGGGCCTTGTAATGCTAATCATATGCCCATGTATATGCGTGTTTTTGCAATGTTCTCGAATTAAGCGCTTTGTGTTTAATAATACAGCATATAGGTTTAAGTGAACTAAGAGCCATAGGCATACGTGCCCATGCGAACAAACTTGCGGCACTTAGGTGCTGGTGCACTGGGAATGACATTGGTGCTCTACGAGAAATATTTTGCGCACTATCAATCAGTACCGAAACGCAGGGAGCGGTATAATGACCACAACGGCGTTTACATTAAGCAACAAATGATCTTTAAGGGAACTGGCGGCCTGTAAATGCAAGTACAACAGCCGTATGAACTTTCCGAACGCGGGAAGCAATTAACTCAAGTGTGAAAGGACTTTGGTGAACTGTAATGTAGATGGTTTCACCTATTCCCATAATATTTCCATAATATCTCGTCTCTGTCAATACCTGCCCATTCGTTGAGACACATCAATTAGGCATAATCTTCACTGTTCATGTGTTAATTCTTGCGGTAAGATGGAATCGCAAACAATGAACGTTTCATCCTGAAACAAGACTAGTGAGCGCTGACGTTTTTGTACGGCAGAATAAAAATTGCGAACATGCACCCACATGTGGGGAAACCACGGGAAGGTGACTGAGAGTGAAGGGCCTAGTACCGTGCTAGTACTGCGTGTACTGTCAAACAGAAAAAAAAAGATAAAGGCAAGGAAGAACGCCCAGTGCTGACTTGGCGTAACAATTTAACCTTTGTTTCTTTTTGACCCAGAATGCAACACCATTTGTTTCATGTGCTTTATCCACGGGTAAATGTTATCACACAACTCATTATTTGGCCGTTCGTTACATGCACCAACCTTCCCCGATTTGCATTTCACTAGAGTTTATTGACGCATCGCAGTGCAGTGCTTTGCATTGCATTGAAACATTGGGGTTTGCTATCGCCAGTAGCAAACCGTCTGGCTGACCTCCTGCTTTTCTTATTCTTGCATTCTCTATTTCTTTGTATAAAGCGCACCACATTTTGGGAGAGAAAGCGTGCTCCTCTTTCAGAATTCCATTATTTGTCAAGCACTTATTTTGCTGTTCCAGCAACTAGATCCCAAATGCGAAAACAAAACCGATTCTGTTTTGTTCTACGCGCTCACAGAGTGCGGCACCACGGGGCTGCGCGGGCTGCGCTTGCCATGAGCTTCTAAGTGTAATAACGACAGAAATACGGAAAGAGAAACAACACGTCCGTTGGAAAGGAAAAAAAAGAAAACGAAAAGCTGGTGGAAAAAGGAGATACGAGAAGCGATCGCCGAACGACAGAAAGCATATCGAGAGCACAGGCAGGCAAAGAAGGCGCAGTTGCCACAGGATGAAGTAACCAGCAAATGGGAAATATACCGGGAGAAAAAGTCTATGGGTCAAATACTGGTGCAAGCAAAATTAAAAGGTGAAAGTGAACCTTGGTTGTCAGAAATACGTGAGAAAAAGAAGACCGCACCTAGAATATTTCGGAACCACATAAAATTATTAGGCAGGAAGTCAACAACAATACAGCAACATATCCTAGACGAAGATGGAAACAAACTGGAAGGGGAAGCGGCATTAAATTACATCCGAAAAATAACAGCAGAATCTTTCCAAGGCAATGACGAGGTTGTATTTGACGAAAAAAAAAGCATGAAGGAGACCCAATTGGAAAAGGAACTGGTGCTGAAAAATTTAAACTCGAAGAGAGTGGAAGAGGACATTCCTAAGCGCGCACCCACAGGGCTAGACGAGGTTCCCGTTAAGCTGATAAATGAACCAAGACCGAAAACTAAGCAAACCCTGGTGAAATCAGTGGAAAAAACCTTAAAAGATAGACGAATACCAGACAACTGGCGACAAAGTAGAATTAATTTATTTATAAAGGTAAGGGGGAGAAAGACAGAATTCACTCGTATAGACCGTTGACCATTATATCGGTAATATACAGGCTAGCAATGCAGGCAATCAAGTTAAAGCTTCAAGCATGGACAGAAAAAAATGCAGAAGGGCAGCGGATTGGGCGAGTTGGTGTTCCATGGCGACAATAAAATTCAAACAGCGCTAGACGACAGGAACAGAAAGAGAGGAAGATAACACGGCGCCGTGTTTGTCTCCTCCTCTTTCTGGCCTGCCGTCTAGCGCTGTTTGAATTTTATTGTTACCAGAGAATAATGGCATCTTGGGAGAGCTTCAGAATGGCTTCAGAATAGGCAGGCGTTTGGATGATAGCTTGTTTTTTCTTACTCAGTGTATTGAAATATAAAAAGCAGAAAGTAGAACGTTGTATGTGTCCTTTTTGACATTACAGGAGCCTACGACAACATAGACCGCAACATTTTGTGGGATATTCTGAAAGGGTAAGGCTTAGGTAACGATTGCCTACAGCTTTTGAGAGAGATTTACCTAGAAAATACCATTTGCGTTGAATGGGAAGGGATCAGGAGCGAGGAGAAAGTTCATATCAACAAGGAACTGAGGCAGGCCCTTTATCCCCACTGCTGTTTATTATGTACATGATGAGGATGGAGAGGGCGCTAGAAGGAAGTAATACCGGGTTTATTATCTCATACAAACAGACGGGTACAGTAATAGAGCAGCAACTCCCAGGTTTATTTTATGCGGACGCTATTGTGTTGCTAGCTAACAACCAATGTGATTTGCAAAGTCTAGCTAATATCTGTGGACAGGAAGGCCACAATTTAGGTTTGAAATTTAGTGTTAGAAAATCAGGTGTTATGGTACTCAATGAAAACAGTGAACAGACAGTAGAGATACAGCGCCAAGAAATACCTCGGGTAGCACAATATAAATACCTTGGTATATCAATAAACGAAGGCAATGGATATATGGAAACACAGGAAAAAACCATAACAGTAAAGGTGAAGAGAGATGCAGCCATAACGATGCACAGAGCGCTATGGGGGTACAGTAGGTACGAGATCCTCCGAGGTATGTGGAAAGGTGTAATGGTTCCAGGACTTACTTTTGGAAATGCGGTTGTTTGCTTTAAATCAGGGGTACAATCAGGACGCGACGGGAACCAAAGGTCAGTGGGTCGCCTCGCATTCGGCGCTCACGGGAAGACAACAAATGAAGCTGTGCAGGGTAATATGGGCTGGACTAATTCTGAAGTGAGGGAAGCTCGCAGTAAAATTGAGTATGAAGAACGGCTGAGGAATATGGAAGAAAGTAGATGGGCTGGGAGAGTGTTCAGGTATCTGTACAGGAAAAACATTGATTCACAGTGGAGGAAAAGAACTAGGAAGCTTACCAGCAAATATGCGACCTGTAGGGTGGGCAACACAGCAACAAAGAACGTCAAGCGGAAAGTCAGAGAGGCTGAAATAATCAGATGGGTGGCGGCAATAGAAAGGAAACCTGCCATGAGTAACTACTTAAGAGGAAAAAAATGAAATCAGGAAAGAAACCATTTATGATAACTCAAAGGGACCCTCATTACTTTTCGAAGCGAGAACGGGATGCCTTAGAACACGCACCTCTAAAGCGAGATATAAGAAGGAAGAAGAAGCATGTACTTGCTGCGGTAAAGCAAGGGAAACGACGGAGCATGTTTTATTAGAATGTGAAGACGTCTATCCAGTGGTCGATTTAGGCAGCACTGGCCTCCTTGAAGTCCTTGCGTTCAGCGGTAGCAGTAGTAAAGCAACCATGTCCGCAATAGACAGCAGTAAGTGGCGATTGGAGGATTGATGGAAGAAAAGTAGGGAAACGACAAAAGACGGAGACGTACAAAAGCACAGTTCGCAATAGGGGATCAGAAAAATTGAGCGTGGTAGTTCATAGTGCTTTTTTTAATGCTTAACTTAGGTAGGACATTAGGCAGTATAGTAGCGAGAGCTTGGTGACGCAACCCACCGCTCCGTTCAAAAGGGGACGCTCATAACATCCACCAATCCATCCATCCCATCTATGGAGCGGTAGACTAAGCTACACATGTGTTCTCAGCCGGCATTTATCCCGTCCTGTTGCAAAAATTGTTAATTTACCGCAAATATGTCTTGGTTTGTACTCAAGAGTGAAGCAAGGCACCAAGGAAGAGAGATTGGCGCTTCGGGAGCGAAGAACGGAGGCGATGCACGTTTGCGCTGCTTAGGTCTGGGCGCGTTCGAATTGGCAAAGTTCCTATTTTGTCGCTGCGTGGTTTACGCTTGTGTACTTGCCGTGTGTCGTCGTAGCGCGGGGATATTTGCGCTGAATGGGTTTCACTTCGTCTACAAAAGTCAGCATGCTGCGTCATCGAAGAACTTGTCCAGTGTTCGGGCGCACATATTTTTTTTTATTTACAAATACTGCTATCCCATGAATTGGGACATTGCAGGAGTGGTACAGAAGATTATACATAAACAATATTAGGAAAGTGCATGATTACACATGTAAGTGTAATGATTTACAGAGAAAACAGTACAGTGTCATGAAAAAGAATACATGATTTGGCACTTCTCGCACAAAATTATCAACAGACATTTCACGTAACGTGCCATCTAAATCGTTCCACAATCCAACTGTGAAAGGAAAAAATGAAAATTTGTAGCTATCTAAAAGCGGCATAAACGGCACGATGTTAAGCGGGTTGGAACAGCGCGCGACACGTGCTGAAGAACTGGCGAAAGAAGGGGGCGTCAACATAAATACGCTTGTTGATAATCTTGTGAAGTAGGATAATGCGATCACGTGTTCGTCTGTGTTCAAGTGTGTCAAGTGATAACGTGCGGGCGTGAACTGTGGGAGAGAAGTGACGGCCGTAACGCTTATATATAAATCTTATTGCTTTTTTCTGCACATTTTCAAGTTTAATAATATCTTTGGCGGAGAGTGGCGCCCAGACCGCCGATGCATATTCAAGTACAGGCCTTACTAAAGATTTGTATGCCGTCAGCTTACAGTTTTTGGTTGCATCTTTTAATGTACGTTTTAAGAACCCGAGTTTCCTGAGTGCCTCGGAGCAAGTTAAATCTATATGCCTAGACCAATTCACGTTTGAACAGAATGTCACACCTAGGTACTTAAACTCGTTCACGTGCGTTAGTTGATGTGTGTTAGTGTACGAAAAACGAAAAGGATTTTTCTTGTTAGTGAATGACATCGATACAGTTTTGCTAAAATTTAACCTCATCTGCCATGTGTTGCTCCAATCACAGAAAGAAGAAGACACATTGTTTAGAATAAGCTGGTCGTATGCATTATTTATATTTGAGTACAGAACGCAGTCATCTGCATATAAACGGATTTTAACTGACGTGTTATTAGTTATCTGGACGACGTCATATGCGCTTGGACACGCGATAGCCAGCTCTCAACTTGTGTTCAACAGTCTACGCGCGCTCGTAACTTGCTCATGAGGTACGCCAATTTTAATATTATTTGGTTTGCATAACGTAGGCGTTGAAATGATGTGTGATAAGCCGACGTCACAAACATAAATATTGTTTTAAAAGGCCTCTAAGCCGCTTCTTAAGGCAAAAATGACGCGTGAATGTGGCAAGGGATCACCTTATCTTTTCATATCGATTTCAGTGGTAGCGCGGTCGGCTCGAGCACAATCGCGATTTTCTGTGCGACACTTCTAACCTCTTGCTCACCTGCGTTAAAATCGTAGAATAAAACTGCATTCAGTTGCGCAATTGTACTGACGCTTTTCCTGGCTTGAGAGCGTACTGTATCCGATATTAAGACAACTTCTGTTAGAACACAGAACTAAACGTACGAGGTAATAGCAGCGTGTGATCGTTACTTTCGCGCTTGAATGTACGTTTTATTTGTACTGACCAAAAAAATGGTTCTTCGCTGTGGCTGCTCTACTGTGTGTTACCTTGGTGCAACTGCTTGCTGTGCAGCAAGACGTTTTGCTTCGAATGATGTCTGGGTAGTCAAGACATTCGTGTCACTAAGCAAGCAGTAAATGTATCAGTTGCCAAAAATCGGACATATAAGAGAGGCGAATGATATCACCATAGACTGTATTTTACGAACAATTCAGTTGTATTGCTAAAGCGGAGAGCAGGTATGCATGAAAATCAGCAGGAACAAGGTAACTAAGCATTACTAATTAATCAATTTGTTTTACTGAAAGACTAGTAGCTGTTGTCCTGGTCGAGCTCAGAAGTGGTTTGCTGTCTGCAATGGTTCCATCTCTCTCAAGTTATCGCTGTATTGTAGCTCTCAAAGTGGGAGTTTTTTTTTTCTCTTAGCTTTTTGGTACCTGAATCACGACCATCTATTTCGCTGTGTGACATTACTGTTAGTGACATTGGAGTGTCGGTGGACAAGCACCCCTTCATTATTGCAACACATATGACAGAGTGCAGCTGTGGCAGTATGCAAAGGGGCTTACATACAAGCAAAACCGGGTTCTTTGAGTTAATATGTTATTATATTGAAATCATTCGATTATGGTCTAGCAGGCAAAAGTGCTAAGCAAATCAAGCTGTTACATATGACAAGAGACATTTGTAGATGTGTTCAATAATGATGAAGTCCTGAATAGCTTCAGAGTTGAGTGATACCCCTATAATTTCTCTTTAAAGCACACAGCTTGGTTTAGCGTTGTGGGAGGCTGGCATCAACAGAAGTCCACTTGCTGCGAAGTTTAAATGAGGTGTTACTATTAGGGTGACAATATATAATTTATGCTTTAGTTCTAATCTTGTATGAGGCAGACTTAGATGGGACAATTTATTTCTTTTGGACAGTGGCAGAAATGCATGGGTAATACATGTTCACATAGACATTACATCACTATTGTTTAACGAAGTGGCGCCCCTGCATGCTAAAATTGACAGGGCTACGTTTAAACAATGTCTACTTTTGTTGTAACATTAAGGCCACACCTTTCACATAGGTAAAGATAACCATTATTGCGTACCATCGTAGTGTGCTATTTGCACTAAATGTAATTGACTTTGTCTATAAAACCCTGCACACTGCTGCATCATGCAAATTTATGACGTTAAACATGTCATGCAGCTTACCAATTTGCATGAACAAGATTTTTTTTCGATAGTTTCTGGCCTCGGAATGCACTTCACAATACATTCTTGTTTGCGACAATATTTTAATGCAGTTTTCTCTCTTTATATTTTCTAGCACTACAAATTGAATAGTGAACACAACTTGGCATTTTGCCTAATTTTTGCATGGCACGCCCTTGCTGCAAAACAATTTACCTTCAAAACTGCTTGCCTCTTAGTGGAAGAATCACTTGAAGCAGCCGTAGCCACCAATAACACGAAAGACATGATTATGAAAATTGTAATATTGTTTTTTATCGACAGGGTGTCCCAACTATCATGCACCAAGGTTTAGAAATATGTAAATGCCGCGTAACTAGACAGCAGCAAGGTAATGTTGTTTGCCGTCGCTTGGAGGTACCCAGGTTATTTTTGCATTGCGCCTAATTACATAATTGTTAATTAGTTAATAAACTTCTCAAATAAATAAATGAAAAGTGTCAATTACAAAGTTGTGCAGTAACATGAAAGCCTTCCGATACACATTTCTGTTACTCGTTGTGTGCTACTTAAAAGTGTTTTTCCAAGAAGCCCGCGGATACACCTAATGTACCTTGAGTGGCCAGTCACGTCGCAATTTTGTGTCGCAAAGCCAAGGATACAACATAAATGGGTTCTTCTAGGAAAAAGACATAGCTCAGAAAATTATCCTTTTAAGGTATCCTGTGGCGGCAAGATTTCTTAGACATGGCCATGGCCTTCAAAGAAGGTGCTGAGGCCACAGCAGTTGATTGCGGTAGCCAAGACCACGAGCAGTTCCTGCTATGATCGTGAAAACGTCCTCTGGGGAACAAGTATAATTCGGCTCCACCACCTTTCCCCGGCAGGTTTTCTGCCTACTTAGCTAACCAAGTCGGTCAAAGATGGCAAAGGGGAAAAAAATCAACAGCTTCAAACATAGAACTTGCTGAAGCTCAATGCAGTTTAAGTGTGAAATTCTTGCTTTATAGGTTATCATGAAACCGGAAATAAGTTGATGGTATGGTCTTCTTATGGACACCTCTTTCCCGTGGAAAATTAGCAGTGAGAAAAGCAGCTTATGAAGGCTTGAATATTGGCCAGGATGATTTGGTATAGACAGGATAATGGTAAAGGTAGTTGCAGTAGAGGGAATAATCAAAGCGTTTAGATATCGATTAGGAGAGAGATTTCATTCCACTGCCAAAATTTTAAATTATCCCAATAATTCTTGCGTTTGGTAGTCTATGCGCGTCGAGCGACAGTACTGCTTGATACAGCGCTACTTGATGCTTGCTTTTTGCTCACTTCATTCTTATGCTGCATAATTTACCTGTTTAAATTACCTGTTTCTTCCATACAAGGAAATTTACATTCATCATAAGAAACCTTGTAGATGATTTGCGGAAACTTGCTGATGGGATTAGAGGGTGGCATGCACCCCAGGCTTAGGTAATTAAGGAAAAATCCGACATGCACCCATTCGTAGCAATTGCTACAAAGGAAACCCATACGGTTTCCACGAAAGATAAGCCACGTAGTTGAAGAAAAATTCGTTGGACGAAGTTTTCTTCAACTACGAGGCTTATCTTTCGTGGAACCCGTATGTGTTTCCTTTGTAGCAATTGCTACGTATGGGTGTATGTCTGATATTTCCTTAATTAATTACTTCTGTCCATCTTGCGAGTTTCCGCACAACTATTACGTCAAACCCCAGGCTTGTAATGCATTCAAGAGCCTCGTATCTTGCAAATGTTGGAAATTAGTTAAGCAACTTCTTGGTATCATCCACAAGATTATTTCTGAATACGAATTTGCTTAAATTGGTAAAACACTCAATGTAAAACATGTCAATATCGCTGACAGTGCACACATATTCCAACTGAAATAAATAAAAATAAATATAGCACCAAATACAAAAATCAATGGCATGATGCCATTCTTTCAGCAGAATAAAATTCGTCTTCCGTTGTAAATCTGGTATCTTTTATAATTCAGACAACTGAATACCCCATGAGGTTTCGTCGTGAAATATACATGTATTTATTCCGGATTTTCTTACTCTTAAGAACAGATAATACTTCACAGCAGGGAAATAACTGATCACAGTACTTAATACTCTATATTGCTCCAGAAATAAGTTGCCCTGCTGACCGCATCATGCGACGCTTGCAGTTTTTGACGCAAATGTGAGACACAAGGCAGATAATACTTAGGGTGGTGCTATTCGCTTTCATAGTTTGGAAATGACGCTCGTGGTGGACATGTTATGGCCCTACGTGTCATTACCTTTGAACAACAAAAGAAAGGGCCGGTGTTGCGTTTTGCAAAACTGCATGGAGTTTTTGCTGTGTGCAACATAAATGACAAGCCTTCACAACTGATACTAAATGCACTCCCTACAGCCTTAGGCTATCGAGGTGCACTGGTTTACACAGAACACACTCTTCATCTCGTCGCGGCCCAGGTGGCAATTCAGGTTCTTCAAAGGTGTTGCATTTTAGGGATGGCTCACAGCGCTTCACTTATTTGCAAAATATTGCATTCCAATTGTGTCATATGAGATAAGTTCATTAGAGAGCTTTAACTTGCCCTAACTGCATTACAGCTGTGTACTGCTAAAGTGGCAGCAGCTTGAGGTAACTACAGGTTCTGGAAAAACATTTGTAACTGGCATATTATATGTAACTGCTAGTGCACAGACATCGGCAACGGCAATGGTTAGGGTACGCTAGTTTCTCCTACACTGGAGTATGCATCCTCCACCAGAAAAAAAGTTTTTCTCCTACACGTCCTCTACCAGATTGGAATGTGAAGTAGGCTGTAATTGGTAGATTATACCATTGCATTAAGTTCATAAGCATTTCTCCTTCTCTGCGCCACAGATCATTGTTGCTACGACTGCAAGAGCAGCGTGCTTGTTTACAGCACCTGTAGAGAACAGTCTGTTAGTCTTTAACAAAACGAATAATTTGTTGTAAGTTTCCAGAAATTTAGCACTCTTCGCCTTCCACTGTGGTGTTTTTTAAACTCTAAGGTTGGCACGTCAGCGCAGGATTTGAGTGGAGGATGTCATTTCGCGTGAAAGAGTGCACTTGTGCGCATAACACCTTTTCGGCAACGTTCTGCTGCACAGAATGTCAAGAGCTTTAGTATGAATTGGTCACTAACTCACAAACCGGCTGCTCCGTTGTTGGAATATACCGTTATTGTAAAAAAACATTCGATGTTCTAACAAAAGGAATTGTGCCCTCTGACCCCCTAATTCTCCTCACTTGATGCCTAGTGGTATAATAGCATGGTCGACACCATGAGAGTCAGTGTGGTGTATAAGTGTGTGTATGGTAGGGTTGGGAGGGGGGTACAATAACTTTAGCAACTTTTCCGGATGACTTGAATCAGTATTGTTGAATGCTGTTTGTTTCGTCCAGCCATTGTTACCAAACTTCACTTTGGTTGTAGCAACAAGCATACTGTAGTTTGCTAGCGCTGCCGCCAACATATATAATGTGTAGGCATCTGTGTTGAAAAAAAAAGACCAGGGGCTAAGGTACCCATTTAGACCATTAAATTTGAACCTTACACCTGTGGAAATTACTAGTGAATGAAAACTCACCCAGGAGAACTGCCCATAATATTTTGTCTCATTATAATAACTGTAAAGCTTTGAACAGCGTTTGAACATAGACTAGTTTAAAAATGACCAATTTCTTTGTTCAATGAAGGCAAAGGTTCCACACGAAGACAGAAACTTGAAGCCATAAACGGCGGCATGAATATAAACAGCGCTTAACGTTTCGCAATCTTGTGCGTGGTGAACACATTGCCCAACCAGTTTTTTTGCACAGGCTGTTTTTTACAGTTTTACTGTCATAGCCAATTTAATTCCAATGTCCTTGTCTTTTAATATTTGGTCACTATATATTTTCTTCATCGGCCAATGAAGAAAACGGCATGACGGCATGACCATTGTCGGTCGACGAAGCTGAGTGTAAACGATGCAACGACCATGCTCCTATCACGACCGCCAGCACAGGCCTCATGGCACAAACTAGTACGCTTTTTCGAATACTGGGCCGGGGTAAGCGAGTACATTATACAGACAGACAGATTGATAGATATTATTTTTTTTTCGTGCCAAAACACTTTCTGATTACGAGGCACGCTGTAGTGGAGGATTCCGGAAATTTTGACCACCTAGGGTTCTTTAACGTGCACCTAAATCTAAGTACACGGGTGTTCTCGCATGTCGCCCCCATCGAAATGCGGCCGCCGTTGCGGGATTCGATCCCGCGGCCTCGTGCTCAGCAGCCCAACACCATAGCCACTGAGCAACCACGGCGGGTTCGCCGTGATACCGTCGCCCTCATCTCTTTGTTCTCATACTATTGTGTTGTCGTCACCCAAATGTTTTCCTGGAGTCATCATCACGCTGTCGTCTTACCATCGCCATAATTTCAGAAAAGTGATGCTATTTTCATGTTCTAGCCATACATTTTTTCACCTTCCTATCATAACATGTTCTCATAATTCGATCGTACCTATGCTGCCTTTGTTATGCCTCGTCGTCACTCATTTGTCGTCTTACCCATCACGGTCGTCCCGTAATCTTCGAATACTTGTCATTTTGTCATAGTTTTCAGAACGTCATGTTCACGCTGGTCATCTACATACCCTTATCTGTCTTCAGGTCACCGTGGTAATGCCGCCTCAGTCGTTTCATCCAAATGGTTCTTTCTTCGCTGCTAAATTGTCACAGCGTCGACTACATGCAGTCGTCGTTTTGCCGTCATGGTTATACCCACCCTCCCGAGCAAGGGTGGCCAATTGGGCTGCTCCCGGAGGCAATAAATGCCGAAGAAAATAGGATCCCAGAACGACCACTGCGTATTTCTGATATAGCCTGTCTGCCGCAAATGTGTCTCTACATTGCTTGAATATTATTGGCATTATCATCGGCACTCATCGCGAGAACGGTTCTTTGGTAATGTTCGCCTAAATATTTTATCCGGCGTTTCAACTTTCTGCAGCAAAACGCGTACAAGCATGCGAAAGTGTCGCGCTCCACGTGCCTCACGTAGCACAGAGCACTGCTACGGAAATTAATTTTGAACAACTCACCTTAATCAATGGCTGGCTTGGCGACCGGAAAAAAGTGACAAGGCGGTGTTGCAATTGCTGGCTCCTGCTCTGCACAAGCAGCTGCTCCAAGCTGTGTGCTAGATGTAGACGTTTGGGCGATAATAAGTACGACAGAAGTGGACTACATCAACGTCATTTTCTTATTTATTGCTGCTGTTACACCTCCAATTATCACCTTTACGCAGCAAGATAATGAGCCACTTCGCTGCGTCAATTCTTAGAAGCCACTATATATATATATATATATATATATATATATGTGTGTGTGTGTGTGTGTGTGTGTGTGTGTGTGTGTATACGCACCATACTACATAATATTAAATACAGGAAATTGCGTAAGTTCATTTGTATAACTGCGCGTCGGTTAAATAATTTTTCAACGTGCCCTGCTCACACCGCTTTCCCTAGCATTTTTTCAGCGTTAGACAGTTGTGTCTAAAACTATGAACAGCTAATTTAAAATGAGTACAGGACAACGCCCGTAGAATGCGTGATAAGAATGCACTCATAAGTGGCTCATTATCTTGCTTTATCATAATCATTATCATTACATACATATATATATATATATATATATATATATATATATATATATATATATATATATATATATATATATATATATATATATATATATATATTGCCAATATGTTGCCATTTTATATTACCAATAAATACCAGAAAAAGGATTCTGCAGCTTCCTCAAGGCGACTGCTAACAAAACAAGCTAGGGGCCTTCTCGCATCTCGAACCCCCCTGTCTACAATTTGTTGGCGCAGGCTAGCAGGAATACCCTGAAGGCAATATCCAGGCAATATACAAAATGCTCCCACATTTCATAAATCTGTATTTCGCCATTATAGTTTTGAATAAGACCTTTGAATGGACATTTTACTATCACTCATGCCTGCAACAGATTTATTTGCGTCAATATGCTCCTTCTGTTTTTCTTCTAATGCTTTAGACGTCCATTTGCCCATATTGGCTTCTGACCAGTTACTGTTTCCGTCCACTTCAATACTAGTATTTGCGGGAGGTCGGCACTTCGAATGGATCTTGCTGGGTGAATATCCTAGCATTACTTTAATATGTGCTGAATCGTTTTTCTTATTTTTTTGCTGCAGATACATGTCTCAAGGTGTTGCAAATCTATCTATCTATCTATCTATCTATCTATCTATCTATCTATCTATCTATCTATCTATCTATCTATCTATCTATCTATCTATCTATCTATCTATCTATCTATCTATCTATCTATCTATCTATCTATCTATCTATCTATCTATCTATCTATCTATCTGTCTATCTGTCTGTCTGTCTCTCTGTCTGTCTGTCTATCTGTCTGTCTGTCTGTCTGTCTGTCTGTCTGTCTGTCTGTCTGTCTGTCTGTCTGTCTGTCTGTCTGTCTGTCTGTCTGTCTGTCTGTCTGTCTGTCTGTCTGTCTCTCTGTCTGTCTGTCTGTCTGTCTGTCTAATGCACCCCTATACCGCGGCCCAGTATTCAAAAACTCCCACTAGTTTGTGTTTTGAGGCCTCTGCTCGTGGTCGTGATAGGGTCATAGTCGCTGCACCGTGTACACTCAGCTTGTCGTCACACTTCGTTGTCGTCACACTTCCGACTACCCTTTTACCCAAGCTATCTGATACCTTCATACGCAGTTCTGTTGTCTTGGTCTTTGCATCGCTGCAATTACATCTTCGTTATCCAATGTTCGGGAAGCAGCCATCGTCACACCCCTTATTCCGCCCTCTACATAACAGCTTGGGCCACTAGGTATGCTCTCGTGGTTGTACCATCTATCCTGGACGTTACATTGTCGTAATTTTAGCTTTGTACCCCAACTCCCGTCATGGCATCGTCGCTACGCCATCGTCGTCAGGCTTTAGACTTCCTGCATTCATTATCAGCTGCTTCTCATTGTGTCGTGATTGTTTCAATATAATTACTTGAAGTTTGTTCTTCCGATTTTCATCATACCATCATCGTCACGGTTTTGTTATCATTTTGTCATCAACACACAGTCGGCGTCAAAGATTCGTTGTTATATCATCGTCACTCTCCTATTGTTCTTATAGCTGTGTCATACTATCGTCGTCCGTACGTCATCGTCACAGTACTACCGTGCTGCCAGCTTCATCACGTTGTCGTCTTACCATCGCCATCGTTTCCGAGACATATGCCTATATCGTCGTGCCCCCACAATCACATCACCATCACCTCTAAATCTGCATCATTGCTTGTTGATTTTATGCTAGCTGAAAACCTAGATTAAACTGGAGGAGATGGTAAATCCGATAACTGCAGCAAATAGTTAAGAGACAGGGTGCGCTCTGTAACCTCGTCACTAATGAGATGCGCAGGAACTGACAGCGGAACACAATGGGGTGGAATAGCCCCCAAAAATACTCCTGGATAATCTGCGACAGATTTAAAACGAAAGATGGCGCACGTTATGAACATTTGCTTAATACCTTACACACACACACACACACACACACACACACACACACACACACACACACACACACACACACACACACACACACACACACACACACACACACACACACACACACACACACACACACACACACACACACACACACACACACACACACACACACACACACACACACACACACACACAATAAAATAAAGGATATACTTCTTCAGATCCTGCGTGTGATAAATCGCAAGCAGTGCAGGAAAGCACAAACAGCAGTGCTAGAACAGCAAGCACAAGCATTTAATTTTGACGTGGCTAGCGGGGTACAGCTTTTATCGAGAGTGCGATTCCAGACACCCAGAGCTCAATTTGTACACTTGCTCTGCAAGGGCAAGTGTATAAATTGTATGAAGTATGAATTATGTACGAAGTACATAAAATATGACAAGGAAAGCATAGGGCATTGAAGCATTGAATACGGAAGCGTGAGATAGAAAGACGTAGCCAGTGTAATGCAGGGAAGTGGGTTCACATGCTGGCATAGATCATGCGAAGGGTCGTAGTTGCCAGAAGAGTGCTTCTCTTGTTCCTTGTCTTTAGTTAATGCAGCTTAATTCTGCACCACCATGAAGACGGTCACTACTCTCCCTCTTGTTTAAGTCTCACCCACAGTGTGACGTAGAAAAAACTCTGAGTTCCGTGAAGTGCATTCCATTGAAATGATTGCACAGTTGGTATCCTTCGTGAATACAGGTGAAATCGTTTTTTCATATACAAGGTCTGTGCGTGCGTGAAAAATAATTATGAAAATCGATAAAATATGCAGAAGGGCGAGCAAGATCTCTAATTAATGATGGAAGGATAGGATATAGCTTCGTAAACATGCTATATGCAAGGTACCCTATATCACCATTGTGTATATCTACTATTATATAATAAGTTTGGAATTATATATATATATATATATATATATATATATATATATATATATATATATATATATATATATATATATCACAAGCGCAATATTTTTCATATACTTTTGGCTTATTTTGCTCAAGAGCTTCCTTAGGTGGATGTACAGTTGTAGTTGGAGCAGGCTGTTTTTAAAGAACTTGTCCAACGACGGAAACTATGGGGCAAGTAAATCCAAGATAACTGCGAAGCTGTGCTTCTCATTTTTGTAAGTACGTTAGCCGCACTATAGAATCCAGTCACATTATATATATATATATATAATCTGCGCGTACGGGTCTGTGTGTATGGATCGACAAATTAGTAGTGCCTGTGACCGCACGTTAGTTCTCCGTTATAATTTGATAAATCACGGTATGCAGATTTTAAGATAACCTCGGTTCAAGCATGTCCTCGATATTATAGATGTCAGTGAGCCACAAGACTTCAATCATCAATCAGTGTAGGCGCTTACGTACCACGTAATTGAAAGGTATTTGATATTGAACACTTCTTTGATATTCCTAAAAACCTCATATTTGAGCAGCCCCATACACGCACAATTCTATATATGTTCCTTGATGCTCCGACAAACATTTACAGGTAGAAATTTTTGACAAGCAGTGTTTCAGAGAACACGTCTGCTCTTCGTAATAGAAAAAAAATTAAGCAATATATATTGAATTTTAACATGCTGTATTCTGGGCTTATACGTGTATCGGGAGCGAACAGAATATAGGAGCGCAACATATTTCCCGTAGTCAGTGGCTAAATTTTTTGTGTAAGACTTTCGCCTTTAGGGACCATTGCGCATGTACTATTGGGTGTGTTCCACTCGGTATTTGCCTAATCTCGGCAATTTGGGAATAATGGCTAAGTGCATGTTGTACACAATGCTCGCACAGTCGTTAGTGTGACGAGACAAGTGCCGTACTACTCACTGCATACTGCATGATGTTCAACCTTCGACAATCGTTAGAAAAAATATTGTTTTATCCCCATGACAACGTTCTGTTGGCTCCTCAAACTGTATAGTTTTGGTTTTGTCATTGGATCTCAGCGTACCTTTTGCGAGGTGCATTTCATTTCATTTTACTATACTGTCAGCCTCATATGGTCTACTACAGGATGGAAGAAAAGAAAACATACATGCACAAAAACTAAACTAATCGCTATGCAACATCCTAACAATTTCTGAATAACATATACAGTAGAATTATACAATCAAAGAATAGCCAAGTCACTTTACTCTCATGCACAGAAAACAAGAATCATCTAAAATTACATCCTAGAGCACTACGTCATTCAGCTTTTCCATGAAAGAAGCCACACATTCAGATATAACAATAGCGTTCGACAGCCGGTTGCACCCACTAATCGCCTGCGGAAAAACAACTCTACCCCTGTACCCAAAAGAATCATTGTGCGGTCTGGGAGGAGAAAGGTACATGTTTCCTCAGTTTTTATTTCTGGGTAGTTTGATTAGTCAATTTTTAGTTGTTCGTTAATTACGAGATAGAGTAATTTGAGCTTTTCATATTCAGTCTTATATTCTATTGGCTAAAAGTAGGCTGGCTTAGACAGCTCAGTTGGAAAGTTGAAACACTGTTATTTGTTAAATATAAAAAATTGTCGTGACTCGTTGTATTTTATCAAGTTTACTGCAATTACTTTGTGTATGCACATTCTATATAACTTCATACTCAAAAGCTTGCCGTACTTGCGCCTTGTAAACTGAGCATCTTATTTCTGGATTTGGATTGTGCAGGTTTCTGCGAAGTCCCTACGACGCCCTATTGGCTTTAGCACAAACAGAGTCGATGTGCAAATTCCATTCTAAATCTTAAGTTATCAATAAGCCCAAGTATTTATGTTCGTCTACTGGGGCAAGCTTATGTTCAATTATGGAGTACGTTCGTTCTAGGATGCGTTTCTTCCTGGATACGCTCATCAGAAGTGACTGTCCTGCACTCAGATACATCTGTACCTTACTGCACCATTTTTTGTTATTTTGTGGAGGTTTAGATTTAGTTATATTGATCTGAATAAGTAGCAATGGTATTATACATTGCAAAGTTGTCTGAAAAACCCGTAAGAAAACCGTAATGCCTTTGGGCAAATAATAATTAAAAATAAAAAAAAACAGGGCCCCAGACACTACTTTGGGGAACTCCAGGAAGTTGTGATGTTTTTGTGCTGATGTGAACCTACTGATTTCGACTGGAAAAGTAAGAGAACTATTTGATTATGTTGTGTTCTTATAGAAAGAGTTATTTTAACAATAATTTCGGGTGAGACTGCATAAATTTAAACGATGCAGCCAATAAAAATGACATCATATTACACGTTTATTCAATAGAAACTAAAACTAAATTGACGCAACGAAGTTACTTGCACACGGTTTATGTGAACCCATCTCCAATGCTCCGTTTCTTAAACCTCACCACCTGTGCTCTGGATCTTCGTAATATTTTCAAGCCTTAGCAACATGCTTTTTCTGAGCCTATTTTTGTGAACGGCATTTTTTCTTACGATTTCTTTTGTCCTTATCACGATTGAATTTCCATTGACTGCAAACTTCTCGATAACTTCAGGTACTTAAGCTGGCTACCCATCCACTTCTGGTAACTCAGCACCGCGGAAGCCCGCTCAGCCACTAGCCCTTCTTCCCAGAGACTTTGATACACGGCGACTCTTCCAAGTTCTTATCATTAAACATACGCGATAACAGTACTGCGTTAACAGGCGTATGTTCCTAACAGTACGTAGTTTGATGCTAGCAAAGATCGCTCTTCGTCTTCTTTTCATGCGGATAGTATGTCACTCATCGACGTCTGCTTGGACCAATGCAATACATGCTTATACAAATGACATGTCGAATGTCGTCATATGATATAAACTGCTCACATATGAGCATAGTCTTTGGACAGATATATTATTGTCGTCGACTAAAACGCAGCTTCAATATGGTAGTAACGCTGCTTGAAGTTGGAGCTCCACATAGGAAAGTGTTGCATGTTTACCAGTAAACTGTTAAGTTATTGAAAAGAGGAAATAATTATATGGTAATAAAAAGAACTAATCGCCTTGAAATTTACGGTGCCAATGCTCGCGGCCGCCTTACTCTTGTAATATAGTGTTTTAATAACGGTGTATCGCAAAGTGCTGTATTCTTTTTCGGTATCGTATGCGCACTATAATGGGTTATTACAAATGACGCTTCTGCTAAAAGCACGAGCTCACGCATTATAATGTCGGATTGCTGGTATTTTTACGTGCTTGGTTTCACGTGTTCTTCCAGATACCACGAAGAACACTTGAGATGTTTGCACTGGAGGCTTCTGCTCATGTGCCGACAAGCTTGATATCTGGAAAATCGCTACAGCACAGATAATTCTATGCCTGTTTAAGTTATTGAAGTATGTCTATAAATTAACATGGACGATGCTCACATATACACGTTGAAAACAACTTTCTTTGTGGTTCGAAGTTCACACGAGGAGCCACATGTCACTTTCTTGAGCGCCAGCATAGTAACGAACTTACAGAAATGTATTCGAAGAATTCTCGTGGAAAAATGCATAATAGCTCACTGCTTTATGTTTCTTGTCCGCCCCAACATAAGTAGATGTTCTCGTGAATTTGAGATTGTGACATTGGCAGGAAAAGACACAAATGGCTAAACCATCATCAAAGTTGTTTTCGTCATGCGTATTTGAACGTCGTAAATGTTAATTTATGGACTTATATTTTTTTAATTATTGCAGAAATAGAATGGAGCTGCACTTGTGTGACTGCAGACGTCAAGCTTGTTGGCAGATGCGCGGAAACCTATAGGGCAAACGTCAGCAGTGCTCTTCCTAGTAGCTAGTATGGCATGGGTAACAAGCAATCCGACATTGTATTAGGCACGCTCCTGTTTTTAGAAGAAGCCGCTTTTTAGTAGACGTAGTCATAGCGGTTGTACGATACCGGGAAGAATATACCATTTTCGCATAAATTGTGCTTAAAAGACGATATATATATATATATATATATATATATATATATATATATATATATATATATATATATATATATATATATTCCACCGTGCCTGCCATTCTACCTGCAGCGCCAGGAGGGTACCCGCTGCTTAGGCGCAGTTCACTGCAGCACTTCCAATTGAATTGGGCGCAACTCCGCAACTCCAAGGTTTTCGCCACATGCAGCTGGGGAAATAAAGTAGATCCTAGAAATAGCGTGAGCTCGAGTCCTTCCTAAACTGCTATCAAGACTGTTTCAAGGGCGAACTCGGCACAGTAAAAGATGAAAAGGCTTCTCTCTTCTTCAAGGTTGAGGCGAGGCCGAAAGTTTTCAAATCTGGAAGCTTGCATTTTTGCAATAAAAAACTCCTGTCGAACACGAATTATCCAATCTACAAGTGCTATGCGTAATTATAACCGTTACAACGAGCCCGTATGCTACGCCTGTCGTACCAGTGGTGAAACGCCGCGGTTCAGTTTAACTGTGCCGTGACTCGACATCGAAAGCTATCCCCTATCAAAATTGCTGGAGCTATTTGGCGCACTTAAAGTTGGAAACATATTAACAAAAATAGCCTAAGCACAACGCATGAGCAGGCCGAAATGGATGACGAGCCCAAGCAATACTTTACGCTGAACATTCACAAAGCTGTATTCTTGATCAACCGCCTACAGCTTGGCATTTCGTCGGCTGCCGCCAGATTTCAGCGTATTATGGATAACGCGTTGAAAGGATGGAACACCGTAACTTATGCAAATAAAAGTGAGGCGTGCAGACAGGACACAAGAGTAGAGAAGTGGACAACACGAACGCCGTAACCGTAACTAGCTGTATCGATAACATACAGATGACCGGCCACACGGAAGCACAACATTTTCTTAAGTTTAAGCAGTGGTGAAACGGCTACCACAACGGGGAACACGCCTAAAGCTTTGGAGGTGTGATTTTTTTCGCGCATGAACTGCAATACTGGGTTCATGTCATCAGGAAAGATGGTAATCGGCCGACAGATGAGGAGTTGGTCGTAATCACAAATGAACGGACTCCGACAGATAAGTAGGAACTGCAGTCGCTTCTAGGAGTCATAAATTACTCTAGAAAATTTGTTCCGAGTATGTAATCCGCACTTCTTTCCCTGAAACAGCTTTTACGCAAGGCCGAAGTTCGGGAATGAACGCCGCTTGTCAAAGTGCGCTGGTATATGTAAAGGAACTGCTAACGTCAGAAGCTAGTTTGACTCATACCAAGCTCAGTTGACCTTTGCAGCTTTCGTATGATGCTTATGCCTCTGAAATAGGTGCAGTTCTGCCGCACATTTCACATCGCCAGGTTCAGCCAATCGCTAACGCTTCAGGCACGCTGACAAAGGCTGGACAAGATTATGACCAATTAGAGAAAGAGGGATTGGCACTTGTTTTTGGCGCCAAAAAGTTTCATTACTACGTTTACGCACGCAATTTTACGTTGCATGCAGCCTATAAGCCACTTGAGAAAATATTTGGCATCAAAACAGGCATTCCTGCTATAGCAGCCGCCAGAATCCGGTGTCATAATTTCTGCGTATTCTTTTTCGTTGCTGTATCGACCTTCACCTTAGATTGTGGAAGCTCACTGCTTATGGCGCCTTCCACTTCAGCACCCTCGCAGGGATGATTCCAAAGAATATTGTTTCCTTTTGCATTTGGGAGCATGCCTGTCTGCAGAAAATGAATTGCGCAAGAAACCGCACGGGATCCTGTAGTTCGTCATGTTGTCCAGGACATTCCGTCAGACTGGCCCACTAACATTTTGGAAACCTGAAACCATTTTTATATAGGAAACTAGAGCTGTCCTTATATCCAGGTTATGTCATGCTCAGAATACGTGGCCTGGTGCCACAATATATGTCATATATGTCAATTTTTTCAAGACAAAGTGCATGAGGGACATCGAGGAGTGGCGCGCACGCGAAGGAGTTGACAAGGAGCTATGTGCGGTGGCTATATATCGACCATGACATAGAGAGGTGTGTTGCAGCTTGCCAAACATCCGCTGAGACATCCAGTTTGCCAATAAAAGCACCTCTACATCCTTGGTACTGGCCAACACATCCATGACAACACTTACCCGTGGATCTTGAAGGTCCCATAAATGGTTTTTCATGCTTAGTGGTCGTGGACGCTCATTCGAAGTGGCCAGAAGTATGCCCCTTGACGACTACTGCTACAGGAGCAACCA
This sequence comes from Dermacentor variabilis, assembly GCF_050947875.1. Lineage (NCBI taxonomy): Eukaryota > Metazoa > Arthropoda > Arachnida > Ixodida > Ixodidae > Dermacentor > Dermacentor variabilis. Next base: position 135,853,745 of record NC_134575.1, read on the forward strand.
TTGCATGCATTCACGAACTTTTCCGCGTATTTGAACTTCAGGAAAAATTGGTTTCCAACAACGGAAGCCAGCTCATCCTTGAACTATTCCAAGTCTACCTGAAACAACGGAGTATAAGGCACGTACGGACCACACCATGATCACCCAAGCAGCAACGGATTGCCGGAGAATTTTGTACAAACCTTGAAGGCAGCGCTTCGCAATAGCAATCAGAGGTTTGCGAGTGCTAAGCTAGCAGACTTTATTCTGCCTTATAGTAATACACCCCGTGCAAAAACAGGGGAAGCCTCTTCCAGTTTGCTCCTGGGACGGTGTCTGCGGTCTAGACTACACCAAGACTGAGAGCTGGGCAAGTTGGTGTGCTTCCATCCTAACGAAAGGCCGCCCCAAAAAGTCGTAGACGAGAAAGAAATGACAAACACAGGTGCTCGTATTTGTCATCGTGTATGTTTTTTCGCGCACTTTATTGCTAATATGGTCTAGACTAGACCTGGTGCGACCATCGGCCATTAACAGCGTTACTGCGGCAATTTCATCAGACAAGGCGGGACCTGTGTTGCGACAAAGTTTTGGTGTGGGCGATGGCGTTCGAGTGCGCAACTTCCGACCGGGGCAAAACGGCTCTGTCCAATAGTTCTCGGCCGTATGGGACCAGTGTCATGCCGTTTAAACGTGGTAACATCATGTGGTGCTTTCAAGTGGGCGAGTCACCAAAAGCACAGCCGCCATGGCAACACCGACACCACGGAGTTGAATCTACCCTTTATTAGAAACAATCAAGAATCTCCAGTACAGGTTCCAGCAGCCGACTCTTCAAGCCATGACAACATCCCGGTGATCATTCAGCGCCAACCGTTGAAGCCTTCAAGCTCTCCTAACGAACACCGTTACCCACAGAGACAGCGCCGTTTACCTGATCGCTAGCTGCCATAAACTGTTGCGATTATGTTCGTGGTTACAAGATAAGTGTAGGGAGATGTCGCATATCTGTACACGTGTACATTTGGCTCGGGTTTTGTCCCTTCGGTCACGCGGCCTATATAGCGATCTCATCACTCTCGTCCACTATGTGCGTATAAGCGCTCTTTGCAAGGCTGGGCTGTATATTTTGCCATGTTAAGTTACTGCCATGCAATAGAGCATGTTATTAGTTCGGTCTTTCTCTTCGTTCACAAAAGCGCCGGAACACTACACCGCGACGACGATGCTGGCTTTTCGAATTTCTATCTAGAGTTTGGCTACGGTCCACCATTGCCCATGGACCACATAGTACATCGTCACACACTCTCATCCACTGCCAATGCTCATGATGCTCTTGTCCATGCTGACATCGCCTGCCAGGTCACCCGCGATTGTTTATCGGATTCGCACGTTAATTGAAGATGTCTCTATGACAGTCGACACCGCGACGTAAACTTTCCTCCGCGATCGCTCGTCTTGCTGTTGTTGCCACCACGTCACGTTAGACTCTGCGAAAACTTCTCTTGTGCTATGTTGGCTCTTACCGCGTCATATGAAAATTCACTAAAGTGACCAATGGGATTGCTTTACTGAATGCTAAGTCAGGATCTGCAACAACCACGAAAGACGTATCCCATATTTTATTCCATATGTTATTCAGCCACATTCCGTATCTCGCGCCTTAAACTGTTCCATTCTCGACAGGAGCCCTAATTGCACAGGGACTCTGCTTCTGTCACCGGCGGGTGATGTAACGGGCGCCGAGATCCCTGCTCGGTGCTTGGACGATGACGACAACGACGGTGCGGCGATCTGGTGTGCAAGAGCTAGCCCTACCACCGCTGCAGCGTTGTGTGCCTTCCCTTGTAAATTTATTCTTTGTATATAGATTCTCGCCGTAACAGTATATAGAATTTCTTTCCAGCACTAAGGATGTGCAACACACTCTCGTATCTCACCGAATTTCAATTTGTTTAAGATGATATGGTGGTAGTGTGTATAGTATGCTTTTCTTCTTCATCTAGTACAATTACCTCCCAAAATGACCTGCGCATTTAACTACAAATTTTCACACTTTACATCCAGTATGGAATAAGCAATTCCAAAACGCCCTTCAGTAAAACAGCAGCTCTTTCTCAACCTTGGCTTTAGCTATACATACAACTCAATCTATATCACAATATCGCCATCAAACTGAGAATACAAGTGAGGAAAGGCTGCCTCTCTTAGCAGTGGTATATAGATTCCCCTCTGATTGCCGTTATTTTTTTAATCTGTACTATATACATTGCAGCCTCAACATTCAAAACCCGAGTAGAATGTTCTACACAGTTGGTAAAGGCATGAACGCAGTTCATGTCGCATTGCTGCCTTCCTTAGTTTCTTCAGGAAGCTTTTGTATGTACGAGTGAGTAACATTTATCTGTCATAAGATACCAACAAACAAAGACACCAAGGAAAACATAGGAGAAATTACTTGTACGTACTAATTGAATTGAAAAAATTATGAATTATTAGCAAAGAAAGTGGATGAAAAAACAACTTCCTGGAGGGGGGAACGATCCCACGTCTTCGCATTACGCATCGCACGCGTAACGGGAAGACATGGGATCGTTCCCCACCTGCGGAAAGTTGCTTCTTTCATGCACGTCCATTGTCAATTATTTATCATTTCTTTAATTCAGTTAATAAATATAAGTAATTTGCCCCATGTTTCCCTTGCTGTCTTTGTTGGCTTCCCAGGATATGATAATAAACTGCCTTTCTTCTCGTTCTAGCAGATATATGGGATCATATAGTGTTACTTTAAGGTGTGTTATGCAGTCTTAGTGTCACGTTTCACGCAACCATAGTCATTTTCTCTGATACATAAATCTGCAGGCAATGCACTTGGCAAAAAGAATATCAACTGCCTCAGTAGGTACACATAATGAGGTGACAAAAAAAATTTGGAATTTTCCATGCATTTCACAAGATATGTTTGTATTTCCAAAACAAACAAAAGCATTTCTTGTGCTTAGAGTGAGAAAATAACTTCAGTTGCTGCAGACATCACATTTCACCTCATATTTATCCGAAGGATTTGCGAAATTCGCTGCGTGTGCAGTGGTTCCGCGGCCCAAGCATTTCCTACGGAAAGAAATTTGAATGTTTTTTTTTTCACAAGATGAGAAAGGAGCCTTGTTCACCATTTGCTATATACGAATAAATCATCTGCAACGATTTCATAAATTCTCTTCTCGATGCCTTAATTTACAAAGAATTGCTTTTCTTGCTTCTATGGGATATTCAATATCAAGGCGAAATGTCGCTTCCGTATTCTGTTTACTCTGGCTCTTCCGTAGAGAAATGTGTAACTGCAAGCACGTGGTGCAAAAATGTTACTGCACATAACAAAGAAGGGCATTACACCATGTTTATAACTTCGGTGTGTTGAGCAATTCGAATCTTTGAAAGTGATGAGTCTAGCTACAGTTGGCCGTTAACGAAAGCCTCAGCCTGCTGCCGGCAGTATGCGAAGAGAACTTGTGTTTGTCAGGGTTTTGCTGATAAAGTGAAGTACCATCAGTGTAACATTGCCTCAATCGAGAGCCTTTCCTTATTGGCTTATTGTTGGTCAGCGAAAGTCAGCATCTCACCTTGATCTATTTTTCTTGTTATGATTAACTTCACAGGGTTCACGTGCTAACGAAGGGCGAATAAGTATTGCTTACTATTGCAGTACAGGTTTCTTGACAGGCGCAGAACAGGCGGGCGAACCGCTATGGGGCAGACGACGGCTGCCGTGTGTCCAGGACAGCCGGAATAAAGCCTGCGGCCATGCTATTGAGCCTGGCTGTCAGGGTTGCATTTCGGGAAGCTTGATGGCCAGGTCAGATGGGGGCTGCACCACGGATGTGGACGGTTTTGAATTTTACGGCCTACAAACCCGACAGGATATTCAGTGGCAATGGCAAAAACTTCCTGAGCAAAATAAAGCCCCAGGCTCAATGCAAAGGATGGTTGAGCTCGAGGCTAGCCTTTCTTATTGAAATACGAGTAAAACACAAGAAATACTTCAAAAAAAGAAACGCTACATAGATTTGAACACTACATGTTCCACTTCAGACAGAGGTAAACATAAAATTAAATTATTAGTCTTTCGTGCCAAAATCCCAATCTCATTTGGAGGCACGCAGTAGTGTGGGATTCCGGATTAGTTGTGACCAGTTAGGGTTCTTTAAGGTGTACGTAGTATATGTAAAGACACGGGCGTAATGATGGGGACTGTGGTGTGTGGCTGTGACAAGACAATGTGTTTGACCAGTCAGATTAGAGTGATGGTGACTGTGTCGCAACAACAGGAGGAGAAGGGGCGATGGTGATTAGGAAAGGCGAAGACGGCGTGCTACGAACAAGGAAGCGGCGAGAGAGTTAGAGGGAGGTTCGAACGGTGGCAAGCTGACCAGCGGTCGAGGCTCGAGTGCCGGCGTCCCGGTATACTGCTACCGTGCGGACCTGGTCTGAGATCTCGCTCGGCCCTATGCTCTCCTGCGTACCAGCGGCCTCATGTCAAACCGCTCTAGTGCCCTGCTTCGCGCTGGGAACCAAGGCGTTCCAGGAGGCGCTGGCGAGGAGCTATTCGAAAATTGTTTTACTTGTTTGTCTATCCTTATCAAGCTTATATTGGTATGGTTAAGGACTGTTTATGAGCACCTTTTATAAACATGCAGCTGAATGTTGTTTTACTTGATTAGGGTGCATTATACCACTATAAAAACTGTGATAATTCACTGTTGTGATACCGTAACAACTATGATGTTGGTGGGATAATTCATTAGATGTTCACGTTATGACCATTTATTTGAGCGTATGATGCTAAAGCAGACAAATTCTGAAGCGAACACATTCCTTCTGCCAGAAGTCATGGCAGACATTTTTCGGCACAAAATTTTTCTGCGGGAGTATTCGGACTTCTCTCGATGTTTTCCTAAGGTGCTCAAAAACAGCGTTTTAAGAAAAGTGAGATTCAAACCCCTGGTAGCCCAGAAGACTCATATAATTTACTCTTCAATCACCTACCCATTATTTCCTGCCTTATCTGTGACAGAATTAAAGCCAAAGACAGCGCAGGGTATCAAAATATGGTAATTAAGGTGGTGAGGTGGGATACTATCCACATGAATTATGTTTAGAAACGTATAGGAGATTAAACGGTCGGTAACAGCGAATTAGTATATAGCAACAATAGAAGAAACCCAGGGTTGTATTTCACGAACACATACACGCAGACACACACTTACCAACATACATACACACCTACATACATACACACCTACCAACATACATACACACCTACCAACATACATACACACCTACATACATACACACCTACATACATACATACACACCTACCAACATACATACACACCTACCAACATACATACACACCTACCAACATACATACACACCTACCAACATGCACACACACCTACATACACACCTACCAACATACATACACACCTACATACACACATACACACACATACATACACACCTCCATACATACATACACACATACATACACGCACACGCACATATATACATACATACATACACACACACACACACGCACATACATACATACATACATACACATACATACATACATACATACATACATACATACATACATACATACATACATACATACATACATACATACATACATACATACATACCTATGAAAGAAGTACTTCGGATTTGGTGCTTAATAAATCCCAAGAAGTGCCGGCGCACATAGAGAAGGGAAAACTAGCATTTATTTGAACGCTTCGGCCGGGGTCAAGCCTTTATCCAAAGTGCGATTCCAGGCAACCAGAGCTCACTTTGTACATTTTCTCTGTAAGGGTGAAGCATATTGCAAAAAAGGAGAAATAAACGTAGGGCGTTATCAATACCAACACGCGTACGTTCACTTTAAGAAAACAAACATAGGTTGTCCATCGAGTTAAACGCATGAGCATTCAGTAGCATCCACGATGGAGGCGCGTGATAAACATAAGATGGAAAGGGTTACCCAGTGGAATGCAGGCAAGAAGGATCACATGGTAACATGGAGCACGCGAATGGTCGCAGTTGGCAGAAGAGTGTTTTTCTTGTTCTTTCCCTGAACTTAGCGCAGCTCTCACGAGACCTAGAAGACGGTGAGTATACTCCAACTTGCTTATATCACAGCTATAGTGTGACCTCCTCTAACCTCAGAGTTGCGTGCACTGCATTCCATTGCATTGCTTGCAGAGGTGGTGTCTGTCGTGAATGAGGGCAAACTGTTCATGCAGGGTGCATGCGTGTGTGAAGTATAATATCAGAAATTGGTTAAAAAATGTTTGACAAAATGAAATAATAAATATCAACATAAAAGAAGGACGAGAAGAATATTTAATAAAACATATGAGAACAGGCATATAGCTCCTTAAAAAATCTATATATAAGACACCACATATAGCTATTATATATGTTATATTTTTATAGGATGTGTTCAATACATAAGATATATATATATATATATATATATATATATATATAACCGTTTTGCGGTTGGGCAGGGACATCATCAATGCCATGGCCATTGGCGTCTGTGCGTAGTTGAGCTGGTCCAGATGGATCAAAGCAGCCTAATATCGGAGGCATTGTTAACAAGCGGATGAGGGTGTTGAAGGCGTCCGCTTGTTCGCAGCCTCAAATGACGTCGTGTTCTTCTTGAGAAGATCAGTCAGTGGCTGCGCGATATCCGCGAAATGTTTAACGGACCGACGAAAATGGGAGCATAAGCCCACGAAGCTGCGCACATACTTCGCTGAGTAGAGCACAGGAAAGTTCTTGAGTGCGTGAATCTTAACAGGATCAGGATGTATACCGGGCACCACTGATAAGGTGGCAAAGGATTTTGAATTCGCAGTGCATAAAATGTCACTTAGAGAAGTTGAACTGAAGGCCAGCCTCCCTAAAGACTTGAAGAATAGCGGCGAAGCAACTGTGGTGGGTGTCAAACGTAGGGAAAAATACGATGACGTCATCCACGTAACATAAGCCGGTGGACCATTTAACGCCTGGAAGGAGGGAGTTCATCATTCTTTAGAAAGTTGCTGGGGCATTGCAAAGTCTGAAATGCATACCCTAAAATGGTAAAGGCCGTCCGGTGTAACAAAAGCGATCTTCTCAGGGTAGAGGTAATCAACTGAAATCTGCCAATAACCAGATAGAAGTTCGATTGAAGCGAAGTATTTCGACAGGTGAAGGCAGTCGAGAGCGGAAAAGGTATACATCCTTTTTCGTGACCTGGTTCAGATGACGGTACACGACATAAAATGGCCAGCTGCCATCGTTCTTTCTTAACCAAGACAACCAGTGACGCCGGAGGATTCGAAGAGAGCTCAATTACACTTTGGTTAGCATCTTGTCCATTTCAGCCTGCATAACGCGGCGTTCTGTGTGAGACACGCGATAGGGACGTTGGTAGATAGGACGACCGTCACCTGTGTTAACCATAGGTGTCACAACGGCAGTCTGTCCCAGCGGGTGATCCTTAAAGTCAAAACGTGACAATAAGGCATGAGGACGTGACAGAGATCCGCAGCTTGTTCGGGAAGCAGGTAATGAGCAATCATCTTTGAGAATATGCCGGTATTGGACGCTGCGGAACTGATGGGACAGCAAGTGGCTGCAGAAGAGGACATAACATCCAATACTGAGATGGCGGTATCGTTGATCGGAGAAGCGTTCCAGAGTGACTTGCCTTCCGGGATAACTAGCGTACATGAAACAAAGTTTAAAATAGGAAGGAATACGCGGATGTCGGCCACAGTCACAATGGTATGAGACACAGCAACTGTGCGTATAGGAGAACGTTGACATTAGGAGTTAGCAAATAGTCACCGTCAGGAACAGATTGGAAGGTACATGCATGGTGGCTTGAGGCGATAACAGTAATAAGTCTGCAGAACGTAAACGAGGCTCAGCTGATTTTGGAAGACAGAACTGATTAGGCAGTTCGAGTTGGAGAAGGCCAGCATTGCAGTCAGTCAGTGCTGAATGGTTCGATACGAAGTCGACGCCGTGGATCAAGTCATGGGTATACCGCTCAAGAATACCAACTAAAATGGAAGTGCTGAAATGAGCAGCAGCTATTCGGTAGTACACATGCCAAGAATAACGCGCGTTCCTTCATCAGCGAGCTCGATAACGTGGGATGTGGCTGGTGTAAGGGCTTTCTTCAGGAACGCAGATGGTTGCTCATTATCTAGATATGGGCTCCAGTATCAACAAGCGCTGGGACATGTACACCAACTTCTACATCGAATATCTTGCGTCTGGTCAGCAGGGTGAGAGGCTTTGGCAGTGACGTCGACAATGCAGCGCCACCTCTGGGAGTATCTTTTAGTTCTCCGGAGGTACGCGCCCACCTCGGAAAGACGGCGACAGGCAGCGAGACTGGGATGACCTGGACGACGGGTGACAACATTGCGACGAACGGGACTGGTGACTGCTCGCCCATGGTGAACGACGCCGCCATGTGGTCGTACCATCGGTTGCATGCAGGTTCGACTTTGCTTGCAGCTGGAAATGGCGAATACTGCCCTTTCAATATGGACTGTTCTAGAACGGTATCGTGGAGCAGCGGTTGCGACAGAATCGGGCACCATGACCAACGCTGTGACAACTGAAGCAAATAGGTGGATGATCCGGTGTTCGCTACTTTCCCGTATTGCGAGAACCTCGAGGGGCCGGCTGAATTAGGGGATGCACTATCAAAGGACGTTCGATGATTGTAACTGATTATAACTAATTGTAAGCCGACATTGGCGAGTTTTGTTGTGCTATTGCCTGAACATGGGGGACCATAGGAGCGCATGTAGCGTTGACAGGTAGTTAAAGAGCCGCAGGGCACATGGCTTCCACCTCACGGCGCACAATCTTCGTCAGCTGCTGTGAAGGCTGCGTTCCAGGCGCTCACACAAGGAGTCGAGCGGAGATTGCACTGCGGAAGAGCAGGGAAGAGTTTGCAGAGCGGTTGTATTGTCACCCGGAGACGCTGACGTGGCTGCGATGGTTGGGCTGGCTACTTCCATGACTTTGTCGGCCAAAGCGGCAAGGCCGGTAAGGTCCATGGTAGAGGCTGTCGCCAAGACCATCTGCACGTTAGCCGGGAGTCGTTGCAAAAACAATTCACGCAACAGCGTTTCGTCGATGGATCTCGCGTTGTTTCAGAGCAGCTGGCTCATTCGGCGAAGAATTTGACAAGGGCGTCGGTCGCCGAGTTCTTCAGCGGACAGAAGCTGCTGGATGCGAGAACGCCGTGAAGCTGCTGTGCGCTGTAGCAGTGCTGCCTTGAGATCGTCATAGGCGGCGGCAGACAATGGAGTGTTCAACAAATCTGCTACCTCATCAATGGCGGTGGGCGAGAGCGCTGCGACGGCGTAATGGAACTTCGAGGCTTGAGAGCGGATACCAGCGACTTGAAATTGCGCTTCGGCCTTAAGAAACCACGCCGAAGGATGCTGGTCCCAGTACTGTGGGAGGCGGACAGCAATGGCGGAACAGGAGGGCTCACCGCGTTCCTCGGAAGGGTTCTGGTCTTGAGCTCTCGTAGCGTTTGTCTGGTCCATGGTCGTCTCTACCACAGGAGCGTATGGCAGTATCACGTCGGGGTCACCAAACTGTGGCGACGATCGATCACGTAGACCGGTAAAGTCAGGCTCTCGCAGGAGAGGAAATACCAACACTCGATTGGTTAGCGTAGCATTCCTTTAATTGATCTCCTTCGGAACGCTAGCCCGTGTCGGAGCGTGCCAGCCGCTCGTGCCTCGTGTAGACGCGAGCGTCTACGCCAACTCTCGTGCGACGCCGATGCTGCTGCCGCTACAGGCTCAACCCTCTTAACCAACTTCCCATATCCCTCTTTGCAAGAAACGGGCAGCCCATTCCTCAAGTCGAATCTATCCGAATCTTAGGATTACAGATTGACGCGCGTGGATATAATGCCAAAACGCTCACGCGCATCACGGCCAAAACCGACAGCATGCTGAGACTCGCTGCTAGAGTATCCGGACTAAAGAAGAGACTAGGTGAAGGCAACCTCCTGAGGATCCATCGCGCTTTCCTAATGAGCCACATCAACTATGTAGCCTGGGCCCTTAACTGAACCAAAACCGAAAAGAATAAGCTTAACATTCTCATGCGCAAGAGCATCAAAAAGCTACTGGGGTTACCAGTAACCACTTGCTCGGACAGAATAAGCAAACTCGGTGTGCACAACGACATTGATGAAGTGATCGAAGCGCAGGTCACCGCTCAGGTAGTCGGGCTCTCGTCAACCAGGTCTGCATGGCTCCGATAATACTCAATGAACGGAAAATCACCTTATCCAGGGAGGCACGGGCAACCTTTGTGGTCAGCCCATTCCCTCGGAATATGCACCCACAGTACAATGTAGGGAGGCGAAAAGCCCGAGCACGGGCGATTTTACAGAAGCCCAGTGAGAATCAAGATTCGACTGTCTTTGTCGACGCGGCTCAGTACAGCAACTCTAGCACGTTCGCGTTGGCAATCATTGACGTCAAAGGGGAATTACTTTCCTCGGCCTCGGTTAGGTTAGCTACGAGCGGAGTCGCGGAACTGGTGGCCATAGCCCTGGCCATGACCGACCCCTCGCGCACCAACGTTTTCACCGGCTCACGAGCGGCCATCAAAGTTTTCGAATCGGCTAAGCTAACCCAAGAGGCTGCCTCCATTCTGGGAAAAAGAACAAACCCTGGCACTCACCTCATCTCTTAGTTTCCCGCCCATATGGGTGCGGACGTTCATCAGAACATACCTAACCTCAACGAGTTTTCCCATGACCGTGCGCGAGATCTAACGCGCCGCGGCGGCATGGAGGCCTTATGAGGGCAGGATGAAATCCAGCAGAACGAACCGCTCCTCACTTTTCACGAGGTAACATCTCATTATGGGCTTAGTAGAAGGGCCTACCCTCTTCCTCTCCCGAAGTTAGACAGGTCTCAATCAGTTACACTTAGAATGCTCCAGACGGGCTCATTCCCCTCGCTATGCTTTCTCAGCCTTATCTACACAGACGTCAATTCAAGCTGTCCGGACTGTAATTAGATTTATTGTTCCTTAGCGCACATGCTCTGGCAATGCCCCGCGTTACTTAACGGCCCTCTGTCCGGCGAAGCCGACTGGGAAGAGGCACTCGGGAGCCCATCGCTCCAGACACAACTAGAGGCAATGCAGAGGGCCCTAGAAAGGGCGGAACATCACGGTATTCCTCCCCGACTTGGACGCGGCCAGCGGCTTCCGCGGGACCCCAATAGGGGCCCCCGCTGAAGCTTCTCAGGATCAAATAAAGTTCATTGTCTGCCTTTCGGTCTGGAGACTCACGGTGAAAAAGGAGAGGCAGACTTGAAAACCCCCCGTTGGAACCTGAGCTGCCGGCCTCTTTAATAAGCAATTATCTACGCAATATAATGTCTATCATAATTTTGATCCCTAATCAATGTGTATTATTTCCTTTTCGGGGTACAATTTTGTTGTATTGATAAATGCACGAGTGCCGAGTATGTACCATTCGATGCATACTAGCCTCCACTGAATAAGAACCCTTTAAAGAAAGAAGTTATTGATTAAGATATTTCATAACGCATCTTAGTATAGATGACGTAGGGGCGTATTTTGCAGCTTTTGTCATGAGCGAAGCAAACAAGTGCATTCCACAAAGAAGTGGACTTCCATGAAAAATACGAATTTCTTTGTGAAAGGACAAGCTCAAAAATGCCCGAAATAAATAAACTAAAACAGGGCACATGCTTAGTTGATGGCCAACTGCGGAGAATGCGATCGTATTCAAGAACAATAAATTACAAGGAAGGCGCAGAAAACGGAAACTGAGGACGGCAAGCTGAAAAAAAGTCTTTTCGAGAAATATTTCATACTCACATGAGGAAAAAGTGCGGAACGTAGTTTGGAACAGGCTAACAAGGATTAGGTGACAGTATATGTATCCGTTGTTCTTAATTGATGGAGAATAAAAGAAGGTCAAAGACCAGGCCAATGATATTGGGGAACACATCGAGTGATCGTATAGCTTAATTAAATCACTATTCGCAGACATTCGCGAAATTCGAAATGTACCTAAGCGAATCAGCCGTAATTGAAGCGCAAACGAACCTTATGAATATATTTTTAGCGTTTCCGAGTTCCAGCTTCCTTTACCACCTGTCAGAAGTCTGCGCCGGAACATAAAATAATCAGGCACGACATAATTTTACAGCGCGCCTCGAACACGCATATCACGCTACTTATACTTTTCAGTACTACCTGAGCTCCTGGGAATCTTCCATCCAAATGAAGAGAAGTTATTGCGACGACACTTTTGAAACATGGTGACTGTTTTTATCGGTTAGAAGTTGCCACTAGAGAGCGCATAGAACCTGCCTTTGAAAGCTGTTACAGAAAATGATAAACGCCGTCCTATACGTTTCCCATAGCCTAACAAATTCATTTATTCATATCATTGTGGCTTTAGAAAAGGCAGGTCAGCAGCCCATTATCTGGTGTGCATCAACACAAGCAACCATGATGCACTTGTCCACGAACAGTGTTTTCGAATTGCGCAGTACAGTAATGACTGTGAGTAAAACGAGAACGAAATGAAAGGCGGTGCGAAGGTGTCGACAAATGGACTTCCCTTTTTCAACGTGCTTGTCGAAATCATGGCTCCGGCTTTCACCTGGGTGTTGTTTTGCTCATATACTTCAATTTGCATCTCCCTCCTTCCCCGTGTTCTTCCTCAATATAGAAAAGACTCAAGACGCGGCATGCTAGTACGGAATAATGCGAGACCTGGCCAAGATGCGTTTTCGAGGTAATGTGCTTACCAATATGCAAAGCTATATTGGCTTTATAGAATAAAAATTGGAAATACATTGTCGCGCAGGAAACTTGCATACCAAAGAGAAGTATGATCAAATGCAGTCCCCTCATTGTTAAGTTGAACTCATTCCGGTTTTTTTACCTCCTCCAATCTTCTATTCCTATGCACGTAGACGACGTGCAGATACATTTATAATCTCGTAGTCTTACAGTCTGCGTGCGTGCAAGCTTAGACATCAATAAATATTGAAACGGGTTGATTATTGGTTTTCAATTTCTTACGCACAAATTCATTTTGGTGTCTTCACCAGAAATATAGGCCTGCTTCGCGGCATCATGGTTCAACTGCAAGATGAGCACATACTGCTGAATACCGGACACCAGTTTAAAGGGACTCTCATGAGGTCCGGCCATTTTGAACTGACAAGATTAATACATACTATGTACGCAACGGATCGTGTCTGCTAAGCTTTAGATATCAAAGGGTATTCAACTGGGATAGTTGGTTCATCCTTCGAGGATTGTAGCAGCAGAACTTATGTAACACGGACGCAAAAGGAACGACTACACGAGGACTCAGCTGCGTCCTCGTCTAGGCCTTCTTTCAGTTTGCGTGTTCCTTAAGTTTTGCTGCTACAATCCTTCACGTTTTACATCCCTACGCGTCGCGGAAAAAGCTTAAACTTCAAACTAAACGACGTGTACCCGTCTCCTGGCGGGCGTTGCTCTCTCAACTGGACAGTCGATGCAAGTCGCACAAGTGCGTCTACGTACATGGAAGCGCTATGGCGTGAGTCACAGTGACATGTGACTTCGATAATTCTCCGAGGCAATATGATTTCTTTGTTTATTCGGTTGCTTCAATAGACGCAATAAAGTTTAGAGCAATAATAATACCTAGAAGCCGAATGGTCGGCGTGTCTGTGTTTTACTTTGTACCGTAGCAAGATAGATGTCGAAATGTCGAAACTATGCTATTTTCTACCGTGTTTCAGCGCCACGGTCATGCCCTCTTCTCCTCTCGCGTCCGCCTTAGTGGACGTCATTGTGCCGCTGAGTCATACCGCTAGTGCAGAGCGCGCGAAATCGTCCGCTCAGCCAAACGAGACAAATGCAACAGCTCGCGCGGGAGACCGTCACCACAAGTGTGCCAGTCAGCAATAACGCGAGAGAGAGAAAAAAAAAAACACACAAAGGCAAATATCCCGTGAAGTATTCGTCATGCACTCCTCCGGCTCCAATGTGGGAGAATGCAGGGAAGGAATTTAACTTGCGGAGGTTAGACGGGGTAAGTAAAATGAGCGTCTGCGTTGGCAGTGACGCTCGCGTCCTTGAATCGTGGATTCACGGCACTACAATTACTTCTATGTTAAAAAGAGTTGCGCCTATAGAAGAACAAACACAGAGAAAAAAACGAGGAAGACGGAAAAAGCGCTTTTTCCGTCTACCTCGTTTTGTTACTGTGTTCGTTCTTTGTTAGGTGCGACTATTCGTGCCAATGCACCAGCTCGCCCAGCACGAAGTTCTTCTAAACTTCAAGTATTTCTATCTCTGCTGTGAATGAACTAAGTGGAAAAATTCTAATGGTAGAACACTGCTTAGGAGGCACGCAACAACTTCCCATGTATAAAGATTATTCCCTATATCACCGACGAAGTGTTTTTTGATAGAGCGTTGTTATTTCTAGCTCCGGTTTATTCCTGTGAAAATCATAAGTGCTTCAAGGCTCATTATGACAGTTAAACTACGTGAGCGTAATTAGTAAACACTGATGAAGAACGAATGACGTGCATGGATTGATGAAAGCAGCATAACAACGATGGCGTACCGATAACCTTATGATGATGATTTTGCGATGATGCCGTTACGAACGCGGCTTGACGAGAATTTCATTGTGCCGTTAGAATGACGTCGATGGAACGACGATTACGGCATCACGGCGATGACACGACAAAGAATGCGCCAACGCGACTCATTGACAACGACGCCAGGATGACAATATAATCACAACAATAGGAAAGACAACGGGAAATGGACAATGAATAATATGGCGGATAGCAGACCTTGAAGGCTTATCGATTCAAAAATTAATATGACTCATTCCAAAACGTCACTGTACGCGTCACGATAGCTTCTACCAATGAGATAGATGCGCTTTTCACATGATGTAAGAGGGGCGGTCTGTTCTGATTTTCTCTAAATCCTATGCTAATGCACGTCCAACGCAGGACTCTCCAGCAGGTCTGGATAAAAGTAAATAACCCGTGTGGACGCAAAACTTATTCGATATGTTGCCAAATGAAAAGAGCGGAAACAACAATGGTATTTACGGCATACTTTAACACCCAGCTATTGAAAGCCGGTAACGTGCGGTTCACCGAATTCTTGGAGGAAGCGTTGTGCACAGTGGCCATTCAGTAACTTTGTACATATGTGACAAATCGTAGGAGTAATATATACGTGTCTGTGAAAGGTCTACGCAAACTGCAAGTCTTAAAGTATGCAAGCTACTATTCCATCAAATGCATCTGATGTGTTCCATCTCCGTAGATTGTGGCAATAGTGAAGAAATGCAATATCAGCAAGGGTGGTTTGAAAAGGTACGTAGAGAAAATCAGATGGAAGAAATAAAAGAAGTTGTCGGCATTTGTCGTAAAGTATTGTTAAAAACAATGAAATATGCATACGAAAAAATTCAATGCGTTATACGTACAGAATTTTTAATTGTGTGTTGATACATAAGATAATATTCTGAGATCTGCTTCAATATAGAGCAATATTTATTCTGTGAGGATTTGTTTTACGTTCTTTGCGTCTTAACAGCACCTACTTAAACTGCTAAACAGCAATTATGGCGATTCAAGAAACTCTGTCACTCCAGTGGAAGGGGTTACGCATCTCGTTCTGGACTCTGCTTTTGATAATTGAATGCATCAAACTTGCCTGATATGGGCCTGTCGCTATGCAATTAGGACGAGGTGCGGAAAGCAATGCTCCGCACATTGCTTTATTGCATCCACATGAAGCAAACATATAATAAAGCGAAGGAAATATCACGCCACTTTATTGCTGCTTTTTAGTTCAAGTGTAGAAAAAATAAGCTAAAGGGAAACGAAAGCCAACAGTGAACCACGTGCAGGTTGTGGGGTCCGAAGCCACAATCTCCGTACCATGCTTGGTTTGCAGTGCCAATTATTCTACAGTGGCGGGCTGTTCAACCAGTTTGTCGTTATCGGACATTTCTGCATGTGTACGCTATTTTACCATAAGTGTGCAAGCGAGCACCACCTACCGCCATGGCGGACGACATGGAACAACTTTTTGACCGATTAGGTAATGTAAAAAATAATCTTCATGATCATATAGCTAGTGGGATAACACCTCGTATACTATCGGAACGAATCAAGCGTACCGTATTCTAGACGCGCGGTATATAATTTGGAAATGTTCGCGCATTGTCACTTTCTATTAGGTTTTCCATTAAAATGTGAATATATCAGTTTGGTTCTTGGTAATTTGTTTCCATTCTGAGAAACAATTTTAATGGTCAGGCAAGCATGCAGATAATACTGCAATGCCATCAATAATGGCAATTAGGGAGGCTCTATTGCAGAATTTCAATGTTTCCTAGAACTCATGTAGCGCCACCAGGGACCGTTTCTTAGTGTCCAAGACAACACAATAAATTTATATATTTTTCACACACACACAATGCCTATCAGCTTGATATTATTACTAATGAGACTGCAGGCGAACGTACTGCATATCACAACAATAGTCATAATGTAGTAATTTTATCTTAGAGCAGTCTCAATTTTCTTCAGTCAGAGGCTTGTAAATTGTGTCCTCAAATAAAGAAAAAAAATCATTGTAATCAGTTAGGATTCAGCAATCCTAAAATAGTGTCTCGGACATCGGAATAAGAAAGTAAAATTATGACTATTGGAATTACATTAGAGTTTTCTGCTATTATGATAATATAAAAGATTATAGCATCAAATATACAAAGGTCCAACTACTTGCTTGCGATGAATGTTTTCTGACCAGAAAAAGCTTGGCTACCGTGCGCTCACTTAACCACTGTGCTGACGCCAATGGCACAAAGAAAATTATTGTGCATTATAGGAAAGCAAACAGTCATGATATTTTATAACGAATGACAAAAATTATTAATACGATGCCTCAAACCCAAATTTATTTGTAGCATACGCAGCCGAAAGAAGGACTTCTTGCAATCATATTCACAAAGGCGCGTTAAGAATTGCTAAAGAGTCTGAATATAAAGAAGAAATATTTAAATCATAAACCTTGAACATAGTACCTCAGCTATGCAGAACAACTTGTTGCCGATAAGACTCCCCATTTGAATTTCTCGAAAGATGAATTTAATTTTTTACGCCTCAGCATGAACAAGTATTCATCCAAATGCTTATAAACATTCTTGTACAGCGAAGAACCATAGCACAGGGTACCTTGTTTTTCTTTTCCCCAACAGCGGTTTGTACATTGCTGGATATGACATTGATCAAGCACGAGAGGAATGTCAAAATCTCGAACAAACTTGTTTTCGACAAGCACATCGAACCATCATACGTGTAGATTAACGCACGCAGACGTGTTCTAACTCTTGAATAATTTATGAACTAAATAAAGTTGTACTTGTGCTACGTTGCGGAAAAGGAGCCTCTTGCACAGTCGCAGTAGCCTATAGGATAACCTCCACCAGTGCTCTTCATGGTAATTTTTTTTTTCACTGCTAATCCATCAAGCACAAACAAAGGCAACCTGGCATTGTAAAATGTGTACTGCTGCAGTTAATAGAAAAGGCAGTTTTAATAAGAAATCGATGGTAGTAATTATACACAGAAAAAATATTATGTTTTAAAAGAAAGAAGGGGGAAGAGAAAAGAAAGGGAGAAGGCAGGAATGGTAACAAGAAGTGCGGCTGGTTGCCTACCCTACAGTCGGGGACAGGAAAGGAGGAATAGAAAGATGATATTGAGAAGGGTGTTGGAGGGGGAGAGACGCGGTGAGAGCGCGCACGGAGGGACCCACCAAGTCGAAGGCGTTAACACAGGTCAGTCACTCTCAAGAAAAAGGGAACTGCTTTCATAGATTTGTGGGTGGACGATCGATGGGGGCGGTCTTCGGGTTGTGCCTGCGCGGTCAACAGCCAATAGTCCAGTCGTCACAAAGCGATAGATAGTTTGCCTAAGCGACTAAAATCGACCACAGCGATAAAATAAATGTTCTCTGTTATCTTCGCTGCTGCACACGCCCCAGACAGCACTGTCGCTTATTGCAATCAATGTTGTGTAAGTCTTCGCGAAAGCTATTCCACATCACAACCGATATAGAAGCGATTCCTCAGGTCAATCAAGCCCGGGTGTAGGTCAGTCAGCGAGCTGAAGTAAATGATTGAGTTCCTGTAACATGGTGCGCTTTACATGTTTAGGATGGGTATATAGGAGAGTAAGGCACAGGCGAGCATCAAAGTCCTGAAATCAAGGCGAATAGTTTTCTTCAGTGGCGATCCAGCCAGGAAACGTTACATTAATATGTGACGCCGAGTCCGTGTTAGTTATGGAAAGACCAGTTTTGAATACAGAAATAAAAAGCATCGCGCTTTACAATTTAGTTAGCTGAAATCGTCAAAAATTAAACAGTGTTACGTAGGGTTACTGAATACTACACCAACTTGTTACTTACTACACGAAAGTTGAAGCCGTGTTTTATTGGAATGAAGAGAAAGAAGCAATATATCAAATGGCATCGATTATAAAAATAAGTAATACATAAGAATAGCTACACATATTTAGGGACATCCTTTTTACTGTAAGTAAAGGGGAAACATTGTTCATTGTAGCAAAGTGGTTAACGTCTTAAAAAAAACGTCACAGGTGTCTTTAGCTATCGCTTAAGAAACGCGATGGCGAAAGCCTTGTAAAGCTTGTTGTAGTTCATCTTAATCCACCTTAATCTTTTTTATTCACCGTGATCCACCGTAGTCCTCCTTCATCAGTTTTATTCAGCCCTAATTCATCTTATTGATATATAGCAAAGCTAAATCAACCTTAATCCTCCTTCAACCACTTTACTCCAGCTTAGCCCACCATAAATCCATTTATTCTGCCTTAATCTGATCTATTAGGCCATAATTAACGTTAAACCAATCACTAATGAATCGTTAACTTTGCTAAGCATTATTGATCTCTTCGAGCGGCTGGACATGCTTTTTTAGTTCGCTTCGGCTTTCCTCGGGTCACATGATATTCTGTACCTCACAACGCGACCTTGTAACATAGAGATCTAAGGCTTTCGCCTTAAAAATGTGATCATCATCATCATCAGCTTGGTTACGCCAAGTGCAGGGCAAAGGGCTCTCCCATACTTCTCCAACTTCCCCGGTCATATACTAATTGCGGCCATGTTGTCGCTGCAAACTTCTTAATCTCATCCGCCCACCTAACTTTCTGACACCCCCTGCTACGCTTCCCTTCCCTTGGAATCCAGTCCGTAATCCTTAATTTATTTGTACATACTGCAGCCCCTATATGGGGCTATCGCAGGAGTGGGTTAGACAAAAAAAGTCACAAAAAATAAGTAAACAATAACATTAAAAAATTCACAAGAAATAAGGCAGATGACACAAATGAAACTCAAAATAGCAGCAACACTGAGAATCAGTACAAAAACGAGAATGAGTAAATACACTGTAACAATAAGAAAATACACAAAATCAGGTGTGGTTAACTTTTAACAGGAAATCGTTGAATGGCAGTGACCTAATTGTTCCGGGCATTAAGTTCCAGAATTCAATAGTACGTGGGAGAAAGCTGTATTTAAATTTATTAGATCGAGCAAAGTAAGACTTAATATTAAGGTTATGGTGACTCCTACTTGACCGAGGAATGTCTGAAGGAATATATATGGGATGTGAGACACGATAAGACAAATTGACGATGCCATGCAGAAATTTCAATGACTCAATGTGACGGCGTATGGATAAAGGGGTTAGGTTCAAAGAAGATAAGGCACGAGAGGGTGAAAAATAGTGATCATAGCGACGATATATGAACCTAATAGATTTTCGTTGTATGCTCTCAATGGAGTTAATGTCGCACTGCTTATGACGGTTCCAGACAGGAGAAGCATAATCTAGGATTGGGCGAATTAAAGTTTTATACATTAGTAACTTAGTTTCCTTTGGAGAATTGTTAAAATTGCGCCTCAAATACCCGAGCTTCCGGAGTGCTTTAGTGCAAATGAAATTAATGTGTTGTGACCAGGACATGTTAGTGGTAAATATGACGCCAAGATACTTGTATTCTGAGACCCTGTGCAAGGATAAGTCGTTGAAAGTGTAATTGGTCAGTGAAGGAGAGGCACTATTAGAAAATGGCATTATCACAGTTTTAGTATAATTAATTTTCATTTGCCAAGTGTTGCACCAGGTACAGAAGCTGCCAAATGAGGAATTTAGTTCAAGATGATCTTCTGGTGTGTTAATCACGCGATACAAAACACAGTCGTCGGCATGGAGGCGTATGTGTGAAGTGACGTTTCGAGGTAAGTAATTAATGTATAGAATAAATAGTAAAGGACCAAGAACCGACCCTTGGGGTACACCAGATGACACGTCAACAGAAGAAGAATTAGTTGAATTATAACGTACGTATTGTGACCGATGAGAAAGGAAACTGGCAATCCAACTAACCAAGTGAGAATTTTTCAAGATTATGTTAAGCTTTATTAAGAGATTAGAATGCAGTACAATATCGAAAGCCTTGGAAAATCTATAAATATAGCATCGATCTGGGTGCCGATATCAAGGGCACAGAGGATGTCGTGTGAGAATTCTGCTAGATGTGTTAAGGTGCTGAAACCTTTCCTAAAACCATGCTGAAAGTTAGAAAGCACGTTATTAGATTCCAGAAATTCCACTTTATGTTTGTGAATTATGTGCTCCAGCATCTTACATGAATATCATGTTAATGAAATAGGTCTATAATTAGATAAGAGCTGCTTATTACCAGATTTGAATAATGGATGTACTTTGGCCAGCTTCCATGAGGATGGAACGATGCCGGTATTGAGGGACTTTTGAAAGATGATGGTTAAGTAGCGAGCAGACCACAATAAATAGCGAACGAGAAAAGAATCGGGTATGCGATCAGGACCGGTTGATTTTTTAATGTCTAACTTTAGTATTAGGTTCAGTAGACCTTGCTCATTAATCATGATATCAGTAATCGGAGTTGTCACTTTAGGAGGGTCAAGGATGGAACTTCGTCGGTATCTGATGAAAAGACAGATTTAAAGTAGGCATTAAAAGCATCAGCTATTATTAACGGATCATTAGTTGTTTCATCATTTACGATTATAGATGCCGATGTAGACTCTGTTGGCAAGACAGAGCGCCAAAATTTGCGAGGATTAGTTTTTAGAAGATTTCCTGACTGGACATTGAAGAAACGATTTTTCGCCGATTTCGTAAGTACTCGCAGTTCTTCCTTTGCCCTACGAAACCTGATAGCACTATCAGGGTCTGATAAACGCTTCACGCGCCTGAGGCGTCCAACGCGGCGTGATACGTGAAGGATATCGCGTGTCATCCAGGGTACATTGAGGTTCTTTTTTTTCGTTTTTAGCGGAACAAAACGTTGCATGCAGTCACTGACACTACTTTCAAATTTGCTGACTAGTTCGTTGATGTCACCCATGTGACTAATCGTGTGAAATGCATCGAAAGAAGAAGCCTGGTTACGCCATCAGCCAGGTTACGCCGACAGCAGCGCAAAAGCCTCTCCCATGCTTCTCCACCTACCCCGTTCATGTACTAATTGTGGCCATGTCGTCCCTGTAAACTTCTTAATCTCGTCCGACCACCTAACTTTCTGCCGCCCCCTGCTACGCTTCCCTTCCCTTGGAATGCATTCCGTAACACTTGATGACTATCGGTTACCTTCCCTCCTCATTACATGTCCTGCCCCTGCCCCCCCCATTTCTTTTTCTTGACTTCAACTAAGATGTCATTAACTCGCGTTTGTTCCCTCACCTAATCTGCTCTTTTCTTATCCCTTAACGTTACACATGTCGTTCTTCTTTCCATAGCTCGTTGCGTCGTCGTAAATTTAAGTAGAACCCTTTTCGTAAGCCTCCAGTTTTCTTCCCCGTACGTGAGTAGTGGTAAGACACAGCTGTTATACACTTTTCTCTCGAGGGATAATGTCAACCTGCAGTTCATGATCTGAGAATGCCTGCCAAACGCACCCCGGCGCATTCTTATTCTTCTAGTTATTTCAGTCTCATAATCCGCATCCGCAGTCACTACCTGTCCTAAGTAGATGTATTCCCTTACCATTTCCAGTGCCTCGCTACCTATCATAAGCTGCTGTTCTTTTCCGGGACTGTTGAACATTACTTTAGTTTTGTGCAGATTAATTTTTAGACCCACACTTCTGCTTTGCCTCTCCAGGTGAGTGAGCATACATTGCAGTTGGTCTCCTGAGTAACTAAGCAAGGCAATATCATCAGCGAATCGCAAGTTACTAAGGCGTTCTCCATTATCTCCTATCCAGAATTCCTCCCAATGCCCGTCTCTGAATACCTCCTGTAAATACGCTGTGAATAGTATTGGAGAGATCGTATCTCCCTGCCTGACGCCTTTCTTTATTGGGATTTTGTTCCTTCTCTGTGGAGAACTACGGTGGCTGTGGAGCCGCTGTGGATATATTTCAGTATTTTTACCCACTGCTCGTCTACACCCTGATTCCGTAATGCCTCCATGACTCTTGAGGTTTCGACTGAATCAAACGCTTTCTCGTAATCAATGAAAGCTATATATAAGGGTTGATTAAATTCCGCACATTTCTCTATCACCTCATTGATAGTGTGATTATGGTCTATTGTTTAGTAGCCTTTACGAAATCCTGTCTGGTCCTTTGGTTGACGGAAGTCGAAGGTGTTCCTGATTCTATTTGCAATTACCGTAGTAGATGCTTTGAAGACAACGTACAGTAAGATGATTGGTCGATAATTTTAAGAGGTCGATAAGGCCTCTCCCTGCGATCTCCAATTACCCCTGTCCTGCGCCAACCGATTCCAACTAGCACCCGCAAGTTTCCTAATTTCGTCGCCACACCTAGTCTTCTGCCATCCTCTACTACGCTTCCCTTCTCTTGGCACCCATTCTGTCACCCTAACGGTCCAACAGTTACCGAATCTGCGCATTACATGACCCGCCCAGGGCCATTTTTTTCTCTTAATGTCACTTAGAATATCGTCTATAGCCGTTTGCTCTCTGATCCAAACCGCTCTCTTTCTGTCTCTTAAAGCGATGCCTAGCATTCTTCGTTTCATCGCTCTATGTGCCGTCCTTAACTTGTTCTCAAGCTTTCTGTCAGTCTCCAAGCATCTGTCCTGTATGTCATGACCGGTAAATTTCACTGATTGTACACCTTCCTTTTCAATGATAAGGGTAAGCTCCCAGTCAGGAGCTCACAATGTCTGCCGTATGTGATCCAACCCATTTATATTCTTCTGTGAATTTACATCTCATGGTTAGGGTTCCTTGTGATTAGTTGACCTAGGTAAACGTACTCCTTCACAGACTCTAGAGACTGGCCGGCGATCCTGGACTTATGTTTCCTTGACCAGTTATTCATCATGATCTTTGTCTTCTGTATATTAATCTTTAACCTCACTCATACACTTTCCGTGTTAAGGTCCTCAATCATTTCTTGTAACTCGTTTGCAGTGCTGCTGAGTAGAAAATGGCATCGGCAAACCGAAGGTTGCTGAGGCCTTGGCCGTCGATCCTTACTCCTAAACCTTCCAAGTTTAATAGCTTGAATACTTCTTCTAAGCACGCAGTGAATAGCATAGGAGAGATTGTACTCCTTGTCTGACCCCTTTATTTATAGGTATCTTCCTACTTGTGTAGAGTTAGTGGCTGTGGAATCTCTGTAGATATTTTCCAAGGTATTTACGTAAGCGGTTTGCACTCCTTGATTGGAAAAATGCCTCTATGATTGCAGGTATATCTACTGGATCAAATGCTTTTTCATATTCTATGAAAGCCATATAGAGAGGTTTATTGTACTCTGCGGATTTCCCGATAACCTGATTAATGACATGGATGCGATCCATTGTAGAGTGTCCACTTCTTACGGCCAGTGTGTTCCCTTCGTTCACTAATGCCCACTGTTGCACTTATTCTATTGGAGACTATTTTGGTAAATTTTTATATAATCGTGGAGTAAGCTTATCGTCCTTTAATTTTTCAGTTCTTTAGCTTCTCCCTTTTAGGGATTAGTACAATTCTTGAATTCTTCCCGTTTTCTGGGACCCTTGCAGTTAGTAGACACTTCCTATAGAGAGCCGCTAGTTTTTCAAGCCTTATGTCTTCTCCATCCTTTATTAAATCGACTGTTATTCCCTCTTCTCCAGCCACTTTTCCTAGTTTCATGTCTTGCATGGCCCGTCTGACATCAGAAAACGTTTCTCCCTAAGTCCTTGTCGGCCTATTGGAGTCCAAACCCGAACATGGTCACCGGGCTGATATTCCACGTAGCGTCGTCGAAGATTGTACTCTATGCTGCGCGCACTTTGCTCGCTATTGATGCGCAGGCGGGCATGTTGTGCTTGATTGGGGCGGTGCAGAAAAGCTGGGACGTCGACAATTTTTTCGCGCGTAACGTGTGCCAATATGGCGGCTAGAGTATTTGTCGGATTTCCATCATAAAAAAGCTTGAATGCTTGTATCGGAGTTGATTTTTCCACTGCCGTCTTGCAAGCGAAGATTACGCGCTGAAAGGTGGCATCCCACGTCTTGTTATCGACGTCGACGTAGGTTGCAGACATCTCGGCGGGTGTCTTGTTCTGCCGCTCCCTACAGCCATTCGTCTGTGGGTGGCAGAGAGTTGTCCTCCTATCGTTTGTCCTACTGTTTTCCAGAACCGCTTGGATGGGCTTCGCTGGGAAAGCCGTTCCTCTGTTGGGCACCATATCGTAACATGATATTCTCGACAAATAATTTTGCCCCTTCAGCCATACTATCTTTAGGCAGGGCTTTTATTTCGGTGTAGCGGTTAAGACACTCGGTAGCTAAAATTACCGATTTATTGGGGGTAGTTGACGTTAGAAAAGCCCCGTACGTGTTCTTCATGATCGCTCGAACGGTGGGCAAGGAGGCTCGATTGCTTGTAGCAGTACCACTGTTTGTTATGTTCGTGGTGTCTTTCGTCGCTCAGTCTCGACTTGTCTTGATGCAACGGGCGATGTCGGTGGGCTGGGGTGACCAATAGTGCTTTTCTTACGCCCTTTTGAGCTTACGGCAAAAACCGAAACGCAAGTAGTCAAGGACCTCTGGCAACAGTGCTGCGGACTGGGGAGAAGTTCTTTACGAGGACGTTGTTCCTCAGCGAAAATTACGACCACCCGAGTTTAGGAACCCTCGGGACAAATAGATATTGCCTTCCAAGTGCTCAACAAGGCTTCTTTGTTCAGAGTGCGCTCTCTGCTCTTCAGCGAAGTCGTCAGAACTTATTGTTCATAGACGTTCCGACCACAGCCAGTTTTTTGTCGTCTTGCGGCGGAGGGACGAAGGGGGCATGACACCAGCAGTCAGCATAAGTGTGTTTCGGTCCTGAGTTGTAGATCATGGTTGCATCCAGTTCTTGCAGTGTAAGGCTGCACCATGCTAGGCGCCCAGATGGTTACTTTAAGTTTGCCAGCCAACGCAATGCGTGATGGTTGATCACGAGTTTGAAGAGCCTTCTGCATAAGTGTTTTCGAACCTCTTTAGTGGCCCAAATGGTGGCAAAGCAAACATTTTCTGTCGTAGAATAATTAGCTTCCGCTTTCCATGGTCAGCTGCTAGCTTATAGTATTATGCTTTCAAGTGCGCGTCTTATTTATTTATTTATTTATTTATTTATTTATTCAAATACCCTAAAGGCCCAGCAGGCATTATATAGGGGGGGGGGAACAACAGTTAGTACAAAGCAACGCAGTACTATGATGCGTACAGAAGTCGCTCACCATTAACAGCATGTTGAAGAGAAAACCAAATATAAAGATACATATCAACAATAATCAACAAACATTCAATTGTTACAGAGAGTAGCGTTATATATATACACACATGTATGAAGTGCGGAGAGGGAAAGAATGAAGGTTACAGCTCAAGGTGACATTTCAGGCTGGTTACAAACGCTTCGCAATCAATGACAGATGCAATGGTGTCAGGCAGAAGATTACATTGACGGATGGCTAGAACGAGCGGCGAATGAAAGAAGAGGTTTGTGCCAGCAAAGATGGGTTCGACTTTGAGTTGGTGGTCAATGCGTGGGCATGTGCGATGCGCTGGCGTGAGACGGGATACAGCAAAGGAAGAGTGGCTGTGATACAATTTGTGGAAAAAGGACAGTAGGAAAAGCATTCTACGTCTTTCAAGAGGAGGTAACTTGAGAGCTTTCTTTATTTCAGTGACTCTTGCCGTACGCGAGCAGTTCTTCGATATGAATCGAGAGGCTTTATTTTGAACAGATTCTAATTTTGTTATTAAGTATGCTTGGTATGGGTTCCAAATCAAAGAGGCGTAATCCAACTGCGAGCGCACTAATGTAGTGTATGCTAAATACTTAGTGTCTGCATTAGCTGAACGCAGATTTCGTCTGAGAAATCCGAGTGTTTTAGAAGCCTTGTTAATGACCGTATCTATGTGAATATTCCATGAAAGGTCGGATGCTAAATGGATCCCTAAATATTTTATGACCGGCACTGATTCTACAGTCATGCCGTTTAGAATGTAATGGCAAGGTTCTGGGTCAGTTTTTGTGGTAAATCTCACGACTTTTGTTTTCGAGGTATTAATTTCCATTTGCCATTGTGTGCACCAATCGTTAATCTTGTCTAAGTCCGATTGTAGTTGAAGTGAATCAGAAGGTTCAATTATTTGCCTGTATATCACGCAATCATCTGCAAACAATCTGACCGTAGAACTCAGGTTATTGCTTATGTCATTAATATCAACTAAGAACAAGATAGGTCCAAGTACAGACCCTTGTGGTACTCCAGATTTAACGTGGGAGAGGGTTGATGAATGACCATTAACAAAGACTGATTGGTAGCGATTGGCCAAAAAATTGTTAATCCAAAAAATAACCTTCGAATTAATGTTCAGATTGTGAAGTTTTTTAATTAGACGTTTGTGAGGAACTTTGTCGAACGCTTTGGCGAAATCTACAAATACGGCGTCTATTTTAGAGAGCATGAACAGCACGATGAAGGTCAGTAATTAATTCGAACAGTTTTGTTTCGCAAGATCGACCGTGGAGAAAGCCGTGCTGATTCGCAAAAAAGAAGTTATGCTTCGTCAGATAGCTCATGATGGCCGATGAGATTATGTGTTCTAGTAATTTGCAGCTGGTGTTGGTTAGCGAAATTGGTCTGTAATTTGACGGGTTAGAGGCATCACCAGATTTGAAAACGGGTATGACACGCGCAATTTTCCAGTCGTTTAGGACACAGCCCGTATATATAGATTGCTGAAAAATTGCGGCTAAGATTGGGCATATTACAGGCTTTGCTGTTTTTAGCAATTTAGGACATATTCCATCGGGGCCAGGTGCCGAGTTAATAGGGAGACGGTCTATGGCACAATATATGCCTTCTGGCGTGACAGTTATGTCAGGCATAGTTTGGCACAGCGTTGGAAATTGTAGGTCAGTAGGTAAGGGGCCTTCATGGGTGAATACTGAGCAGAAAAATTGGTTAAATTCCTCTGCTACTTCAAGGGAAGTAAGAAGATTACCTTCTTTATTTATGGATACTGAGGAGTTTGAACTGTAATTTGGATTAACAACCCGCCAAAATTTTTTAGGATTGTTTTTTAACATGTGTGAATGGTCACTGTTATAAAACTTGTCCTTTGCTGATTCTATTTCACTTTTGCACAGTTGCTCATGTGTGCGGTAGTTGTTCCAATCGTGTTCAGATGCTGTCACTTTAGCTTTTGCGTACAACCGTTTCTTTTTGTTTATGCATTGTTTCACATGTCTTGTGAACCATGTGCTTTCTGTAGATGTGGTAATGGTGACCTTAGTCACGTGTTTATCTTTCAGCAGAGTTAGTTTATCACGAATTAGACTAGACATCGCCATCAATTTCTGTATCGGAGTTTTCGCCCAAGTGAGCGAGTGGTGTTTGTGACTGGGACGCATTATTTGAGCTCCTGGATTCCTTCGGCTTGCGGCGCTGGCCATTTTAACTTGTCTGATTTCGAGAGATGGGTCAATGGTTCAGTGATTGAAGAAAAGTCATTTAAAATGTGCCTGTACTAGGCACAGAGGCCAAGGTATTTGCGGATCACTTTCCTGACGACGCGTTGCTTGAATTTTGCTATTGCAGCTGTTTTCTTCTCGTCAGGATGGACTCCTGACTTGCTGGCTCGCTGTCTTGCAATGTTCAGGCGACAATGAGCGATACAAAAGCGCACACTCCCATCCTTCTTCTTCGCCAAGACACTAGGGGACGCCAACGGGCTTGTCTACGGCATAATAATATCGTTGAGCAGCATTTTGCCAACATGTTGCTTTATCGCTTCCTGTTCTCTTGACAAAACTCGGTATGGTCTCTGGCGGAGTGGTCTAGCGCAACCATCACTGATTATGCGACGTTTAGAAATTGTCGTTTATCGAATATTTGAGGACGCCAGAAGGCAGTCTTTGTCCCGTTGTAGAACTCTTCGATGCCATTTTGTTGACAGATCGGAAGACATAGAGCTTTGTCGAAAGCTGGTTTGGGAACTAGGGCCATAAAAGTAGATGCGGCGAAATCCAAGAGGACATTCATATTCATGTGTTTTCAGATTTTTTCGATGTGTGCAATTGTTATTCCCTTGTTGATGCGTTTGAACTCCGCGCCGAAGTTTGTCAGTATGAATTTCGCTTTCCATCGGGGCAGTCGAGTGTATACGCTAATTTCACCGTCGAGCAATAGAATTTTGTCGCCCTCAATGGCGCCTTGTACTCCTGCAGGTGCTACGGAGCCGGCGGAAATGACGACGGAGCCATGCGGAATGGCTATTTGATCACCCTCATTATATGCTGACTCGGAGAGCGCTCCGACGGTATAGTTTCATCATTCAATAGTGTCATCGACTTCGACTACAGGTCAGTGATTGCGCCGTGTTGGTTCAGGAATTCCATGCCAAGAATTGCGACTCGTAAGTACTGTTGCAGAATAAAACATGCTTTTGGAAAGGCGCTGTCATGAAATATAATTCTTCCCGCTCATTAGAGTCATTAGAGATTAGAGTCAATGGTCTTCCAGGTGCGCGGATTCGAGAGCGAGAGAAAGACAACTTTATGAATGGCCTTGCTAGGGGGGGGGGTCAGGTCACTAGCGCCCCCCCCCCGAACTCTCCTTCCTCTGGTGGCTGCCAGACCTTGAGTCTTGGCGGCGGCGGCGGCCCGCCGGACTGCCCAGAGTTGGTACTCCGGTCATGCGCTATGCAGCACAGCCTCTCTTTAATATCACCACTCGGGCGTGGTGATTTTAAATGTATAGTTGGTGCTGTGTTTAAATGTGTGTGTCGCTATGGGACATGCACAGATTATGTCGTCGAGGTCGGCGCCAGTCGCCGCGCAAGCTCTGCATTCTAGTGTCTAAAAATCTGGGTAAGTGTGACTGTACAGCGAGTGTATGGGAATGTGCGTGTCTTTATCATCGCCATGTTGGCGACTGATACATATTGAATGAGTTGTCAGGAGGAGGGTACTTCATTATTGCGTTGAACTCGGCGAACATGGCGACGATGGGATGTGGATGTGCTTGTGGTCGACGGAAAATAAGCGCACAGGAAGACACACACGAAAAGCCGAGAAAGACACAAGCCAGGCGCTCTCCGCTGTTCGTGTGCGTCGTCCTGTGCGCTTATTTTCCGTCGATGTGCAATGCACCACCTAGCCTGTCTACAGGAGATGTGCTTGTGAGTATGCAATTTCCTTGCGGCGAGATGACGCATATGGTGAAGTTGCGGATGGCCGTCTTATAGTCCTTAATGATGCAAGAGGCCCTAGTAGTGGCGTAGGCTAAGCGATGGAAGCCTCTTCGCCATATTCGTACGGTGTGCAGCGTATGGAGCATGCGTTGGTAGTGCTATGGTTCGGCCCCATGACCACAGCTAGGGCTACGACCGGTATTTGCCGGCACTTCGCTGAGTCTGCTAAGCCACATGTTTCGCCCCTCGTAACACTTGCTGAGTGCATAATGGCGGTGTTTGCATAGCGCACGAAAGCAGGGAAGGAAGGGCAGAGACGAATAAAGAGCGCTAACTTCCAACCGATCCATATTTGCAGATGAACATATTAAAAATGCGCGGCCAACAAGAAAACACACAGAAACGGGAAATACGCAGAGCCAGCACATGACTGATAAGTCAGATCCCTTCACGTAAATAAAAGCAAGTTGGAAGTTAGGGATCTTTACTCGTCTCGATCGTTCCTTTCCTACTTTCGCGCGCTACGCAAACACCACCATTATGAACCACCGCCAACTCGCACAAGCCTCTACCCTAATATGCGTGTTGAGTTGTCTCGCACGGTCGGCGTGCCGTTCTGCAAGGTAAGCAGGGAGCATGTTGCCTGGGACGGGAGGGATGAGGAAAGTGTCTGGGAGGTCTATGAGTATGGGGACTCCGCAGTTCCGGATGACGGAACTGCGGCGTTCGCGGTTCCTATCTGCATAAGGTATTTTATGTTCACGGTGTGGAGGATATGTCGCCCGGTCTCTGTCTGTGATAGCCGCTCGTAGTGCGCAGTGTGCTGGGTCTCAATTAACTCATCAGTGGTGTTATGTAGGATCAATTCTGTGAGCTTGTGATTCGCGAACGATTGCGGACATGCAGGACCTGCTTATATGCCTTACTTAAAAATGTTAATGTTCTATTTTTCAGCGTTGTAGATGCTTAGGAAAGATATGACGTACATGATGCGGCTCATAATAAGGGCTTGTACCAATCGGGTCGGGTTGCCCTCCACATGCAGTTCTAACTCCGTTCATCTGGACGTTGAAGAGTGCACCCATGACGGAGTAGTCGGCCCTTGTCCTTATTAAAGCAGTGGCAGCGTAGCTGCAATAAAGGACGTCGAGATAGGTAGTTGCTTTCCTGCATTGCACTTAAGAGCTGCGTCAAGTTTCGGCTGTGTGACGTTGTCCCCGCGATGTTACGTGAGGTCTTCAAGTCTTCCTCAGGCGGTGTTTTCTTGTATTCGAGGCTTCCTTCGGATGGCGTCGTGACGTAGTCATGTCATTGAACAAGGTTTTTACATGTCACCTGCCGCAGTGGAGGATCTTCGCCATTTCCAACAGAAACAGCATGTCCAAATGTTGCGGCGTTTACTTTACGAGCACGGGCCAAGGGAACGGCCACACATGGGTAAGGCTGTGGATTGGCCTTACCAGCCTTACCAGTGGCTGAGGCGGTTCGACAGGCTATGTAACGGCCATAGCCAGTGTGGCTGCTAGGTACCTGGTGGTGGCTCGACGTCGAGCGCACCACTTTGGACGCAGTGTGTTCACAGCGAACCCTCCCCATCTAGTGGTACGATCACCGGCATGCAGTACACATTGACAATGATTCCGCAGTGATAGCATGGAGGATGGTGGTAGGGGTTGCACCACAACGCAGTCTTCGTTGGAATGCTGCGCAGGCGCTGGGTGGCTGGGCTGGCGGCGGTGGCGGATGATGGAACTGCGGCATTCTCGGGCGCGTGCACAGAGAAGTAACGTTACGGCGCCTGACGGTGGCGCAGTGAATCACTTGTGGCTTAGCATGCGGTGGTTCAGGAACTCGTAGTTACTGCTGGAGCTTTTGGTGGACGATGCCGGAAATGGAATCCACCTGCGGCGTAGTCACAGGAAACAGTCTTCGCAGTTCGGGCAGAACATGGCCTATTGAATCCTGCCAGTTCTACGAGCAAGGGCTTAAACTTCTGCGAAATCCGGCATCGAGCGCCAATTCATTTGTGCGAGGCGGATTTACACCATCTTCTCTACCGTCGTGGACTCTGAGAGTAATCTTTCTACGGTCTTGGGCGGGTTCCAAATGAATCCGCCGAAGACCGCACGTGAGTAAACATAATTGCTATCCCTGAGACATTTCCGGGTCGGCAGGACAGAAAATACGAGTAATATTTTCCGTCAATACGCGATTATCTTCTTATGTATCTGTACTCGTGCTTGCAGTAGAAGGTTGGCATCTTTTCTTCGGATGACGCTTCTGCATGTATGTATGAACTTGCTGCTCAGCATGTCTCATGTCGCTAACGATGACTATCGGTTTTCGAAATAAGTGCTAGCGGCGCCCTTCAATAAAATATAGAAATGGCTCAAGTGTTCTTCAGGGTTCCACTTCTTGTAGATGGACACTCTCTCGAACGTCTCGGACAAAGACTCCAGGCTCTCTGATGAATCTCTACGGGCGATAGGTGGCTCCCTGCGTTACCGAAGCTCGATTGTTGATAGCGACACTGGTATTGCCATCATGGGTGCTGATTTGTTGTTGATCTCTCGGCTCCGCTGGGGTAGACGTCAGTGCTCCGGGAGCAAGGTTTGTAGTCTGCGGCTTGCCGGATGGTCCGATGTGCCGTTGGTGTTGCCTTCGCGGTTTGTACTTGTATCACTGCTTTGCGGGGGCGTCCGGTACATTTTGTTTATTTATTCATCATTGGTTAAGACACAGTGAAGGCCTTGTGTGGCAAGTTTTACGGCAGTAAAGCTAAATGTATGCATATGAACTGAGAGCTTGCGATACCCGCCGCTGCAAAGAGGAGCGCCGTAGGCCTAACTAAGCGGGAGTCCGGCCCCTCGAACCATGATACTCTAGCAGAAGCCGCCAAACCCTATGCTGACATCACAAACTTCTACTAGGAGACGAGACGCGTGTACCCGCTTCCCCACCCCAACCTCGACCGAGCGCAAGCCACGGTGCTTCGCAGACTGCAGGCCGATTCCATTCTCAGTCATTCTAGGCTCTATTTACTCACTGACGGGGATTACGACCCCCTCTCTACTATGTGCGACCATTGTGTGTTCGCCACTGGGGCACACATTCTCTGGGGATGCGAGGGTAACCCTCCCCCACAATCATTACTGCCAGCTTCCTCCGAGGAAGGTTGGAACCAGCTGCTGACAAGAGCACAAAAGAAAACGCAACTCGCACTCGTCTCGTGGTCCCAAGAAGTCGCCCCTACCTGGGAGACACAATTGGCCTACCTGCCCTAACTTCCTACCCTGCAGTGGCAAATAAAGTTGTTTCTCTCTCTCTCTAGTCCAAACATGGCGTGTATGTAGTGATAGCCAAGTGCGAAATTTAGTACTTGCGCCAATAATAGGCGTTAGTGGATTCAGAAAACCTAAACAACTGTCGAAGGTGCCGACGTACGAGGAAATGTCTACGATAGGTGGGTATCGGTTTTGTGAGCATAATTATGACTATCTGTACCGCTGGAGCTGAGGCTGGTAAGCGTCGGAACGCGCTGTTGCGGCCGATTGACGAGAGGCAACTACTGATAGCCAGGAATGGCGCGTGCTTATGGTGCGCTGAGATTTGTCATCTGAAAGGGCATCGGACAGTTTTAGTGCGTACCTCTAGTGGGCGTGAGCTGCTGTGATAGGCAGTAAGATTAATTCTGTGACGCGAAATTCGGCCTGATATCTGATAAGGTGCATTTATTTATGCACGCCGTAGACTGACTTTTCGTACTCCTCATGGCACGCTAATACGCAAAACCAAATAAGGTGTCCGTCCCTTATAACTATCAATATTGTCATTGATGTGTTTTGATCATTTCTGTAGTTTATTTTTCCAGTTTGAGCTTTGTGTCATCCTTAGGCCTGCGGGTAGCTATTTTTCACGACGCTTTAAAGGGTGTGGGCATTTATTGTGCACTTCATCATCTTTGTATTATCATCATCATCATGTGTGCGCCCTTATTCATCGTGCGGGTAGTCGCATCATCATAGTAGACTGTGCCGAGTGCCCTTCGCCGCGTCTCTGAGGTTTAATAAAGGTCGGCACCTACTGTGACGTCAGAAGTGTTAGAGGCGCTTCTTCATCCCCTGTCCTCTGCACACCTGGCATACTCCCTGAAGCTTCGTTCAGGTCGCTGCTTGTGCCGACTGTCCGCCAGCATGTCGCAAGGCGAGCAGCCTGGCGCTTCTACCGTGACCATCTCGATACCGCAAGCCGCTCCTTCTGTGATCATCAGTGGCGAGCAGCGTGATCGCCATCTGTTCGCTGGTCTCCGCGGTGAAGGTGTTCATGACTGGCTGGACGATTACGAGCGCCCAAGCTCTGCTAATCGATGGGATGATTACTCAAGCTCCGCATGTCTCATTCAATTTGACGGGAATGGCGAAGACCTGGTTTTTCAACTATGAAATTGATTTCTCCGATTAGACTACCTTCAAGCGCCAGCTTCGACAAGTATTTGGAATGCCAATGATTCGCTCCGCCCTTGCGAAAGAAACTCTTGATACTCGCAAACAACACTCCGGTGAGTCCTACACATCATACATCGAGGATGTACTTGTACTCTGTCGCCGTGTCAATGATGCTATGGTTGTCGGACAGGGTAAGTCATATTCATAAAGACACTGGGACGGTGCCCTTCAACGCGCTCGGTGTGAGGGACCAGGCTACGTCGCTGACGTCGTCTTGACGTGCCAGCACCTCGACGAGCTCGAGTCCATACGCTTGCAGCCGGGTTGCGAACACCGTCCTACGGCGGACCCCGACCTGCCTGTAATGATTCGGGTGATTATCCGTGAGCAACTTGAATCACTTGGCTTTACATCTCCGTTGGTTCTTCCTCCTCAGCCTTCTTGTGCGATGCGCGATCTCATCAAGGAGGAGCTCGCATCCATGGCTTGCTCTGCACATGTTGACCCTCCTGCTCCTCGCGCCCTGCCAACATACGTCCAGGTTGCTACCGCACCTCCAACCGACGTCCGTTCAACCTTGACTCTACCCACATACGCGCAGGTTGGTGTCGCTCATCCGGACAATGTCCCCTGAATACCCCTTGAGCCTTCACAGCCTCATCCGACCACACTATTTCCTAGCGTATCGAGCGGGGCCTACTACCCGCCTTGGTGACCATCTCGTCATATATGCTATTACTGTGGTTATCGCGGCCACATATTACGTTTTGCCCCAAACGCCAACAAGATTAACGTTGCGGGTACGATATGAGTGAACGCGATGCATATTCTGGTGGTGCCACTTCTCAAAACCGGCGTAACGCGTCCCCTCCGCGCCGTTCCACATCTCCGCCCGCAACAACCGAGACACCGAGTGGTTAGCGCAGCACCAGACGCCGCTCACCTTCGCCCTTTCACCGCTCCTCGTCACCGCTCCGGCACGCCACGTTCACCTCTGACCGTCGCCCTGAAAACAAAGTAAAGCAGCTTGCGGAAGAAAAACTGCATTCACCGACAGGACTACAATTCCTCCAGCGCGCCCTTGTAATATGATTTCTGTGTTCGTTGAGGGTGTGCAAGTTGAAGCTTTGGTGGACACTGGTGCCACTTTATCTGTTATACATGCTAATTTGTATGAGCGTCTCCGGAAAGTTACAATGCCTTACGATGGACCACTGCTGGTTACAGCTCAAGGGGACTCTATCCCCCCTTCCGCGCTTTGTACTGTGCGTGTAATGATCGACGGCATTATCCACCACATACAGTTTGCTGTGCTGTCGTCATGCACCCACCAGCTCATTTTAGGATGTCATTTCCTTGCCTCTGCTTCTGCTACTATCTGTTGTGGGCAACATGTCGTACATGTGACCGACACCAATTATTCGCTTGGCGATGAAAAGTACAAGGCACTTCGTCTCCTCGCCGCAGAAGGTATCGTGCTACCCCCAGGCTGTCAGCAAATTCTCACCATCACCTCCGACATCATCGACCATGGAGATGCGCTAGCATTACCTTCTTCGCGTTGGTTCATGAAGGGGATAGCCATTGTATCAGGCCTAGTTAGATTTGACCATGGGTCTGTGCTTCTCGCCACAAGGAACACAACACCCGAGAAAATTCTCCTTCCTAAAGAGGCCACTTTGGTTTGCGTTGTTGATTCCGAGCCTCTTTGTGTCGTTCCCCTGAAGGCGACTCCCCCTGAAATCTGTTATGCTGGACACTTTCCCTCTACCTCCGCTCTTGCAGCCGTAATCAGCCCCGACTTGACACCCTCGCAGACGCAACAATTAGTTTTTTGAAGAGGCATAAAACTTCATTCGACGCCCATTCTTCGACATTGGGCCAGAGATCCGTCACAACGCATTGCATTCAGACAGACGGCAGATTCATCGTACGTCGCCGACCGTACCGGGTGTCTCTAGCCGAGCACAATATTATTGAGGAAAACGTCGCCGACATGCTGCAACGTGAGATAATCCACCCCTCAGCCAGCCCTTGGTCGTCTCCCATCGCTTTGGTCCGAAAGAAAGGGTGCTCCGCGCGATTTTGCGTCGATTACCGAGCGCTCAACAAGATTACGCGCAAGCATATATATTCTATGCCTCGCATTGACGATGCCCTCGATTCTCTGCAAGGTACCGAGTACTTCTCCAGCCTGGTTCTGCGTTCAGGTTCCTGGCAAATTCCGATGCACGAAGACGACAAATAAAACACCGTTTGCAACCCCAGATGGCCTTTACGAGTTCAACGATATGCCCTTCGGCCTCTGCAATGCTCCCGCAGCTTTTGAGCGCATGATTGACACTGTTCTGCGCGGCCTGAAGTGGAAAACATGCCTGTGCTATCTGGACGATATGGTTATTTTCTCATCGACATTTTCCCAGCACCTGCAACGTCTCGACGAGGTTCTCACATGCCTCGCTAATGCTGGTCTTCAGCTCAACACCAAAAAGTGCCGTTTTGCAAGCAACACGATCAAGGTGTTAGGTCACATTGTGAGCAAGAATGCTATTCGACCTGATCCTGACAAAAATTTTGGCGGGACTTTGCTTTCACCGACCAGAAAAGACCAATGAACTATGCAGTTTTCTTGGCATTGCTTCCTATTTTCGCCGATTTATACGCGACTTCGCCTCTATAGCTGCTCCTTTACACCACCTACTTCGTTCTGGTGCTCCCTTCGTGTGGTCACCGGAATGTGAATTTGCCTTTGACCAGCTGAAGGGTGGTGCCCTCACATCTGAACCTGTCCTGTGTCATTTTGATGAGACCGCACCCACCATCTTTCACACGGACGCAAGCGGCCATGGAACTGGTGCTGCCCTCCTCCAGCGAGGCACCTCTTTGCGTGAGAGAGCTGTTGCATATGCAAGCCGGGCACTCACGGTTGCCGAGAAGAACTATACCATCACCGAGCGGGAATGCCTGGCTGTTGCTTGGTCCATCTAGAAGTTTCGCCCTTATCTCCACGGCCTCCATTTCAAGATCGTCATGGACCATCACGCCTTGTGTTGGCTCTCCACACTCAAGAACTTGTCAAGACGTCTTGGTCGCTGGATTCTTCGTCTACAAGAATATGACTTTCAGATCACCTACAAGTCTGGTAAGAAGCACGAAGACGCAGGCGCTCTTTCTCGCTGCCCGTTTCCTACAGCTGCACTGATCAATGACTCCGCAACTACCTCCAGGGACGCAGTCCCTGACGGCCCTTCTACAGCGAGTTTGTCCTTCGCCACTCTTGACCATCTCACTTCGGACGATCATAAATCATTTTCTTCTGAACAGCCCGCCGATTCGTACGGTCGACGAATTATTGAGCGCCTTCGTGGAACTTCCCGCCCGCCTTACGCCAGGCTCCGTAGACAAATCAAATCAAATCAAATCTTATTTTATTCTCCAGCAAGTATGTGGATGGTCACCTGGGATAAAAGCTGTACGAACAGCTTGACTAAGGCCCAGGAAACCATCACATGACAGCAGCAGACAGAACGAAATAATATCAATACAGACGTAGTCATGAAATCAAATATCGTACAGCAATCAAGTACAGCATCAAATCAAGTACAGCAATAACACAGAAGTTTTCTTAAACGACATATGAATAAATACGGATTATATGTGCACAAAGTATGTTCTTAGTTGTTTTCGACTAAAACCAGCAGTATGTTTACGTTTATTGAGATAAAATGGCAGATTGTGAGCCAAGGATTGCAGCTTGTAATCGGTTCGAAACTGTGGTAAGGACCAAGTGTCAGTACAACGAGTGTTAACTATTGGTTTACAATATTCAAGGGAAGCAATTTGTGTCAGGAAATTACTCATACCTGTGGAAGAAATGTATGTTAGTTGTAACAAACGAAATTTATATATATTATCTACACGGATCAAATTAAATGATGCTATTGCGGGATTAACACTCGATGATGGGTCAATGTTAACAATAAGGCGAATAATTTTCCTCTGCAGTACAAGAAGCTTGTTCATATTTCTTTTAGTTGTTGTTGCCCATACCAGTGTACAATAGTTAATGTGAGAAAGAAATAGGGCGTAATAGATTCGTAGTTTAGCGCTTGTGGGAAGAAGTGCGCGGCAGCGTAAGATTACACCTGTAACTGCAGACAGTTTTCTGGAGACGTAGACAACATGAGCGTCCCATTTCAGATGGGCAGAAAAATACACACCGAGAACCTTGTGCTCGGGGACTATTTCTATATGCTGGTCTTGAAAAATGAATGAATTCACCGGAGTACCTGCTTTATTTTGAGCACGAGAAATAACTGCTTTGGATTTAGTTGGGTTCACTTAGATTCGTTTTACTGTAGTCCATGTTGATAGTTTAGTAAGGATATCATTGCATTTTAGCTCTAGTGTGCTAATATTACTCCCAGAAATAAGTAAGGTGCTATCATCAGCATAGATTACAAATTTTACTGTGGTGTCGATATTTACGATATCATTGATAAACGTATTAAATAAAAGGGGCCCCAATATACCTCCTTGTGGCACGCCACATGCAATTGGTAAGAATGATGATCTTTGGTTGTTAATATACACGCACTGGTACCTATTTTCTAAGTAGGATTTAACTAAGGCCAAAGCTGTAACACGAATTCAATATGATGAAAGCTTACTAATGAGAATACTGTGATGAATAGAGTCAAATGCTTTACTAAAATCGAGGAAAATTCCGACTGTCAGTAAATTATTATTAATATTTTCCAAAATTATTTCCTTCAGGGCTAACAAGGCGGCTTCAGTCGACCGCCCCTTCCGAAAACCATACTGTGAGTTTGTCAAAATACTGTGCTCATCATGAAAGTTTGTAATGCGAAAAAAAAATAATTTTTTCCAAACCCTTCGAAAAAGCTGGGAGGACGGAAATGGGACGGTAATTAGACGCAAGGTTGTGATCACCGCCTTTGTACAATGCAGACACCCTTGCACATTTCTTAGAAGTTGGAAATATACCTGTCTCAAGGACAAGATTAAAAATATGAGCAAGGGCAGACGTTACAAATTCTAATACATACTTAACAGGTTTAATTTGAATACCGTTTGTATCCAGTGATCTACTGTTTTTTAGGCTCATGAATGTGCTGTATATTTCATTTTCATCTGTAGGAGCAAAAATATGCTTTCAGCACAGCTATAAGCTAGGGTAACTGTATCCAAGGGAGTACTAATCGGTCTTGCAGCGTTTACAAAATAATGATTGAAGTATTCAGCTATGTCGCTATCTCAAAGTTCACGGCTATTAATAGTTATATTTCTCGGAATTGAACGCGAGTCATCCCGTCCAAGGACATTGTTTATAACTTTCCATGCAGCACCAGGTCGTTGCCCATTTATATCTGCAAACAGTTTCTCGTAATATGCAGTCTTCGCACGTTTATTCTCCGCATTTACTTGATTCCTTGTTTTCCTAAATTCCTTCAGTGCGGCTTCGGAACGTGAACGAAGAAAATCATGATAAAGGCGGTTTTTCGTTCCGATCAATTTGAGGTGTTCCCGGTTTATCCATGGTTTTCTCGTTTTCTTTGATGACTTAAGTGCGATCAATGGGAAGTGCTTTGCGTACTTGTCCATAAAGATTTTAAGAAATTCCCCATATGCATCATTCGGATTGCTTTTGTTCAGAACCGTTCACCAATCACAGGCCAATAAGTCTTGTTTGAACATTTCCAAAGTGTCCTGCGTGATGGATTGAATTATAATGGGTTCTTTGGGCTCCCTTTGTTTGAGAGCAGTTCGTTTGATAGGTCATAAATACAGGGCAATGGTCGCTTATGTCAGAAGTTAGAGTACTACAGGTATGAACTTTGGTATTAATTTTTGTCAAAATAAAGTCGAGTGCGGATGGAGTAGTGACTGTAACTCGTGTAGATGTTTTGATTAGGTTCAGAAAACCAGAGGAATGCAACACAGTGTTAAATTGTCGAGTAGTGTTGGTATCGTCAAGTATATTTATGTTAAAATCGCCACCGCAGACAAGGCGGAAGTTGTTGCTGCATACATAGTCCAGCAACGACTCGAAAAACTCTATGAAAGATATTAAGTTACCTGCTGGAGGACGATATACAACACAGATGGTTTCATTTTTGCATTGTACGGTGATTATTTCGAAATCGGAGGTTACTTTGCTCAAGTCGGGCACGATTTCACAGTTCTTGTGCACCTTTACATGAACTGAAACAACACCGCCTCGTCTGCCAGTACGATTTAAAAAGAAATTCTTATAACCTGGTAATCTTAACATATTACATCCGTCGTGATACCACGTCTCTAGCAACATCGCGACACTAAATTTAAACCCAAAATCATCCAGAAATGAGGTGAGAACATCTTTTTTTTCCACTCACAGACCGTGCATTATTATGCAGAACAGATTCGCTAGGTTTTGCAGGAGGCTCAACATCTTTAGGAAGAATGAATTCTTGGTACTTCATAGAAGAATCCATGATGTGCTACTTAATATGCGTTATTATCAGAAACAAGTCCTATTTCGACCGACAAAATATCCTTTCAAGATCATTTTCATGTGCTATCAGCACGGCAGAGCTGCCATCCGATTTTTTTGCGTAGATTTTGCCGCTGTATGCCCAAACTGACTTCCATTTGTGTTCGTGTTTCTTTTTCACAGTCATCGCAAGTAGTTTTTTGAGCACGGGACAGAGGTGCTCGTTTACAAAAATAGGTGCTGTATCGTCAATGCCGAGGTCGTCATTTGTCAGCCGTGCTTTCTTGGCTTTCTTCAAGACAACATCCCGTTTTGTGCGCGTCTTGAACTGCACGACAATGCTTTTGGTCTTACTAGCGTTTCGTGTGGGCACTCGATGGCAGGCTTCAATGTCACTTACTGTTATCGGTTCTTTCACAGCACTGCCAATCCTAACAAGCAAATCTGTCAAGCTTTCATTTTCTTTCTGAATGACGCCTTGAATTTCGATGTTTGCCCTTCGCGAGTACTGCTCTGAAGACATGATACGATCTTCAAGATCTTGAATTTTACTTTCTTGCTGCATTTTCTGCGGAGGGCTTCATTTTCTGTTGCAAAAGATTCTTTTTGCAAGATTTCTGATTCCAGTTTTTGCTTTAGTTCATTAATACTGCCATGAGCAAAGTCAAGGCTCTGTACAAGATTCATTTGTTCAGCTTTCAAATCCCTGATGTCATTGCGCAAATCCCTCTCTAGGGATTCGCGAAACACTTTAAGCTCTTGCCTTATTTCATCTTTGAATTTGAGAAAGTCGGCCTCTTTAATCGACATATTGCGTGTGGCAGGTGTAACAAACAGGATAAACGCTGAGAATTATATACTTGGCTAGTAGAATGATCCTAAGAAAAAACTATTTCGGAACAGGGCGGCACAGTCGATAAAAAAAACGTTGCAAACAGGGCAGCAGCAGCGACAGCGGGAAAGTATTACATGAGAAGAAAACACAATATTGTTTGAACTAGCCTGCACACAAATTAGAGACGATTGAACCTTGCACTTTTCGCTGTCGCCGCTGCCCTTGTGGCGGTGCGTTGATGCCGGCTTGGCTTTATAGCAGCGGCCACCGGAAGGGCGGCTTCACTGTTGCGAAAGGTCGGTATGCGCAGCTGCAGAGCCCGCATGCGTAACTGGTGATGATGTGGCTTGCAGGTGAGGGTAGCAG
Source organism: Dermacentor variabilis (assembly GCF_050947875.1). NCBI lineage: Eukaryota > Metazoa > Arthropoda > Arachnida > Ixodida > Ixodidae > Dermacentor > Dermacentor variabilis. The sequence continues at coordinate 135,895,768 of NC_134575.1, forward strand.
GCGTGGTTGAAGGAGTGGTTGACGGTTAGAATCTGCACACAAATAAGAGACGATTGAACCTTGCACTTTTCGCTGTTGCCGCTGCCCTTTCATCATCATCATCCTCATCAGCAGCAGCAGCAGCAGCAGCAGCCTGGTTACGCCCACTGCAGGGCAAAGGCCTCTCCCATGCTTCTCCAACTACCCCGGTCATGTACTAATTGTGGCCATGTTGTCCCTGCAAACTTCTTAATCTCATCCGCCCACCAAACTTTCTGCCGCCCTCTTCTACGCTTTCCTTCACTTGGAATCCATTCCGTAACTCTTAATGACCATCGGTTATCGCCCCTCGTCATTACGTGTCCTCCCCATGCCCCCCCCCCCCATTTCTTTTTCTTGATTTCAACTAAGATATCGTTAACTCGCGTTTCTTCCCTCACCCAATCTGCTCTTTTCTTATCCCTTAACGTTACACCTATCATTCTTCTTTCCATAGCTCGTTACGTCGTCCTCAATTTAAGTAGAACCCTTTTCGTAAGCCTCCAGGTTTCTGCCCCGTACGTGAGTACTGGTACGACACAGCTGTTATAAACTTTTCTCTTGAGGGATAATGGCAACCTGCTGTTCATGATCTGAGAATGCCTGCCAAACGCACCCCAGCCCATTCTTGTTCTTCTGATTATTTCAGTCTCATGATCCGGATCCGCAGTCACTACCTGTCCTAAGTAGATGTATTCCCTTACCATTTCCAGTGCCTCGCTACCTATTGTAAGTTGCTGTTCTCTTCCGAGACTGTTAAACATTAGTTTTCTGCAGATTAATCTTTAGACTCACTCTTCGGCTCTGCCTCTCCAGGTCTGGCAGCACGCATTGCAGTTGGTCCCCTGAGTTGCTAAGCAAGGCAATATCATCCGCGAATCGCAAGTTACTAAGGTATTCTCCATTAACTCTTATCCCCAATTCTTCCCCAATCCAGGTCTCTGAATACCTCCTGTAAACACGCGATGAATAGCATTGGAGAGATCGTATCTCCCTGCCTGACGCTTTTCTTTATTGATATTTTGTTGCTTTATTTATGGAGGACTACGGTGGCTGTGGAGCCGCTATAGATATCTTTCAGTACTTTTACATGCGGCTCGTCTACACCCTGATTCCGCAATGCCTCCATGACTGCTGAGGTTTCGACTGAATCAAACGTTTTTTTGTAATCAATGAAAGCTATATATAAGGGTTGCTTATATTCCGCACATTTCTCTAACACCTGATTGATATTGTGGATATGGTCTATTGTTGCGTAGCCTTTAGGGAATCCTGCCTGGTCCTTTGGTTGACGGAAGTAGACAGTTTACACAACTCAAACTACAGAAATCCGTGCTGTACCGCCATATCCATCATCCCGACGGACAACGCTGGGTGCCCGTACTGCCTCGTTGCCTTCGTGGTCGTTTCCTCAGGCCTTTCATGACGCTTTGTGTGCTGGCCATCTTGGCGTCCGGAAAACTTACGACGGCATAAGAAGTCGCTTATACTGGCCTGACCTCTCTACCAGCGTGGCGAGATGCGTCTCTTCCTGCGTCATTTGTCAGCGTCGAAAGCGGCCAACATCCGTTCCTGCCGGGCAGCTACTACCGGTCTCATGTCCTGCGGAACCATTCGAGGTTGTTGGCATTGATCTCTATAAGCCCCTTACCATCACTCCAACTGGTAGTCGACGGGTAGTTACAGCCGTCGATCACCTCACGCGCTATGCCGATACAGCTTGGGTCAGTACTGCATCTGCTTCCGAAGTTGCTACCTTCATTCTTCAAGCCATAATCCTGCGTCACGGCGCCCCTCGTGTCCTTCTAAGCGACCGCGGAAAGACATTTCTTTCAGAACTGGTTGGCGAAGTGCTTAGAGTCTCTGGCACAACTCGCAAGACTACTTCAGGTTACCATCCTCAAACCAACGGCCTGAATGTGCAGTTTCATCGTACGCTCTCTGACATAATAGCCGCCTATATTCAACCAGATCACATAAATTGGGACGCAATTTTGCCATCCCTCGCCTACGCGTGTAACACCGCCTTTCGACGCCCACAACCGGTTACTCGCCATTCTACCTTGTTTATGGCCGTTCGCCCAGTTTATTTCTCCATATTTCTTTTTTTTTGCTACCCATGTTAGTCCATTTTTACCTTCCTGCGAAGAATATGTTTCCCGCCTTGACCATTGTCGCTGGCGTGCCCGCTTAAACACCGAAGTCAGACAACAGGATCGCAAGGAACATTGTGATGTATCTCATCACGTGGTTTTCTACCAGCCCGGCGATGAAGTGCTGCTCTGGACATCAGTTCACACTCCTGGGTTGTGTAAGAAGTTTCAGTCCCACTTTATTGGCCCATACACGGTCCTGGAAATGACTTCTCCCCTTAATTATCGTGTGACCCCTGTTGTTCCCTCAACTGACCGCCGTTGCCGCTCTACCGAAATGGTCCACGTTTCTCGTATGAAGTCCTTCACGCGGTGTTCCCCGTACCTTTAAGCTGCGGCCAGTATCGCCGCTCTCGCGTGGGGAAGTTAGTGTGGGCATTCATTGTGCACTTCTTCATCATCTGTGTGTAACCATCATCACGTGTGTGCCCTTCTTCTTCATCGTGCGGGTAGTCGCATCATCGTAGTGGACTGTGCCGAGGGTCCTACGCCGCGTCTCGCAGGCTCAATAAAGGTCGACCCTTACTGTGACGTCACAGGAGATAATTTTCTATTCGAGATGAAGCAACGAAAAAACCCATAAGCCTTACTAGTTATGAAATTTTGTTCCACAATTCGCTGTCGCCTTCCGTGGTGGTGGCCCCAGTCTTCTACCATATTGCTAATAGCTTCAATTCAGTCGAAGCGACATGTTGTTGCCGCAGTGTGGACAAACTTATGTGCACGATGGACGGCAATCCGCTCTTTGATATAAAGCGGAACGTCACTACGATTACATATCGAAAATAAATCGCGGTTAAAATCATGTGACGTCACTAATAAGAAAATTGAATGGACTACTCGAACAAGAGTGATGCCGTGAAATAAATTGCACCTCACGAACAGAGCGAATATTTGTCGCATGATTGCACACACAGACACAAACACAGACATGCACGCACGGCCGTACGCACAACTTCAGGCACGCACATTTCTATATGTATACCTCCCCTGACGCTTATCACTGAAGACACTTCGATTTAGTTAAAAAGAAAGCACGCCGCTTAACGCTCATGAAGACGCCGCAAAGTTGTTTTGCACGCACGCAGCCAGTAACAGGGAACATGCCATGGTCAGACCAGATGTAAAAAAAAAGCGAGACCTGACGACAGCCATCGTCGTCTTATGCTTACCCTGAGATGCTAATCTAAACGCTGGACTTACATTAGTATTTGGCGAAATGACTTCACAAACGTCTTCAGTCGCTTCGTGGATGCACATGTTTATTTTGCTCGTCAGTGAAGCATATCTTCATAGGCTTTGCGAATTCAGTGCAAGAATTTTCTTCCTGGTGGCGATGGTTTTACGGCGCAACGCGCCTGCTGCGCAATAGTCTGGTCAACACGATGGCATGAAAAGCCGGTCATAGTGACCTGGTATCGCGAAGTGAACATTGTGAAGCATTTAAGATGCTAAGTATGGTCAATAAAGCGCATCGTATCAGCAAGATAAGTATTTGTGTCGCTCGAATCATGTAGTCTGGTGGGCACTCCCAGCAGCGCACAGTTCCACCATTTAATTCAGCATGTTTGAACTAAGGTGCGGCATTTCTGTGCAGTTAGCAGGGTAAGTGCATACCATATCAATAGTAGTGATGAATTGCGCGATCTTCATATCAAGGCCGCGCTGCTTGCAGCTTTTGGTTGACAAGTTAAATTTTGTGTAATTTATATGTAACGTAATAACGTGGAGCCAGAGTGCCCGTATCCGCAACTCCTCGGAATTTCACTGTGCCTCCGTGATAGTTCCTGCTTCACACGTTTTCATAATCTGCAAGAATAGTGAAAAAAAAAACTTGTCGAGAAACATGTCAGGCAAGGTCTGTATTCAAATTCTGCGTTTATGTTACCGGCTTGTTGAGAAAGAATATTGCAGCTGTTAGATTTTAAAGTATTAGTAATCACCATCAACAACGAATACATCGACGACCTTCAGCTTACCGATGACTTTACACAGTTAAGCAATGCTGTTGACACATTGCAACAAATTGAGGACCCTACCGTAGAAAGTGTTACAGTAGTTAGTAGGTTGAACGTGTGTTCTTTCGAGGCTCGTAAATTTCGCAAAATTAGGGAAGAGCCACCGGAGAGTGAGGACAAGCCTAGCCTCGAACAATGGGTTGTACAGGTTAGACACTATATCAAAGGTACCACCAAAGAGGTTTTATCGACCTCCCAGTGGTAAAGATGGACAGCCGTCTGGCTCACCTGTGGAAGGCCAAGCAGTACCTCCTCGCTAGATGGAAAGGGCAACGGCTCAACCGCAGGCTAAGAAAAGAGATATCGGAAATCAACAGAACTATAGAGGAACACTGCAGAGCCCTGTCTAAGCAACAATGGGATGGGGTGTGTAACTCGATCGACGGACAGATGCACAACGGTGGTACCTGGAAGCTCCTAAAGCATCCCCTCGACGAGACGAACACTAAAACCAACCAACGCAAGACACTGGCGTGCATTCTACACACAGCCAATCAAGAATATTTGGGCAAGGGAATCTTATGCAAACTAGTGAAGAATACCTATCAGTCGCATCGGGCCCTACACCACCTTCCCCTGACTACGAAGGCTCCGAGAACCCTGAGCTCGACGCAGAATTCGGAATTGAGGAGATCAGGCAGGCGCTCCATGCCCTCAACGGCAGATCGGCTCCGGGTCCGGGCAAGAACACAAACAAAGTTCTATGGAACGTGGACGAGAAATCCATCGAATACCTAACGCACATCATTAACCAAGCATGGAGCAGTGGTAAAGTCCCGGAAATGTGGAAATCAGCCAACACCATTCGCATCCCCAAGCCAGGCAAGTCGACCAGCCTCGATAACCTCCGCCCAATTTCGCTCACATCGTGCGTGGGGAAGGTTGCTGAGCACGCAATCCTAAACAGGCTTTCACGCTACCTGGATGACTACGAGATTTACCGACGCAACATGATCGGCTTCAGGGTCGGAATGTCGACGCAGGACGCAATGAAGCTCATCAAGCATCACATTATTGACTGTAATACGCGGGACACGAGAGCCATACTAGGCCTAGATCTGGAAAAGGCATTTGGTAACGTTCTTCAATTGTTCGTTTTAAACACAATCTCGTCCCTTAACCTGGGGAAACACTTTCATTCCTACACGAGATCTTTCCTGTCAGACAGAGAAGCCACCCTTAAGATCGGGAACCTGACTTCAGACATGATCAAGCTGGGGTCTAAGGGGACGCCACAAGAGGCCGTCATATATATCAACAGCCCTCTTTAACCTCGTCATGATTGGTCGATCCAGGACACTCTTTGCTATCGACGGTATCAGTCATACCATATACGCAGACGACGTTACCATCTGGTGTACGGGAGGTAGTGACAGACAGGTGCATCAATCATCGGTAGCATCAATCGCCTGCACGAGGCGATTGGTGCTACCGAGAGATACCTTGAGTCCACGGGCCTTCGGTGCTTACCGCACAAGTCGGAACTTCTACTTTATCGACCCAGGCGCATTGTCCCGAAACCAAAGTGATGGAAACAACTCGCCAAATGCGACATAAAACTGCGCACAAACGACAGAGGCTATATTCCGAGGGTGGATGCTATCTGGATTCTCGGCATGATGGTAGAGTCGAGTGGTTCAAACAACCAGACAGTGTTGCGAGTCACTAAGCAGACGGACAATGCCATCAGACTAATCAGAAGAGTGGCCAACCAGCAGCAAGGCCTCGGAGATGATAACCGCGTGAGATTGGTACATGCGTTTGTAATGTGTCATTTCACTTACGTCGCGGCCATGCACAACTGGCAAAGATCGGAGCGGGATAAGCTCAACACCTTAATCAGGAAGGCAATCAAGAGAGCTCTCGACCTCCCCATATACACTCACACGAAACGCTTACTTCAACTTGGCATGCATAACACGCTAGAGGAAATAGCAGAAGCACAGGAGAGGGCCCAGTTCGTCAGGCTATCTGCCACACAAGCTGGAAGACACATCTTACAGGAGCTGCGCGTTCTCCCGACATCAATCAAAACAATGTTCTGCAGCATCCCTCGAGAGCACCGGGACAGCATCACTGTCGCCCCGATCCCAAGAAACATCCATCCAGGACACAACGTGGGAAGACGTCGGGCGCGCGAAGACTCTCCTGGAAAAGGCTCGTGAACGGTCTTCGGAGAACAGTTTCGTAGACGCAGCGCGCTACGCCGACGGACAGGCCTTCACTGTAGTTAGCGTACATCATGAAAGGCAAATAACGAACGCAATCTCGATTCGGACGACGTCCTCTGAGATCGCAGAGCAGGCTGCAATAGCGATGGCCTTATTGGACGACAAGAGTACATCAATCTACAGTGACTCGATATCAGCTGTTAGCGCATTTGCCAAAGGAACCATATCCGAGCTGGCTCTAAGGATACTAGGAAGCAAGGAGATCAAGCGACACACATTGATCTGGTTTCCAGCCCACATGGGAAAGATCGAGGGTGCCCCGCCCAACCTCAATGAGTCGGCACACAGGGCTGTGCGAGGGATCAACAACCGCGTAGCTACCGCGCAGTGGGTACTGAAAATCGGGACTCTCCTTCCTCGTACACCGAAATTACTAAGCACTTTTACTTGGCTCGGAGGATCTACACTGTCCCACATTGCAACCTCAATAGACCACAGGCTTTGACACTAAGGCTTCTACAGACGGGGGCATACCCAAACCCCCTACTTCTTCAAAAGATGTACCCAGAAAATCAGACAACAAATGCATGTGCACTATGTAATGACTTAGCGAACTTACCTCACATGCTCTGGCGATGCCCCGCGTTACGCGGCGATGAAAGCAACACTTCACGCTGGGATGCGGTCCCACACAGCCCCAACCTCGAAGAACAGTTATGGGCTGTCCAACGGGCACGCGACGCGGCGGAGAGGCTCGGCCTCTCTGGCCCGACGTGGGAGCGGCCCGCCGCGCGCTAGTGCGCGCCCTAAAGGACCCTAATAAAGTTTTTCATCCATCCATCTTAAATTAATGGATACATTGGCGCTCATAACTATGGTAATAGTAACAGACTAGCCTTGACTTCTCTGAGGGGCCACGTGGGTTAAGACAGACCGCGTAGTGAGGGGCTGAAGGCCCTGAGGTCACCAAACTACGATTCATTAGGAGTGCCCAAATTTGAAGTGTACGCACCTTTGCGCATTTTGACTGTCGGAATGCCGCCGCCCGAAAGAGATAATAAGAGATATGGGGAGACAGGCAGATATACCTGCACACACTATGGAAGAGTAGTAGATAAAACACTCCCACTCTCTCTTACACACACACACATAACAATATATATATATATATATATATATATATTATGTATTGAAGAAAAAGCCCATGGCGCATCTCCAGCGCATGAAATGTAACGAAGTGCCGCTAAATCAGGCGCATCACAAGCACTCTACACACGGGGCAGGTTCTGACTGCTGACAGGGTTTGACTGCCTCACCGAGTTCGCCCTCCAACTCCTTGCGTACATTCTCAATGAACACCTTGACACCTGTCCCCCGGAGAAACAGGCGCCATCCTGGTGGTCTAAGCATAAGGTAGCATAGAGGGATCGTAGAAGGGCTTGAGCCTGTCTACGTGAACCGCTTCACGACCGTGAGGGCACTACTAAGAAGACGGGGACACAGGCTCGACAGCATAGTTCACGGGGGAAATTTGTGCAATAACATGGTAAGGTCCGTGATATCGTGGGAGCAGCTTAGAAGAAAGGCCGGGAGCTAAAGGTAAAACCAACAGCCAAAGGAATTAATCGGAAAGGAAGCTTGGGGAGTCAGAGCCACAACGACGAAGCTTCTAGTGTGTCTCATCTACGGTGGGAAGACAGTGGGTGAGTTGTCTGCATTCGTCAGCATGCTGCGCAGTTTGAGAGACAGGAACACATTCTGATGAATCAGGCTGGTAGGGTAGAATCGTATTGATGGTGCAGGAAGGTTCGCGGCCGTACACTAAGAAAAACGTAGGAAAACCAGTGGTGGCTTGAGTGGTAGCATTATAGACGAAGGTGACGAACGGGAGCACAGCATCCCAGTTGGAATAGTCGGACGCGACTTATATGGGGAGCATGCCGCCAAGAGTATGGTTGAAACGCTCCGTCAACCCGTTCGTTTGCGGATGGTATGCGCTAGTTGTCCTGTGGATGATGTGACACTCCTTCAGAAGCGACGTCACGACTTCAGATAGAAAAGCGCGGCCTCGATCACTAAGATGTTCCCGAGGGGCTCCGTGACGAAGAAAAAAATTCCGCAGTATGAATGATCCAACGTCTTGGGCAGTGCCAGATGGAAGTGCAGCGGTTCCTCCATAGCGTGTGAGATGATCCACTGCAACGATAATCCAGCGTTTGTCAGCCCCGGTACAAGGAAGTGGACCGTAAAGGTCGAAGCACGGGACGGACAAGGAAGCGACAGTGGAAGCAGGGACCGACTTTCGGTGCTGGCAGTCGAGGCAGCAGCGGACGTACTGGCGAACGAACTTGTACATGCCAGGCCAGTAATACCGGAGCCTAAGGCGGGTGCAGGGCTTTAACAGACCACCGTGCGCACATTGGGGATCAGTGTGAGACGACGCCCATATATCAGCCCGAAGGTGACGCGGTATTACGAGGAGCCATTGCCGACCCTCGGGGAGATAGTTGCGACGGTAGAGGAGTCGGTCGCGAACCACAAAGTGATGCGCCTGCCGCCGTAGCATCCTAGATGCTGTAACAGTGGCAGGATCAGCGAGAAACTACAAAAGCGAAGAAATCCACGGGTCTTTGCTCTGCTCAGAGTGCATATCATCGGTGTCAAGTGCTGACAGGACAAGGTTGAGTGGGCAAAGACTGCGCGTCAGGTGAAATGGGCAAGCGGGAGAGCGCGTCGGCATCGGTATGCTTGCGTCCAGAGCGGTACACGACCCTGATGTCATACTCTTGCAAACGGAGCGCCCAGCGTGCGAGGCGGCCAGAGGGCTCTCTCGATTAGGAGAGCCAGCACAGCGCATGGTGGTCCGTTACTACATCAAACTGGCGGCCGTATATGTAAGGTCGAAATTTCGTAGTTCTTTAGCTCCGACTTTGTCAGCGTGCGATGTATTCCTCAAGGCCACGTTTACGTTGGGCAAGAATCGCCCCAAGGCCGACTCCACTAGCATCTGTATGGACCTCAGTTGGGGGAGCGGGCTCAAAATGTCGCAATATAGGATGAGAGGTGAGGAGATGGCGAAGGGTCGTGAACGCGATATCGCATGCTTTCGACCAGGTGGATATGGCATTGTATACAGCCAACAGTTGATTCAAAGGGACGATGATCCCAGCAAAGTTCTTCACAAAGTGGCGAAAATAGGAGCAGAGGCCGGTGAAACTGCGTACTGTCTTCAGGTTGATGGGTTTGGGGAACTCCGCAACTGCACAGAGTTTTGTAGGATCCGGAAGGTGCTTTCTTTGGATATGACGTGACCTAAGATGGTCAGCTTACGGGCAGCAAAGAAGCATTTTCTGATGTTAAGCTGCGATATATATATATATATATATATATATATATATATATATATATATATATATATATATATATATATATATATATATATATATATATATATATATGCATTGTCACGAGAGGAACGCGCCGGTACCTAATGGCGCCCGACCACAACAACCAACGTTGTTTACGTCGTCTTCCTCTTACAACCAGTTCGAAAATGGGCGCCCGATCTGATGGTGATGATTATACAATGAACATGTAAAACACGCGTGCCGATATTTTCTTCCCTCAAAATGCATCATTCCCATGTTAAAAGCAGATTGAGTCAGGTCACCAAAAATGAAGTGGAAGAAAAACATAAGCTTATGCGTAGAGGCATATAAGTAGCATCAACACAAAATTACAGAACAGGTAAATCATCGCGAGTAACAAGGCTTCATTCGAACGACAAGCACGATTTCGGGAATAGGCTGACGGCGGATGCGCCATGTTTCTGCTGGCATCATTCTGTACTTGACATCGTTAGACGCTGAAAAACTACGCAGGGACCAAGGCAACGCCGCAGGAGTTTTTGGAGTGTCCTCGTTGACGTATAGGGCTCCACATCCAGACGTGATCGCCAGTGCTGTACAGGACCTTCCTGTGGCGAAGGTTGTAACGGTGGGCATCATAACTTTGCATCGCGCAATCTGGTGTTGCGCAAGCTGACGAGCTTCTTCTGCCCGTTAGGCGAAGGAGCCTGCACCCGGGAGAGTAGGTGTGCACGTGCATTGGGAGTCGCAGGTAGTTGTGAGTTCGCGTCCGTTCAGAAAGCGAAATGAGCTAAATATACTGGTTCCCTGAAGCACCTTAGTGTAAGCGATTGTGATAAATGCTAGCACGTCGTCCCAGTTCTTGTGGTCATCGGCGACATACGAGGACAGTATAAAAGCTATTGTCTTGTTTAAGCGCTTGTTTAGGTCATAGCTTTGCGGATGGTAGGTAGAGCTGCCTTGTTGTATGACTACGTGCACAAGCTGTGCTGTAAGGGCTGTGCCGCGATCCGTGATGATTACTGCTTTCGCGCCATGGCGGAGAACGGTGTTGTGACCGAAGGATACCGCAGCAACGTCGGCGGCGATGGCATGCTAAACTGCCGTTGTCTCGCAGCAGCAAGATAGTCGGTCGTGGCCACAATCCATCGGTCGGCAGCAGAAGACGTCCGAAATGTACCGAGTAAGTCCATACCAACCTGTTCAACGGAACCCTTGGATGATTAATAGGCTGGAGAAAACCAGGTGGTCGCATAGGTGGAATCTTGCGGCGTTGATAATCACGCTACTTCTTCACACAGTCCTTCACGCTTTCGGTAATTTAATCCCGTAGTTCTGTCGAATTCTGGTGTAAAGCCCAAGTGGCTAGAAGAGTCGTCGACACAGGCGCGTAGGATGTCCTCGCGGAGCTATGAGGGAACAACAACAAGGCAGCTGGTGTCATTTGACTGGAAATTCTACTTGTACATTGCTGCGGAGGTAGAACGATGACACGTGAGTTGCGAATTCTCGAGGATGTTGGGAGGTGCGTCCCTCAAGGCAGGCGACGAGTGGTCGCAGCTATAAGTCTTCTCGCTGCTGTTAGGATATTTTAGATATTGCCAGGACAGCATGAAAACCGCGGTCCTCATTGAGATCGGTACCGCCAGCGCCGATGGGATTTCGAGACAGACAATTGCCTTCCTCGTTTTAAGTCGTCAGTCACTGCATGTCACCGTACGCGACGTTGCGGTGCTTGGAAACCGCGGTGTTGCCTATCCCGTTGGAGACGAGAAACTGGCTTTGGTTGGCACTGGCGCACAATCCGTCCGGCATAAGTGATCAAGGGACGCGCGACGGTTGCACTACCTGCCGGATCTTGTCACAAACCACACCTGTAATTGTCTTCACATTCGGTGGCGGTCCCTTTGCGTACAGCGGGACCCCCGCCGAGGAGGTCTTCCTCCCCCCCCCCCATATGCCGTACGAGGTCTGTGACGCTTTCAATTGCGGTTTCTGTCGTGGGTGGCAGCCGGTGGCTGTGAGACGCTCATATTTCGACGACCGCTGCCGAGGCATCCTATCCCTGGTTGATGCCGCACAAAGGAACTCTGCTTAAGTGGCAGGAAGATTACGCTGAAGGCCGGCAAACAGTTTCTCTTTTACTCCACGCATCAAGAGCCGCACCTTCTTCTCCTCGAACATAGAGGGACGCACTCAACAAAACAGCCGAGACATTTCTTAGGCGAACATAGCAACGCCCTCGTTTGGCCTATGATTTCGTGGCGGGAGGGCTTGCTCGGCTTGTTTTTTTTTTCTTTTCAGCGCTGCGAAAGGTGCCATGAAGCTGGCGCCGAAATTCCTGCAAACTCGTCGCTGCACATTCCTAGTTCAACTACCGCTTGCGCTGAATCCTTGAGTGCAAAGTAAACGTACCGGATGTTCTTGGTGTTCTCGCCCCAATGGTTGAGGCTGGCGAGTCGTTTGAAGTGATCCAACCGATCCTCAACGTCGTCGAATACTTCGCCGTGAAAAGGCAGAGGTGTGCGTTGCGCATATGCAATCAATGAGACAGGTGTAGTTTCGGTCTCTTGCATCTGGCTTGCCGTAGCGGTGGACATTCTTCTGGATGGACTTTCGGCAAATCGAACTCAGGTTGCAGCCCTTGCAGGCGGCGGCTTCTTCGGGTGACTTTGGGTGAAAGAGCTAGTGGCGTCTGCAGCTTAGGGTCCAGATCGCCTACGGTGTCGCCTAGGACTACCATGCACCTCCACCAGTTTATAGCGAGAAGAAAGGCGACAGGAGCTTACCGGCGGCGCACGGCGCCTTTACCTAAAATGGACACAACCACCGTCATTCACATGGTCTTCAACTCACAACCAGTTCGAAAATAGGCGCCTGTTCTGATGATGATGATCATAGAATGAACATGTAAACATACGTGGTAGTATATCAGGATACATATACATATATACATATATATATATATATATATATATATATATATATATATATATATATATATATATATATAGAGAGAGAGAGAGAGAGAGAGAGAGAGAGGCACACACACAAAGCTACGCAGAAAGGTCAGAGTTATTAAAACAGGTCGTTTTGCCGGAGAAACTTTAGCAGTGCCTTCAACGCCTTCTAGAGTGAAGGCCGCATTACCTGGCACATCATCTGCTCAGAAAACAGCTGGCCTTCGCGGCGTGCCAACGCCGTTATGACCCGCTGCCTCTCGGAGCTGCAGTAGAGACAACAGAGGTTATGTTGGATTGTTTGCTCGCTGCTGCAACTATCACAGGCAGCACTGGTAGTCAATGTGGCAAGCAAATGGATTCTTAAAAATATACCAAGCCACAGTCGCCAGAGAACAATTGTCTCGGCTTGTGATAGTTCAGATGGAATGCGTAGTCGAGAGGACGGGTCTAGGCGGTGAAGTCGAGTTTGGCGGAAACCTGGCGTGTTCAACATCGATCGTGTGGCATCACGCGCGAGTATGGGACGCTTTGTTGCTGCATCTCTGTTTTGATAGCGGGATAGGTTTCTTCATGGCATTTTCTGAGCCTTTTTGCAACTTCATTCTGCATTTGTCTTTTATGGCAGTTTTGATAGCGCACCGTGCCTTCGATGACGACAATATGAGAAAGCAGGGCGCGTTTTGTGTTCTGTTCGCACTCGACGACATCGTCGACTAACACCTTTTGTCATACCGGTTACCTAGATATCTGGTACTCAACCTATATGCGGCATTAATACCGCACCAGCGACCGTGTGCAAAGCGATCGCATACCATACCGATGAATATACAGGTGCTAGTGACCTTGGGTGGAAGGAAGACGACGACGTTTCCACGCAGACGTGGTTTCCTTGTGTTCCTTGGAAATTGCTCGACAGCAAAGAAAATCTCGCCCTTATCCGGATACGAAGCTCATCGGAAGCCTATGGGGACCTGTGGACTCTGGTGAGGACTCTTCTTTGCCTTGTCCTACTGATCCTGCTCGTCTGATAGACTCTAAACAAGCACGGCTGGCGCTTAGGCTTAGTGCGGCCGAGCCGCCGCGCTCGCCCGACGAAGAAGAAGTGTTTGTGCCAGATGTGAGCTCCTCATCTGTACCTTCCACTGAACTGCTGCGCGTGACAACATCCATGCCAACTATGCAGCCGAAGTGTGCAACCGATAGCTCCAATACCCAAGATGCAACACCGAAGGACAGTCCTCTTCGTGATGTGAATGCGAACCTATCCGCAGTCGTGCCGACGGACACTGGTGACCCTATGGACGTGCAGCCGTCTGTCGGTTCGACGAATGCAGCCAAGCGAGGTGCCCCTATCAACGTGCTTCAACAAGACGCCTTCGCTTCGGAGCAACCGGCAAAAAAGGTAAGGGCCACCCCAGACAATTCCTCCACGGCCTCCCCTACGCCCGCTCCCTCTCAGTCTTACCCAACGCCCACCCCTTCTCAATCATATCGAGTTCATATACGACCCCTTTCATGCTACGACATAACTTCAGTAGCCACAAAATATGTCCAAAGGGTCATCGACCAATCTCTTGAAACCACCGGATACAAAGGGTTCGCAGCATATAAATCTACCAACTCGATCACTGTGCACTTGGCATCTCTCAGTGATGTGCAGAAAATGTGCACTTTAACATCTATCCCGCTGTCAGAAGATCAACACCTGCCTGTGCAGTGCTACTTTGCATCGGGCCCTAATATACAGAGGTGTGTTGTCTATGGCATTGACCCAGAAGACACCCCTGAGATAATATGTCGTGAATTGACCTCCACGACACACAGGGTGCTCGCAGCTAGATTCATGGGCAAGAGCCGTACATGCTTAGTGACGGTACAGGGCCCTCAATGTATCCCAGAACGGTTTTATTACTATGGTTGCATATTGCGACCTAAACCCTACCTTCCTCGAGCAATATTCTGCTACCGCTGCTTTCAACGTGGACACATGCAGGCATTTTGCCCACAGCGTACTATTGATCCAGAAAAGCTCACACCAGAAGGCCAACCACGATATCGATGTGGCTTATGTAAATCTGATGAGCACGATATGACAAGCACAAATTGTCCGACTAAACAGAAGGCCACAATACGGATACGAAAGGCTATACCAAAAACGACTATAGTAACAACACACAATCGTTATGAGGCTCTTGCAGAAGAGCCAGAGATGCTCTTGGCAGAAGAAGAAAAAGCCCCAAAAACACAACTGTATTCTTCTGTTCTTAAACGTGGCAAGCAGTCGCAGACAAAGAAACAGAAATTACCGGAACCTCTGCATCAGTCAGATGATGACCATGATGACATTGACGCTCGGATAGACGCACTGGCCAGAGAGATTGAGCGACTACGCAAACATAAAGAATTGGTACTTCTGCGTCGTCAGAAAATAGGACCGACACGTGACGCATCAACCACTGCGAATGCCACCGTTATGCCTGGATCCCGTCCGGCACCACAGGTCAACCAAGCTGTTTGGACAGCAGTTTTAGATCAACTTGCACAACTAACGTTGCTCATTCAGAATTGCCTGCATCATGGCTAATTCTCTGCAGCAGCTGTCACAGGATGGAATTCTACAGTGGAATTGTCGGGGCCTCAACTCGAAGTTAGGAGAAATTAAAACCAAGCTTCAATACAATAAGCTACATGTATGGGCACTGCTTATTCAAGAGCATAATAAGCTATGCTCCCTATCCAATTTTCATGGGTATCATAACCCATCTATTAGAGATAGACGGGCTACTACAATGGCTTCAGCTCCGGGAAAAGCTGCAGTTTATATATCATCGCGTATTGCTCACACAGTGCTTGACCTGGAGCCATGGTGTAGTGGTAATCAAGAAGTTGTCGGGGTCCTGACACGACCAGTGAAGACTCCTGTCATTCTAGTGTCATTCTACGCCAGACCGCAGCGCACACGTTTGAACTTAGGGTGGATAGCCCATCTCCGGTCTACGTACCCGGGAATTCCTATTCTCGTGGGTGGAGACTTCAATGCCCCACATACAGAATGGGGGTACAAGTACAACTCCCGAAGAGGATGCCAAGTTAAAAACATCATGAGCGATGCCACTTTTACACTACTGAACCATCACGCTGTGGCTACCTGTGCTGTACCCGCAGTATCTAGAACAAACGCTCCAGACCTCACGTGGTGGTTGGGTCCTGGAATGCCGCAGTGGCGGGTGGAACCAGATACATGGGGCAGTGATCATATGCCCATAATGATTGGTTTGCACAGAACGTGCATAAAGAAAATTCGACGACGAGTAACAGTTACGCATTGGGATAAGTTTCGGGAATCATCGATTGATAAAGTACCCTCAGAGCCCTCAGAAATTCTTCCCGCTTTGCAAGAACTGCTACGGAGGAACACCACTGTAACCACAGTTGACGAGGAACAACCTCAACCGGACCTCACCCTTTTGCAACTTTGGGCAAAGCGACGTCAGGCAGAATTGTATGCGTCGAGGAATCCCGATGCACCAGGTAGCCGTGCACGTGCTAACCATATAGCGGCGAAGGCGCGTCAGCACGAGAAGCAACTTTCTCGACGACGATGGTATGAGTGGTGCGAGAATCTTGGATCGGGCATTGGAAACAGAGCACTTAGGCGTACGTTCCGGTCAATGGAACGCGGTCATAAGCAACCTGACCCTGCAGCGAGCGTTAGGTTAGCGATGCAGAGTTCGCCACATCAATTTGCAGAACACGCTGCTAGAGCGTTTTTCCCGAAATACGATCAAGCGTCACCTATAAACTGCCCCGAAATTGATGAGTCCAATTCCGAAATATCCAGCCCGTTCAGCATGGCCGAACTAATAGCGGCGATTGAAACTTCGAAGCAACGAACAACACCTGGTCCCGGTGGTATTCCTTATGAGGTTTTCAAGAACATGGAAAGAGCAGCTCTCGACGCACTTCTTCAGGCTATTAATAAAGTATGGGAGACTGGAAACGTTCCACCTGATTGGAAGCATTCAATTGTTGTTGCGATTCCGAAACCAGGAAAGTCTCCAAATAGCCTGCAGTCTTTACGCCCAATTTCACTAACCTCAACTGTCTGCAAACTCGCTGAAAAGATGCTGGCCACACGAGTTTCCTGGTGGCTTGAACGCCACGATAAATATCATCCTGCCCAAATTGGATTCCGTTCTTACTTGGGAACTGAAGACGGACTTTCTATGTTATCAGACGATGTTTTACAGGTTTCTCCACACAGTCACGCTGTACGCACGGTAGTAGCAACAGACATAACGAAAGCTTATGACAATATAGACCATGAAATCATTATATCCAACCTCATCGACCTGGGACTTCCACCGCGGGTGATAAGATTCATCTACTCATTCCTTCAGAATCGCACATTTGCGATTAGAGTAGATGGAAGGCAAGAAGGACACTTCACATCGAACAGAGGAGTCCCACAAGGTTCGGTTCTGGCTCCTCTTCTCTTCAACGTTGCTCTAATACCTCTAGCCTGGCAACTCCATCGGATTCCAGATGTGAGGTTCTTAATCTATGCGGATGACGTCACTTTGTGGTCCGTGCATAAAGATATCTCTAGACAAGCTCAACAGCTTCAAGAAGCCCTTGATGTGCTGAACAACTACGCTCGGAAAGCAGGATTGGACATTTCCGCCCAAAAATCAAGCTATGTTGTGGTGGCCAACAAGAAAGGACGCACAAGAATCACGCAGCACCCCTTTACATTTAGACTCGGCGCAGTGACAATCACTGAGGCTTCTGAGGTCCGCATACTGGGTCTTGATATTCACCAATCCGGCAGTGGTGCACACTGGCTCCGTAAAACCAGACAGAGTTCGACAAAAACACTTCACCTTATTCGTCGCATTGCAGCAAAAGCCGCTGGAGCTCGTACTGACGTAGCTCGACGGTTGGTGCGTGCAGTCTTGCAGCCACGGATTTTATATCAAGCTCAATTTCAACGGCTGACTTTGGCACAGCTGGCACAGTTGGAGACGATTAATCGTGATGCTATGCGCACAATCACAGCACTGCCCCGCATCACTCCGATACCAACCTTACAGGAACATGCCCAGCTCAACACAATTGCTGAGCTCATTTTCCAACGTGAAAAAGCACGTGAAATTAAAAAGCAACTTATTCCGGCTGTCGCTGCGTTGCATGCTCATTTTCACCGCGGCTCTCGGATTGACAATCAGCCCTATCCAATGCCTCCCTGGGAATTCACCAGCATCACAACTAATAAGCCAACGAGGTTACGACGCCGCGATACAAGAGGTATTATTGACGAACACAACATCGTCGATGCATCATGCGTTAACACCTGCCAAGTCTATACGGATGCTGCCATTCTCCCAGACGGCGGAAGGACATCATTCCTGAGTACTACGCATAATTTCATCAGCGGCCACCAGCGCTATTTATCTACAGAAGCCAGCGCTCTAGTAATGGAACTTCAAGCCATCCACGACGCTGTGCAAGATGCGACATCTAAGCTGCCTACCATCAAGCAACTAGATATCTTCACCGATTCTTTAGCGGCTATCCAAGAACTCAAGAAGGTTGATAAGGCGATGGAAATCTGCGAGACAATACACACTATGAATAGTAAGACATCTACTTGCGTCAAGGTACACTGGATTCAAGGCCATTCAGCGAACCCTCACAACATTGCTGCTGACCAGCAGGCACACTGCCCTCCTAATCCTGATCCTCCACCTATTCCCCTCCCACCCCAACCCCGTAACTCGCTGCGAGCCCGTAAAAATGTTCTCCGGCAGGACACACGCGCTCTTATCCCACCGTGTGTCTGCTCCCTCCCCTTTCACCTTACTAGGGCGGAGGAAGTTGTGCTTAGGAGGCTTCGGGCCGGGGTGGCCCTTACACCGGCTGTTGTCTCAAGGTGGAACTGGTCGCATTTACCACTGGGTGCTACGTGTCCATACTGCTCCGTTCCTGTGGTGGAATCAGATGCATACCACCTAATATGGACATGTACGGGTTTACAATCGGAACGCTCGCGTCTCCTACTGGAAGCCGGCCTCCGCTACAGTGTGACAACCAGCTATGACCGCTGGATACATGACAACAGATTCCACAAAACAATGCTCCAATTCATACACAACACAGGCCTCACAGCACACATATAATACACATATACAGTCCAAGAATTATGCCTTAAGGGCAAGCCTTATCGCAATAAAAAAAAAAAAAGTGACCTTGCATTGAAAGCATATAAACTATATGGCAAAAATATTTTTTTAATTTCAATAATTGGTTTTATAACTAGGTGATGGTGATCTTGATACAGGCCGGGTTAGCCTGGCAGATACGGCCGGTAATTGCTCTACCTGACCGCCCTTTTCGGCAACAGTTATGCCATAATCTGTCCACCAGTGCTGTCCCTCGGAGAAATATGATAAGAATGCGTGAAACTAAGTTTTTTGACGTGGGTGCGGTGAGCGGGTGAGCGTTGTTGCGCTTGTTGGTGCTATAGCAGGTGCCCAGAAACGCAAGTTGTCCAATAGGGGTGCATAGTGATTTCTGATAATAACACAGCCTCAACTACAGATGCATGATGTGCGATTGCAGTATCAGTCGTCCGCGCTTTTATTCCTTGTCTTTTTCCCAGCTTTGCTTCCTCACTCTCATTCGACGCCGTAAGGTAAATGCGTTCCCATTTTGGTCGCACACTTATCTTAGTGTAAGAAGTTTTACAGTGGATCTGTTAGAACCTCGCTGGGTTTCTCTTCACGTCCGCAGCTTCGCCGAGCTGGGGGAGAGAATACTGAGAGAGAGAGAGAGAGAGAGTGAAAGCAGAGTATAAAAATAGCATCGCACCACATAGCGACGCGGTGAGGGTGGGTGGAACCTAGCGAGTTTAAAGTTAGCTAGCGCAGCATAGCGACGCGGCGAGGGTCGGTGGAGCCTAGCGAGTAAAAGATAGCATCGCTTCGCATAGCGACATGGAGAAGGTGGGTGGACCCTAGCGAGTATAAAAATAGCATCGCGCAGCACAGCGAATAGGTGAGTGTGGGTGAAGCCTAACTGGGGAAAAGGAGCGGCATGGCGGGGACACAGGTGGTGTGACTTCATTGCTCTTAGATATAAACCCGCGCGCACGCTTCGGCGGTCCTCTTTCTCCCAGTGGAAAAAAATTATGCGTGACTCAGTTATCGCAAACACCATAGACTGGCCTGTGGGAAGCCCAGCAAAGGTTCGACTAAGTGTACGGTGTGGCACTACTTTACTGGCCTTCGTGCAACTCCGCTGGTCTCTGGTGTTTGCGATATCAGAGCCACGCGAATTTTTTGGGGGTAAAAAACTTCATTCCATAAGCGCAGCTTAGTGGACTCCGCCCTAGAATGACGCGTCTTGCGCTGAGCCTCTAACCTCTAACCTTTCTTATTCAGTGGAATACGGTCGCCAGATGAACAACAATCAGTGTCAATATCCTACAAACAATAATCGCCTAGCAAGAAAATGACTTGGGAAAAGCGTGTTGGCAAGGCTTTAAAATATTATGGAGACCAAAGGGCCCAGATTGGGAGCTATAGTAAGTAAAACGTAGGTCATGAGGTTAATAAAATTATATGCAAGCAAATGAGAGGCGCATATATTTTTTGTTAACCTTTCCAACATGTAATATCAAGCAATTTTTTTGCTTATGACGTTTATGTTTACGCACTAAACTGTTTGAAAGCTTTGTTGAAATTCGAGGTGTCATTACAACACTTGTCGAAGGATTAATGGAAATGACAGGTGTGTGTACTATTGCGTGAGTAGTACGACAGGGGACTAATTACACTAAAGGTTGTAAATGCATTGTGTAACATGGGCACATACCAATTTTAAACTAATGGCTAAGACCGAGCAACTACCCCGTGAAAATACACAATACTCCCTAGTACACGCTATTGCTGTGGAATGGGCTCATCATTGTGTAAAGAACAATTTATGTCAGAAGCTTTGGGGAATATATTGTCGTTCAGTATGTGAAATTATGTGTGCGTCAGAGACAACTGTAAGCGCACAACATAATATATACCAGTTTCATCATTGGAATATTTTAGTTATGAAATTCACAGCAGGCGTGTGCTGTCAAAATTGCATTTTGTAAATCGCCGAAACATAAGGTAGCATATATCCAGCTGAACGAAAATGGAACTCAAGTATGAAATATTTAGAAACATTGACGGAAGCCTATGGAATAACATTAGCCATTGAGTAGGTACGGCGCTGTGCGCTTACAATAGCATTTTCTGTACATATTTCATCCATGCTCGATCACTGAACGAGGACAGCAGACCTGCGCTTACGGGCTCTTATCTCTCTCTCTCTCTCTCTCTCTCTATATATATATATATATATATATATATATATATATATATATATATATATATATATATAGTAGGCACGGCAGCAGCGTGAGAATGCCGCCTGAGAATCCGCTCCCATTTTGTATTTGTATTCAGACGCTCCTGATTCTGCTGCTTCAACCAACGGCACCAACGCGAGCACCATCGACCAGAGATACGCAGCAGATATGGCTTCTGGATATGGACGGCGGAACTCGTGAATTGAACATAACCTTTTGGCCTTGGAAATCATCGCTGGCAGCGCTGGAACTGCCTCAACCCTCCCCCCGGAAGTCGTCACTGCGCCAGCAGCGTCAACAATTGTGCCTGGTATAATAATAATATTTGGGGTTTTACGTGCCAAAACCACTTTCTGATTAAGAGGCACGCCGTAGTGGAGGACTCCGGAAATTTTGACCACCTGGGGTTCTTTAACGTGCACCTAAATCTAAGCACACGGGTGTTTTCACATTTCGCCCCCATCGAAATGCGGCCGCCGTGGCCGGGATTCGATCCCGCGACCTCGTGCTCAGCAGCCCAACACCATAGCCACTGAGCAACCACGGCGGGTTTGTGCCTGGTATAAAGCTGGCCTCTAACGGGTTGCTCGGCAGTTGGCATGGCAGCAGCATCAGAATTCCACCTAACAATCCGCTCACATTTTGTATCCAGGCGAGAAAAAATTTTGGAAAATGCTTCCGCAGTAATGATGTATTCCTTATTTTGCTGCCGTGCCCACGGCTCCTGCGCGACTTGGTTGGCAATTCTTGAGCTTCTATGCGGTTCTTGCTACTTCTGGGTGGCGATGTCGAGTCCAACCCGGGACACACACTTGAAGATCTGGCCGCCCAACTGAAGCTTATTGCGGGTGAAATAAAACATGGCCAAGTGGAGACGAATGAAAAACTGAATGCGCTTGAAAAAAAGCTAGAGAAAATTGCTAGCCTTGAGGCTAAAGTGAGTGACTGTCAACAGAGTAGCTGAACTTGAATGTATTATGGAAAATATGGCCAAAACACTAGATGCCCTCGAAAATAGAAGCTGTCGTTCTAATCTGATGGTATATGGCGTCGAGGAACGAGAATACGAGTCGACTCGAGTACTCGAAACAACAGTAGTTAAAGGAGTACTGACACAAAAAAAATCCACGTGGTTTTTTCTGCTTTAATAAGTAGTTAATGACCCAGTAATCACGGCACGAAGCCTCATTTACTTCAGAGCGCGAGAGGTAATTATTTGCAGTCTTTTTTGTAGCGACCACTCGAAGTTTCGGTTCCAGAGAGCAACGAGATGGGGCAAACGGGAGTGTAAACAAAGTGGTCGCGTGCGCGCAAAAAGCCATGACGTATTGTCGTGCGACTGCCGCATCGGTCGGACGACCGCAGCCAATGACAGCGCCGTTAGCGTGAACGTCATGGCCACGTGGTAGAGCCGGCGGGGCGGGGCCGGCGAGCAGGCGCCTCGCTGCTCCGATCATGTCTGTCTTTTTTTTTTGTGGTCGAAACGCGGCCTCTTTCGCCGCTGACGACGGCGCATAAATGGGCTACAATTTGTTTCTGACACGAAATAACTCCTAGAATAAGGTGACCTCGAAAGAGTGCGAGTTAAAAAACGTTGTGCGAAATAGTAAATCGTTGGCGTGATTTCTACTCCGACGCGGTAAGCGCAGACGCGCCAGCAATCGTCTGCATACGAAGCGGCTCGCCTGACTGGCCTGTTTACTCATCGCTACTAACGGCTCCGGGAAAACTAACCGTATTTTCACTTAAGAGAAACATAAATGTTCAGGCATTGATTGTGCTGACGAATTAGGCGCTTTATTACGGTCTGCGGACGCATCGCAAGGACCCTCGGCCCCGGATAGACGGCCGGCGAGCTAGGCCTACATCGTCTCCCAGCGATCGCAAGCTCGCTTGGCATGCTCGTTCGCTTCTGTTGGCGCCAAACAAATCAAATGTGCTGCAATTTAAGCGTGACATAACTGTGTACACGTTCTGCCGACTAACATAGGCGCTTCGTTATACGAGCTGCAAACGATCGTGTCACAAGCGCAACCGGTGTCGGATTCGATGGCCCAGCGAGCTATGCCTGCCGGCTCTTGGCCATCGGCGGCTGTCAACTGATCCGATACTGCTAACGCGGCCTTGCGGAAACACGTCTACAGTGCTCGCATAGACATGTTTATATTGTCATCGTTTGTACCAAACAAGATAGCTGTGCAAATACGGTTGCTTTCTCTTTCTGTTCGAAGTTACGCAGGATTCCGAACTTCCACGCAGGGGCGCCGGTTCTGGGCCGCCGCTCGCTCAATTGTACCATGTGTCCCGAATCACCGCATGCGGCAAGTCGCACACGACGCGCCGTACTACAGATCGCACGGAAAATCGCGCCATGTGTTTCGCGCTTTAGACGTGGCCAATCACTTAGTGACTCAGATATTGCGGCCGGCGATGGCGAGGACGAACCTCAACAAAACCCTCGCATCGGCCACAATCAATGGTAAGGCACAACAAATCGGCGTTGAACGTTGTGGCCGCGCAGTCAAGCTGATAGTGTGGGAAATATCCCGATGGACACGACAAAAACTGCAGTTGCAGCGACACGGAGAGCGTCCCACTACGAGTACAACAGCTAGAACAAGCAACAACAGAGGAGAAGAGCACATGTAAGCCGCATGGCAGCCAACAAAAATTCGTGACGTAGCCACATGACGTAGCGTTTTCTTGGCTATTTACAATCCCGGTTGATGTCAATGTCGCGAGGTGCTCTGTTTTGCGGTTGGCTGGGCGCACGTACTTTAAAATTGATTTTAAATATGTTCTAAGCGATATTCGCCGCTGATATTTTATAGACGATGTGTGTGTGACCAACTAAATCGATCTCACAAGTTATCTCGACTTCAAATTTTTGTGTCAGTGCTCCTTTAAAGAAATTTCGACGATGTACGTACATGGCGTAACAATATCAGGAGTCGAACGCATGCACCCTCTTGGTGTGCCAAAGCAGGGCGATGAGCAAAAATCCAGGCCCAGGTAGCAACATAGCGTCGAACGGAGCGAGTGAGACCAGGCCAATAGAAGCGGCGGGGGACGCGGTCGTACGTGCGGTTTACCCCAAGATGTATTGCAGTGGGTGCGTCATGCATCTCAAAGAGTACAGTCTGTCGTAGCTGTTTTGGCACGACAAGAAGTAGATCAGAGCCGTCAGGGAGGAAGTTCCTTCGATACAGAATGCCGCTCTGGAGGACATATCGGCGAACGGATGCGTCGGTAGGTGTAGAGCACAGACGCTCGATAAGTGCTCGCAGCGATAGGTCTCGGTACTGCTCATCGGCGATGTTAGCGAAGGCAGACACAGAGAAAATGCCGTTGGCGCTACTACTGTCGGCGTCGTCAGGCTCGTCGACCGGGTAGCGAGACAGGCAGTCAGCGTCCTTGTGTAATCGGCCAGATTTATAGGTGACAGTATAAGAATATTCTTGGAGGCGTAAGGCCCAGCGACCAAGTCTTCCTGTAGGATCTTTCAATGAGCATAACCAGCAAAGCGCGTGATGGTCTGTGACAACGGAAAAGGGCCGGCCACATAAGTAAGGGCGGAATTTCGCAACCGCCCATCTAGGGCCCAACTAGGGCAAGACACTCACGCTCAGTGATGGAATAGTTGCGCTCCGCGGGTGGGAGGAGCCTGCTGGCGTAACCGATAACACGGTCGTGGCCACGCTGGCGTTGTGCCAGTACTGCGCCAATTCCGTGACCGCTGGCATCAGTACGGACTTCGGTAGGCGCAGAAGGATCGAAATGGGCCAGAACGGGAGGCGTTGTGAGAATGTCGATTAGGTGTGACAATGCAGACGCCTCGTTATCGCCCCACTGGAAAGCGGCATCTTTTTTCAAAAGCTCGGTTAGTGGCCGTGCTATGGCGGCGAAATTTCTCACGAAATGGCGGAAGTACGAACAAAGCTCGATGAAGCTGCGCACATCCTTGACACACTTGGGAACATGGAAGTGCGCAACAGCATAGATCTTGCCTGGGTCCGGTTGCACTCCGTTCGCGTCAACGAGATGTCCAAGGACGGTAATCTGGCGACTGCCGAATTGGCACTTCGATGTGTTGAGTTGCAGACCGGCTCGACGAAAAACGTCCAAGACTGCTGAGAGGCACTCGAGGTGCGTCGCGAACGTTGGGGAGAATACTTTAACGTCGTCCAAGTAGCACAAGCACGTGGACCATTTGAAACCGTGAAGAAGGGAGCCCATCATGCGTTCAAAAGTGGCAGGGGAGTTACATAGACCGAACAGCATCACTTTGAATAGATAAAGAGCGTCAGGTGTGATAAAAGCAGTCTTCTCGCGGTCAAGATCGTCCACGGCAATCTGCCAGTAGGTGGAGCGAAGGTCAATAGAGGAGAATGAGCGAGCACCGTTGAGGCAGTCAAGGGCGTCATCAATCCGAGGTAGGGGATACACGTCCTTTTTGGTAACCCTGTTAAGGTGCCGATAATTCACGCAAAAGCGCCATGAGCCATCCTTCTTTTTGACCAGTACTACAGGTGACGCCCATGGACTATATGATGGTTCAATAATGTTCTTGGCAAGCATTTTGCGAACTTCCGCGTGAATAACTTGACGCTCAGCTGGTGACACTCGATACGGGCGGTGATGAATAGGAGGGGTATCGCCGGTATTAATGCGATGTTTGACAGCTGTAGTTCGGGCCAAAGGACGATCGTTAAAGTCAAAAATATCGTGGTAAGAAAACAGAACGCGGTAGAGTTCACGAGCGTGCTCGGACGACAAGTCGGGGCCAATAATTTTCTGTAAGTCAGCGATGGTACAATTTGCCCACTGCGATGGTAGAGGAGTATCGGATGAAGTGTCATCTACTGCAATGGATGCTACTGAGTGATCCTCGAATGAGCAAAGCTGGGCCAGAGACATCCCACGTGGCAGCACTTGTGTCGTCAAGCCAAAGTTGACCACTGGCAGGCAGTCGCAATTCGCCGTAATAGATAGAACTGTATGAGGTACTGTGATCCCGTGTGTAAGGAGGACGTCTTGCATAGGAGCCGCGATGTAGTGACCGTCGGGGACTCCTGGGGATGACACTAGGTCAACGTAGGTCAGTGCCGAAGGTGGCAAGCCAACGAAGTCGGCGGAACTGAGGCGACTGAGGTGTGGTTCAGCAGAATCCAGAACAGGCAGGTCAAGGCGGAGAGTACTGGCGGAACAATCGATGAGAGCAGAATGTGCGGAGAGAAAGTCTAAGCCGAGGATGATGTCGTGGGGACAGTGGGCGATGACTGTGAATAGCACGATTGCTGAGCGATCGGCGAAGGAGACGCGGGCGGTACACATACCAATTACGGGGGCTGTTCCGCCATCGGCGACACGGACAACAAGCGTCGTGGCGGGCGTGATAATTTTCTTGAGCCGGTTGCGAAGGTCAGCGCTCATTACGGACAAATGCGCCCCACTGTCTATGAGTGCAGACACAGAAACGCCGCCGAATTGCACGTCAAGAAGGTTCAGATGAGTGGGCAACGTCAGTAGAGGATTTGGCGGCGTAGGGAGCAATGCAGTGTCACCTCGAGGCGCTGCATCGTCTAGTTTTCCGGCTGGGAGCGGCGTCCGAAGGGAGTCGGCGAATAGGAGCGACGGGGCTGGGGAGAGCGAGATTGTCGTCGTTGGGGCGAAGGCGAACGAGAATAGGGGTGGTTCGTTGCAGGAGAATCAGTGGCGGCATTATCGAAGCGTGCGGCATAGGGACGAGAAGGGCCACCTGGGGGGCGAGAGTAGGCAGTATAAGTAGACCGAATCGGGGAACCCCAGCGACTGCGACAGTGCCGAGAAATGTGCCTGATTCGATGGCAGTGGAAACAAATGGGCTTGTCGTCAGCAGGGCGCCATTCAGATGGGTTGCGGAAGCGTGGTGGGTAAGAAGATGCGGGACGGGGCGGAATCGAAGAAGCCGGGCGGGTATCAGGACGATGGGCCGAGCAGAGGATGTGAAGACCCATGCTTTCGAACTCTTGGCGGACAAGTGCCTACATCAGTGAGACCGTGACTGCAGTTGTGTTGGTGGGACTGGAGTCGAAGGCAGCCGGATAGGCGGCCTCGATTTCACGCCGGACGATCCTGGTAACATCGGCAGTGTTGTTGGGACGAGGAGTGTCGGCACAGGATGATGTCGCTGGGGTGTTGGGCAGACGGCCAAACTGCTGGTCAATACGTCGGCTTTTGGCGAGTCCTAGGCGGCGGCACCCTTTTATAACAGCATCCACCGTCGCTACGTTGTTGAAAACGAGCAAGTTGAAGCCGTCATCGGCAGTGCCTTTGAGGAGGTGGGAAACCTTTTCTGACTAAGTAATGTGTGTGTCAACTTTGCGGCACAGAGCCAAGACATCCTGAATGTACGTGACATAGGGCTCTGTTGACGTCTGCACACGGCCGGAAAGCGCCTTCTGCGCTGCAAGTTGGTGACCGTAGGGGTTGCCGAACAAGTCTCGAAGCTGTGTCTTAAGTGAATCCCAACTGGTGAGCTCATCTTCGTGCGTGCGATACCAAACTGGAGGTGTGCCACCGAGGTAAAAGACTACGTTGGCGAGCATAATAGTAGGGTCCCACCGGTTATTGCGGCTGACGTGTTTGTAAAGGCTGATCCAGTCATCAACGTCTTCCCATCTTGGCCCGAGAATACGCCAAGATCACGGGGAGCGGGGAGAGTGATGTAGGTCGTCGAAGTGGCAGCAGGTGTCGGAGCCGGCGAAGTCGGGTTGTCGTCGCCGGGAGCCATGAAGGAAGGCTCGACGTACCGTCCACTGCGAAGCTCCGTGACGACGTACAGGGCACGTCCACCTCCACCAGATATGTTACGTAGGAAGACGCAGACGAAAAGCTATGTACAAGTATATTTACAAGAAAATACGCTGCGCTTGGCCAAGAGGCAACAGCTCGCGCTATCTTCTAATCGTCGTCGTCGTCTTGATACTGCTCGCCTTTCGTGATCGCACATATTGTGCCGTAGCAATATTTATAAATAACATAACTAACTATGCTGACGTGAAACTCAGGCTCTTTGATGTTGACTGCATGCTCTAAAAGGAAGTGCGACACCGCGATGAACAGGAGAAATTAAATAATGCCTAAAAATATAGCTCAGTGGTGTGTAGATTGGCAAATGCCAATAAACATTCATAAAACCGTATTCATGTCCATTACAAGTAAAACGTCGAAGCTTGATTTTCCATATCATTTCAACGATGTGCCACTTCGAATTGTAAACCAGTATAAATACCTAGGTCTCACAATATTGACACGTGTACTTATCTTGATCGGGCGACCACGTTTCGCCGCCTGACAAATGTTATCGCACAGCGCGGGACGTGCCTGCATGTATCCGAAGTTTCTGGAAAGTTATCGATGCTTCTATCCACTGTCTGTTGTCGCCGAACCTTATGTTGTCTTGTTTCATCACCTGACGCGAATGGTGTAGACCTCTGTGGAAGGCACGCGGGTCCCAACGATTAGTCTGGAACATTGGACGATTCATTTATAAAAGCCGACGCGCTTGACCCGTTGATCAGATTTTCGACGATCGCCGAGTGTATTCGCCGCTACCGTTGTTCTTTGAGTGTTGCCTGCTTTTGAGGGCAGAAGTTCGCAAAAGAAAACTTTTATTAATCACAGTTCTGCTGCCTTCTTCACCGTCACTACCGCGTAACATCTGGTGGAGGTGCTAGTGCGTTCATGTACCGAACGCCCCCGCAAAGCCGCGATGCAAGCCCGAAGCCCGAGGACAAAGCCAACATCGTCCAAGACCAGCGTGCTAGCCGTAGACTGCAAGGTCTGCCCCCATAGCACGGACTTCTACCTGAGTCGATAAAGAAGATTGTGGTCAAAACAACCCCAATGGCTGCCCCAGCGTACCCCGTTAACCTAAAGCAACCTCGGGACCCACCGACCTTCCAGGAAGCGGTGAGGGAGGACCCGGAATCTGGCTTGAGACCTACGAAAGAATCGCGACTTTTAACAACTGGGACTCCGACGACAAGCTGCGGCATGTATACTTTGCCTTAGAAGATGCCGCCAGGACGTGGTTTGAGAACTGGGACTCGACCTTGACAAAATGCGACCTCTTCCGCAGCGGCTTCCTGCGCACCTTTACGAGCGTTGTGCGCAAGTAAAGGGCCGAAGCCATGCTGGACGCCCGAGTTCAGCTACCAAACGAGAACGTAGCCATCTTAACGGAAGAAATGAACCGTCTTTTCCGCCACGCCGACCCATATATGCCCGAGGAAAAAAAGTCCGCCTTCTCATGCGTGGTGTGAAGGAAGAACTTTTCGGCGCAATGATACGAAGCCCACCGAAGACCGTAGAAGAGTTCCTTCGCGAGGCCACCAGCATCGAGAACACACTCGAAATGCGGAACCGGCAATTCAACCGCCATACAAACTCTACCTATTACGCAGGGATTCAATCGCTGGCCATGGACGATCTGCGCGAGACCATCAAGGCCATTGTGCGCGCAGAACTGCGCAAGGTCTTGCCTTCGTCGCAGCATCAAGTGGCCTCAATCGCCGACATCTTGAAAGAAGAGGAGCACCGATCGCTTGGAGTTCCTGAGGTGCAACCAGAATCGCCGCAGCCCCAGCCAGAAGCGATGACCTACGCCGCCGTCGCCAGCCGTCAAGGCCCCCCTGCACGACCGCGCCAGAGCCCTTTAACGCCACAATTACGTCGTCGCCCGCCGCCGCCTTCAGCACGCTCGCCCGTCGTCCAGCGTCGCTACGCGAGGAAGACGGACATTTAGCGCGCTCTTTACCACCGCCCGCTCTGCTATCACTGCGAAGCGGGTCACATCTACTGTCGATGCCCATACCGGGAGATGGGACTCCGAGGGTTCACCGTTAACGCGCCGCTGTCACAGATTGGCGAAGGACCTCGCGATATCACCGACTACCTAGCCGCCACTCAGTGGAGCCCTCGACGACGTCCCGTTCGCCCTCACCAGGCCGCTGCCTGTCGCCGCAGCGCCGACCATACACCGGCCCAGCCCGGGGCCGCTCTGCGAGCTCATATTCGGAAAAATAAAAGCAGCAACCGATGGAGCTGTAGTTGCTGTTCGTCGAACTGACGAAGATCCTCCGGCGCTGACGAAGACGACGAAGAGGCCATCTGGACGACATAATAACGACACGCCGCCGTCCCGACGAAGTCAGGAAGCCAAGACTACACCGACGAAGGACAACTTGACGACGCGACGTTCCAACTTCAGTTCCACACGACGCAGCCGCGATCTGACGCCAAGACCTAACTGCAACGCCAGACAAAGAACCACCGACCTCGACGTGCTTCTCGACGGCCACACAGTTACCGCCTTAGTGGACACAGGGGCTGATTACTCCGTAATGAGTGGCCACATCGCCTGCCAGTTGAAGAAAGTTAAGACCGCATGGCAAGGCCCTCACATTCGAACCGCTGGTGGATACCTCATCACGCCGACTGGAATCTGCAAGGCGAGAATAACCATTCATGTGCGGACTTACCTTGCCACCTTCGTTATCCTCCAACAGTGTTCACGAGACGTCATTCTCGGTATGGACTTCCTGAACCAACACGGCGCAATCATCGAACTGAAGTCGAAGTCGATAATGCTGTCGGAAGATAAAGCGATACCGCCGGAGAGCCCTCGTAGTCACCACGCCTTGAGTGTGCTCAAAGATGAAGTGGGCATCCCGCCTCGCTCCAGCATTGTTAGTTCGGTCGGCACCGGAACACCCGCTGACGTAGAAGGCGTCACCGAAGGCGACCAACGTCGACTGCTAGACCGTGAAATTTGCGTCGTAGGATGGATCACTCGACTGCATGTAGGGAAAACTGAAGTGTTGGTGACAAACTTCAGCCAGGAGATCAAGCCATCAACAAGGGCACGACGATCGCGTACATCGAGGAAATTCTGGAAACCAGTAATGCGTTTATCCTCTCGGATTCCGCCGCATCTACCCCGACGACCATGGTTCCCGAACCAGACTACGACATTAATCGATTTCTCCCCGTGATTAAGCAACAGCAGCTCAGAAGTCTGCTCCGACGATACAAAGGCTGCTTTTCGACGCCATCGAGGATTCGACAAACACCAGTCGCCAAGCATCGCATAATCACGAAGGAGTGCGCTCGACCACTCCGCCAGATCCCTTACCGAGTTTCGCCGCGAGAACGTGAAGCTATAAGAGAACAAGTCGGCGAAAAGCTGCACGACGACATCATTCAGCCCATTCGAAAAGCCCGTGGGCATACCCTGTTGTCCTGGTGAAGAAAAACGACGGTACCCTACGTTTCTGCGTCGATTATCGTCGTCTGAACAAGATCACGAAGAAGGACGTATACCACCTCCCACGGATAGACGACGCATTGGATCGGCTCTCCAACGCTAAATACTTCTCGTCGATGGACCTCAAGTCTGGCTTTTGGCAAATAGAAGTCGACAAAACAGATCGCGAAAAGCCCGCCTTCATCAACCCAGACGGCCTCTACGAGTTCAAGGTTATGTCATTTGAACTGTGCTGGGCGCCTGCAACGTTCCAGCGCATGATGGACACGGTTTTAGCAGATTTGAAGTGGCAGACCTCTCTCGTTTACTTGGATGACATTGTTTTCTTCGCCGGAAATTTCGACTATCACGTTAAGTGACTTGCAACAGTACTAGAGGCCATCAAGTCATCAGGGCTCACTCTGAAACCAGAAAAGTGCCGCTTCGCTTACGATGAGCTTCTGTTCCTAGGCCACGTCATCAGCAAGTCTGGAGTCCGCCTTGACCCGCAGCAGACAGCTGCTATCGAAAAGTTCCCACAGCCCATCGACAAGAAGGCAGTGCGTAGATTTCTTGGCATGTGTGCCTACTACAGGCGATTTGTCAAGGACTTTTCACGCATCGCAGAGCCGCTGACACAGCTAACTCAATGTGTCGTCGAGTTCAAGTGGGAAACGCCGCAGGTCAACGCATTTCAAGAACTCAAACGACGCATGCAGTCGCCACCCATACTTGCGCACTTCGACGAGCGCGCCGATACCGAAATACACACTGACGCCAGAAGCCTAGGCATCGGTGGCGTCCTAGTCCAGAGAAAAGATTGACATGAACACGTGATAGCTTACGCTAGCCGGTGGTTGTCAAAAGCGGACGGCAATTATTCTACAACCGAAAAGCAATGCCTCGCCATCATTTAAACTACAGCGAAATTTCGCCCTTATTTATATGGCAGGCCATTCAAAGTGGTCAGCGACCATCACGCGTTGTGTTTGCTAGCTAATTTAAAGCACCCTTCAGGACGGCTGGCATGGTGGAGCCTCAGACTACAAGAATACGACATCACTGTAACATACAAGTCCGAACGAAAACATTCAGATGCCGATTGTTTATCACCCGCCCCCATTGACCCGCCGCCGCAAAATGACGAGGATGACGATGCCTTCTTTGGAATAATAAGCGCGGAAGACTTCGCCGAACATCAACGAGGAGACCACGAGCTAAAAGCTCTAGTCGAGTATTTGGAAGGGCACACCGACATTGTCCCTAGGACATTTAAGCGTGAATTTTCTCCGTTCACGCTTCAAAACAACCAACTCGTGAAGAACTTCTCACCAGTCCGCACCAACTACCTTCTTGTTGTTCCGTCTGCGCTGCGTCCATAAGTACGGCACGCCCTACATGACGATGCGACCGCTGGGAACCTCGGTTTCTCCTGGACGCTACCGAGGATACAAGAAAGGTATTACTGGCCGCACCTAACCGCCGATGTCGCCCGCTACGTCAAGGTACGCCGAGACTGTCAGCAACTCAAGGCACCACCGACAAGGCCAGCGGGATTACTCCATCCGATCAAGCCTCCTTACCGACCTTTTCAGCAGATCGGGATGGACTTGTTGGACCGTTTCCTACATCAACTTCCGGAAATAAGTGGATCGTCGTGGCGACGGACTATCTCACCCACTTGGCTGAAACTAAAGCTCTACCGAAAGGCAGCGCAGCCGAAGTGGCGAAATTTTTCGTCGAGAACATCCTCCTGCGACATGGCACTCCAGAAGTCCTCATCACCGACAGAGGAACCGCTTTTATAGCAGAGCTCACGCAAATCATTCTGCAATACTGCCAGACAAGTCACAGGAGGACAACTGCTTACCATCCACAGACGAATGGTCTCACGGAGCGCCTGAACAAGACCCTCGCCGCCATGTTAGCAATGTACGTCGACGTCGAGCACAAGAGGTGGGATGCGGTCCTGCCGTACGTAACATATGCGCTTACAACGCGGCGGTGCAAGAAACAATACAGATCACGTCATTTAAGCTGGTTTACGGCAGGAACCCGACCACGACGCTCGACGCCGTGCTGCCGCACGTCACGGACTAGAAAAATCTTGACGTCGCTACCTATCTCCAGCGTGCCGAAGAAGCCCGGCAGCTCGGCCGGATGCGGATCAAGAACCAGCAGAGGACCGACAGCTGACACTACAACCTCCGACGACGCTTCGTCGAGTACCAGCCCGGCGACCGTGTTTGGGTATGGACCCCGATACACCGACGAGGACTCAGTGAGAAACTACTCCGACGGTATTTCGGAACCTACCAGGTCGTCCGACGTATTGCCGCTCCGGACTATGAGGTCGTGCCAGACGGCATATCGCATTCACAGTGGCGCCGCGCACGATCTGAAGTGGTCCACGTGGTGCGCCTTAAACCCTTTTACGGACGCTGACGAACTTCCTTATTTTTGTTGTTTTCTTTGCTACGAGTGCTTTTGTTTATTACTTTCGTTTGTTTGCAGCATCGGGTTGATGCTTTTTAAGAGGGCACGTGTACTTAGCTTTATCGGGTGACCACGTTTCGCCGCCTAACAAATGTTATCGCACAGCCCAGGACACGCCTGCATGTAAGAGAAGTTTCTGGAATGTTATCGATGGTTCCGTCCACTGTGTTTCATCGCAACTTGTGTAAGCTGATTGCATATATGCGCGACGCGAATAATGTAGAACTTTGTGGAAGACATGCGGGTCCCAGTGATTAGTCTGGAACATTAGACGACTGATCTATAAAAGCCGACGCGCTTGACCCGCAGATGAGATTTTCGACGATAGCCGATCGTGTTCGCCGCTATCGTTGTGCTATAAGTGTAGCCTGTTTTTGTGGGTACAGGTTCGCCCAATAAAAGTTAGTTTTGTCTTTCACATTATTCCTACTGTGTTCTTTAACGTCACCACCACGTGACACTATTGTAGCATGCGTGAAGGAATACAGGAGAATCTGCGGCTAATATATATTAGAGTGAACAAGTAGCTGTGACTTGCAAGATTATTTTACTCCACAAAGGATGCTGCAATAAGGTTTGTGCAACTGTAAGCAATACGAGAACGAGTTAAAGATTACTTGTAATATTTGGATTTGTACGACAGATGATAATGTGACCCAATTTGTTACTACGCAAATTTCTGCATTACGTTTCAAAGTGCTCATGGGGCTGGCTATCTGCATTCATTTGACTACTTAAGTGATTGAATAATAAACATGTCCGCATTGCAGATTTACACAGAACATATTATGAATTTGCCACAAAGCTCCACCCAAGAAACTGTATGTTGGCTATGAAAATAAATAATGGCAATAAACATTCCCTTACTTTCTTGTGCTGCCATGCACACGGTGCTAATGAACTAATGTCTACAATGCAGATATTCTGTGCCTTCATTAGAGGTAGGTGCAAGTTGCACTGACACAATGAAGATGCATTCGTTGCCTACAAGCTACTGCATGTTGGAAATGGTGTTACAGCAGGCATGGCAAATGTTCTGCCCTACTTGTGTTTTGTGCACCATATGAACCAGCATTTCATTTCATTGTCGTGCACCTGTTTCAGCTGTTACTGATTAAGAAAGGCAAATATAAAACGACTTACTACGTCAACCATTTCACATGCAAGATCACTGCACTCATTCCAAAGCTTATTGGAGAGCTTTAGATCAGGGGGATGAAATCGTTGAAACCCCAAGTACTACGGGGCCTCAACGCTTGCGCCCCCTTAATCTATATCTCTATAGTTGCTTGACAAACTTGGTTTGCTTTGAGATGAAGTACAGTTACTGTGCACTTGTTTGTTAGCCTATGCACTACTCTGTATAAAGTGGCTGTGCATTAGCTAGCTAGGTTGTTCCTACATGAACGGGACATTTGGGACATGCCCAACGCAATCAAATAACAGTACTTTGCTATAGTTTACTGACTGTGCAAGCTTCTTTGTTATCTAGGGAAAAGAATGAAAAGAGAATGCATGCATAAATGATGTTCACTGCAGCAAACGGTCTCAAGGCAATCATCCTTGATTGTGACCATTGCTTGGAGAGCAAGCATGCCTGTATTCACTTCACACATTGTTTAAATGCTAGTAGAGGTATGGATAAATAGAGAAGGGGCAGCAGATTGGCCACCCAGGCCTTTATGCATGGGCATTGCTGCCTTGTGTGCTCCCGTAGACCTCTGTCATCTCTTCAGTCATGAATGACATAACAGCGTTCCTGAGACAATGGCATGTGACGACGGGGAGTTATCTGCTTTTATCTCAAGCATAAATGGGAGCGGGACACTGCTCGTGGTTACTGTGCAGCCCTTATCCTGTGTCGCCGAATCTTCTGTGGGATGTCTCAAAGCACCGGGATTGATGTGGTCACATTGTCATTGCACTGAACTGTTAGGGCTTTTCTTGAGCCGCGATCTGTGTCCTAGCTTTTCCAAAACCATTCCCTCCATCCAGGTCAGATTCCCTCCGAAGTTTCGAAAGAAAACTGCTTGTCCGACAGCGAGTACCCTCGACTTTGTGTCCCTGTTGCAGTCGGTATGGATTTTGTTCGCTTTTGTTGGGGCTGAAAGCATGTGAGAGCTGTATCCAGCTCACGCCCGAACACAAGTGCAGCTGGCATTTTGCCTGTTGATGTGCAGATGGTGATGTGTTGCTTTAGCAAAAACTGGGACAGCCTACACGCAAATGTTCTGTCCTTGCTTTCGGCTAATGCTCGTTTTGTTTAAAGAATCATCCTTTCTGCTTGGCCATTTGTTGTAGCATGACACGGTACACATGTTACATGGGTCACTCCATTCTTCTTTAGGAAGCTCTCAACTTCTACTGAAACGAAGGATGGTCCGTTATCAGTTACAAGCTTTTTGGGGAGCCCAAAAGCTGCGAAAAAGTTTTGGAGTTCCTCAATCAATGTGGCAGACTGTGCACTGCGCATGGAGTGCGCTTCCAACCATTTGCTGTATGCGTCCACAACAATTAGCCAGCGTTCTGCCTTCTACTGAACCAACGAAGTCTGCGTGAACTGTGTCCCAAGGCGTTATTGTGTGTTCCAATTTTGGGCACTGGTGCCCTTTGCTGTTGAGAACAAGCTGCACAGTTTCTAGCGAGCCGTTCGATATCCGCGTCAATGCCTCGCCACCAAAAGTACCTTCGTGCGCATGCCTTCGTGGTCACAATTATGTGGTAGTTTACAGGTGCGAGTTTAAGAAGGTAATTACGCCTTTGTTGGAGTTACCATCTGGGAGCCTCTAACAAGGCACCCTTCCTGCATTGAAAGCTCAGCCCCCAGTTTCCTGCATGATGAAAACTGTTCTTTTGGCAGTTTATGAACTTCACCGTTTGAGACAGCCTCCAGCACTTGTGACAAAACTAAGTAGTCTCGAGTCAATCGTGCTAGTTGACGCGGTGAAATCTCGAACCTGGGCATAGTAGCCAGCATGAGCACGTCTCCCGGGGGATAAGGCTCATCAACTTGTGTCGGCAGTGGAAGTCAGCTTAGAGTGTCCGCATTTTGGTGCAGTAGGCCAGGCCAGTACAGCTAGTACGTACGTTGCTACTTTAAGGCACCTTAGCGTCATCCTTGGTGAAAAGACCTGGGGTACTTGCTTTGTTTCACTCACTATTCCAATCAATATCTGGCGATGTGTTATTATGGTCGCATGCCAGCCAGTTATGTACTTATGAAAGTGACTGATGCCGTAAATTACTGCTACACTTTCTTTGTTGAACTGGAAGTAGCTCTTTTCGTCACTTCGCAGTGTTCATGAACAGAATGCAATGGACGCCTCTCGGCAAATAGCATCTTTCCGAGCGAGGACGGCATCAACGCCGTACGGCGATGCGTACACGGACAAAAGAAGGACGTTCGTCTCGTCGTAGTGAGCGAG
Organism: Dermacentor variabilis; assembly: GCF_050947875.1. Classification (NCBI taxonomy): domain Eukaryota; kingdom Metazoa; phylum Arthropoda; class Arachnida; order Ixodida; family Ixodidae; genus Dermacentor; species Dermacentor variabilis. Next base: position 135,933,075 of record NC_134575.1, read on the forward strand.
CACTGTAGAGGTACGGATCATCTCCTTAAGCGTCTCGAAATTGGCTTGATGCTGCTCTTCCACTTCCAGGGCGTGTTTTTCTCTAGGTGCCTCTACAATTCCACCACAACCATCGCTCTGTTCTTCAAAAAGCAGTTGCCAAATGAAACTAAGCCCAGAAAAGCCCTTACGGATGTCTTGTCAGATGGTTTGGGTGCTTGAAGTATAGCTTCAACCTCTTTCTCGGTGTTGCGAACACTAAGGCTGTCAATTCGACGTCCCAGAAATTCAACTGACGTAATTCCGAACAATGCATTTTTATTCCTTGAAGCGTAAGCCTTTCTCAGTTAGCCTCGACAGAACCTCATTCAGACACTGTGTGTGCTTCTTTTTAACTATTACCATTGACAATGATGTCGTCAAGGTGAACACTCACCTCTGGAATTCCAGGTATCTTTGTCTCCCTCACGCGCTGGAAGATGGCTGGTACAGCGGAAATTCAGAACGGGAGGCATTCCACCCTGAATAGCCGTTTTGTGGTGTTCACTGTGAGCAGTGCTGCAGTGACCTGTATACAGGTATGCCCGTATAGCTTCGAATGTCTTCCTTGAAGACATTTGGGTGTCATCCCAGGACCTCTGTAATTTCTAGTGCTGGCTCTCCAACGTGGTTGATCCCCTTCACCTGAATGTGAGTGCCAAAAACCAATCTCTTCCTTGGAGGTTGCATCCGGTGCCCTTCATAACCAACAAAGGCAGCAGATAGTCCTTTGAACTCAACCTCACACGAACTTGTGTGGAGCCCAGGACGTGTAGTTGTTTACCTGACCATGTGCGCAAATTGAGCGGCTCACATGAAAGCCACGCAGTGTTTTTCTTCCACATTCTGTAGTCCGTGTCATCGCTTATTAGGGAGCATGCCGTACCTGTGTCGACCTCAAACTGGACTGGCTTTCCCTCAACTCTCATGTCCATGGGGCAGTGTTGGGGCAGTGTGTACGTACACTCACTGTGTGCAGCTTGCAGCAGGATTTGCTGACAGGTGGTGGGTTGGCACTGTGTGCCCGTAAGTACTATTTGTCGGAGCGTGGTTCCGTTCTTTCTTTTTATTTGAGATGCAGGCACGCTCGATGTGGCCTTCCTTGGAGCAGAAACAGCACTCGGCTGTCTTGAATTTGCACGTTTAAGGGTCATGCTAGCCGTCGCATCGATAGCAATGTCGTGCTGACGTACGCTTCCTTCTGGCTTGATTTGCGACGTCCTGTTAATTTCCCCTGAGTTTACCATTTCCTTGATATCTCGCTGATGCCTTGACGCATTTTCCGCTGACAGGGCTAAGCCCACAGCGTGTTGAAATGTCAGGCTTTTTCTGCGAACAGTCTCTGTGGAAAATGTTCGTTCCAGACGCCGCGGACGAACCTGTCCCGGAGCATCACATCTTGGGGCGGCATAGTTGGGTTCGCTGCTGAAGCAGTCGTTTGGGTGTCAGGTGACGTCGTCGATATTGTAGCCGAAGGCAGCGCTCCGAAGTTGCAGCTGGCTGTCAAGGTTCTGAGGGCCGCAGCGTAGCTGCTGATCGACTCGTCTGGCCGTTGGTCGAGTCTTTGAAACACTCACCGGCTGTAAAGCTCGGATGTCCTGGTGTCGAAGTGCCGCCCGAGAAGTGTCACAAAATCATTGAAGTTGACTTCTCTTGGGATCTTCGGCGCTATCAGCGTGCGCACACAGTGTTCGAAAGTGTCGGCTCCACAAAGTGTGAGGAGAGGTGCCCACTTCTTCGCTACGTCGCTGACGTCGCTCGCCACGAATTAACAGTCGAGGCGCTGGATCCACGATTCCCATGATTTGCCCGAGAAATGCTCGACAGCGCCGTGCATTCGTCCTGTAGCCACGGCCTTAACTTCGAAAACTTATCCGCTTCGCAACTCCTGCCTCATCGCCAGTGTTACGTACGGGGTCTGGCCCCATCCGTAAAGGAGTGCGCATCGGTTGGTGGCAGAATACAGACTACGTTTATTTTCTACAAAAGACGCAGATGAGAGCTGCATGTGTTCGAGGGGGCAAACTCTCGGTCCCTGCCCAGTAGCCGAGACGCTGAGGGCGACGACGAAGGATTCTCAGGACTCGACTCGGGATGGGGTTGCTTCCCGTTTCTTCCGCGCTAGTGCTTTGTCCAGCCAAGAAGCGGTGGTGCGTTGCTTGTCCACATCACAAGCTTTCGCTAGCACAGCTACAAAAAGTGCGCCATCGCGCCATACACAACCGAGCACACAGTGACGCATGTTGTCGCAACATTATGTAGTGCCAATAAACAAATAAAAAAAAGCGGCACAGGTAAGACGACTGCACAGTGTGCCGAAGGTGGGTCACCACGTCAACGCCACAGATGCAGCACAGAATGTGACAGTGCAATAGTCGCGTTTTCACCATGACGCGGAAGCTTCAACCTACATCGACAAAAATATGCCAGTGTCGTCTCCTGTTGACGATAGTTGCCGACATCGAACAGTGGTGCTCTACGCACTGCCGAGGAGGAGGAATAAACTTTTATTCTAGAACCAGCACTTTATGATGGCCGGGCCTAAGCCTCCCACGAAGGGACGTCGAGGGCTTGCCTCGCCGCCGCATCGCGGGCGTGCTGGGTCGCCCAGGTTTGGTCGTCGAGGGCGGAGCTCCGCAGAGCCTCATGCAACCTCGACGAGAGAGTCGTGGTGTTAGTCTGGGTGTACTGTGCTGGGCACTCCCATAGCATATGCGGAAGCGTAGCCGGGTGAATTCCACAGCACCGGCAGTTGGGGGTAGTGTAGACGTCCGGAAATATAAGGTGGAGGCGGGCGGGTGAAGGGTACGTGTTTGTTTGTAGTAGACGCAGGGTGGTAGCCTGCGCCCGGCTGAACTTTGGGTGAGGCGGGGGGAAGATTCGGCCACTGAGGTGAAATGCCTTAACGAGATCGTTATAAGTTGTCAGACTTTCCCTGGTGTCCAACTCATCTCCAGTGACTCCGGCGCGGTTGACTAGACCTCGCGCAATGGAGTGGGTGACCTCGTTGAGATTGGGGAGGTGTGGGTGGACAGGGCCCGCATGGGCCGGGATCCATGTTAGGGAGATTATGCTGTCTTTAGAGTGTGATGCCTGGCAGAGGATGCGAAGAGCTTGGGGAGAAATACGGCCTTTGCTGAAGTTAGTAACGGCTGAGCGAGAGTCACACACTATGGTGTGACAGGTGGGATCTAAAGTGGCCAGGGCGATGGCCACTTCTTCAGCCGTCTCGGAAGTGGGGGTAGTGACGCTGCAGGCGTGGCGTAGGGCTCCATCGCGTGTGGCGACGGCCACAAATCGTGTGCCATGGGAGTATTGGGCTGCATCAACAAATGTGACGCCAGGTACGTGGGCAAGGGCTTTTATGATAGCTCCGGCCCGAGCTTGGCGCCGGGCCCTGTTGTATTCAGGGTGCATATTTCTAGGGATAGGGTCTATGTAGATCCAGCTACGTATGTCGGTCGGGATCGGTTGTTTGGGGCCCTGTTGCTGATGGTAGGTGAAGCCAAGCGTGGACAGAATAAAGCGCCCCGTTTCAGTAAGGGTGAGCCGTTCAAGCTGGGAGCGTTGTTGGGCTTCAATGAGTTCGGTAAGGTTGTTGTGAACTCCCAGTTGGTTGAAGAGTTCAGTGCTGGTGCAATGCGGGAGCCCAAGTGCTTGCTTGTAGACCCCTCGTATGAGGGTGTCAAGCTTGTTTTGCTCAGCCCGGTACCAGTTGAGGTACGCAGCAACGTACGTAATGTGGCATATGACAAAGGATTGGACGAGTCGGAGAAGGCTTTCTTCTTTGAGTCCTCCTCGACGGTTAGATATACGTTTAAGAAGTCGTAGGGTGTTTTGCGATTGGGCAGAGATCTTGTTGAGAGCCAAGGCGTTGGAGCCGTTGGTAGAGATGGTGAGACCGAGAACCCGGATACTAGGGACGTGTGGGATAGGACTGCCATCTTGAAGGCGTAGGGTGATGGCGTCACAGGGTCGGTGATCAGATTGGTGTTTGGGAGGGCGACCCCGCTGAATGGGCTTGTATAACAGAAGCTCCGATTTAGCCGGCGAACAGCGCAGTCCGGTTCCTTGGAGATAGGCTTCAACCGTGTCAATCGCTGTTTCGAGGGCTGATTCCACTTGACCATCACTGCCTCGGTACGACCAGATGGTGATGTCGTCGGCGTAGATGGTATGGTTGATATTGTCGACTTGCTGTAGGTGCTTGGCAAGGCCAATCATGACTAAGTTAAAGAGCATGGGAGAGATAACTGAACCTTGCGGGGTGCCTTTGCTGCCAAGGGGAAGCTTGTCTGATCGTAAATCCCCGGCCGAGAGGGTAGCCGTGCGATTGGAGAGAAAGTCACGGATGTAATTGTAGGCTCGCTCTCCCAGGTGGAGGTTGGAGACCTGGTCAAGGATAGCTGCATGGGAAATGTTATCAAAGGCTTGAGCGAGGTCGAGTCCGAGGATGGCTTTCATGTTACGGGAACGATCGTTTAGCACTTGATGTTTGAGCTGCAACATAGCGTCTTGAGTAGAAAGGTGAGGGCGAAATCCAATGATGGTGTGGACTGCCGAATGTTTCCTGGCTTTCAACAGACGTCGCGTCCCCATACCGAAGTGCGTATGCCGGCGCATGCGAACCGCTCGAGCTAACTAATAAAAAAATAACTAATATGAGAGCAAACTTAATAACAAAATCGTGGCACGGCGCGAAGTATTGCTGGTCGCCAGCAGACGAGGCTGCCAACTCGCTGATGCATGTTGCCAGTTGCTCTTTACCTATTTGGACAACCAGAGGGCGCATGCGAACCGCACCGCACCATGCGGTTTCAGAGTAAATGCAATGTTGTGACCGATCGCGACGACCGCCCGTTTTTCACGAACCGCCTGCGTGCGCTGCGGCGTGCGGCGATGGGTGTTTTGAGCGTAAATCGGCTCTTAGGGCATGAACAGGCAATGTGATCGAGGTCTACGCTTTCCTCACAAGCTTTGCAGAGTGGGGAGTATGCATCGGGGCAAATGCGGTTTTATGGCAAAGGGTTTGGGAAAGTTCGCGTCTGAAGTAGTCGCCAAGTCGTGGATTGAGATTTATTCAGTGTTTTGTATGCTGCGGAGAAAAATACCCAGTCTCTGCGCTAGTGGAGCAGGATTTGCCTTAACGTGACCATTCGGTCCCATGCGTGACCGCGATGTAGAGCAGAGGGCTCGGCAAGTTTGGAAAACGCCGGAGAATGATGCGCCCAGTGTGCGGCACCTTGCGTGTCATCGTGGGCGGCTTCGTTTCCAGCCTGGCCCGAGTGACCAGGTTCAATGGCAGGCCGTGGGCTGTCGCATTTTTTTTTTGCAGTGTGCAATCCCTTATAAAAATGAACGTTAACATTCTTTAGAACTCCTACCAACTTTCTATTAACTTTATTGACAGTCTATTAACATTTACATTCTAGTAACATTTGTTCATACACAGTCAAAAGACTTCCTTCTTACTTTTGTATAAAGAATATTTTCAATACACCGTTAACAGACTTTCTTCTTACTTTTGTATAAAGAATGTTTTAAATACACCGTTAAAAGACCTCCTTCTTACTTTTGTATAAAGAATATTTTCAATACACCGTTAACAGACTTTCTTCTTACTTTTGTATAAAGAATGTTTTAAATACACCGTTAAAAGACCTCCTTCTTACTTTTGTATAAAGAATATTTTCAATACACTGTCAACAGATTTTCTTCTCACTTTTGTATAAAGAATGTTTTAAATACACTGTTAATAGACTTCCTTCTTACTTTTGTATAAAGAATATATTTAATACACCGTAAAAGACTTCCTTCTTACTTTTGCACATAGAATATCTTAAGGTCCCCATCAACATGTATTTTTCTAACTTTTATCTCTATAACCACTTCAGTACTGCGTCAGAAGGCTCGTTACTTTTGTGTAAAGAATGTTGTACTATACATCATCGAACTATATTTTTTTGTTTGAAGGACATGTATCCTCAGTACGTCCACAGCTCGTACTGTTTGCCAAAAAAATATTTAGAATGGGAAGTAACTTGAGAGTTTTTGATAAATTTTTCAAACACACATTAATGCCGATATATGACATACTCAGGAGTCAAGCTCTTTGTTTTAAATCATAGTCCCAATCCAAGTCGGTAGCCGGTTGTTGACGGAGTGCTCCTAAAATGTTTAAAGAAATATGTTCGTAAATTGTTAGAACTAATCTTTTAGAGGATCTACTGGACTACGTGAGCGTGCGGTGAGGTCAGCACACTCCGAGAAAATTTGCTTGCGCTACACCACCTGACCGGTGTGATAGCGGACTACTGTGCAAGCCGCACACCAGTTACAGAGCTTTATCCCGACCTTGGGGCTGGTTAATTAAAGGCCGATTTACGCTTGAGCCGTGACGCGTGCGGTCGTGCAGAAAACTGTACATTTCGCCCACTGGTTCACAAATTTTGGCATACACTGGGCTCGCACATGCAGTGTAAACCGAAGTGTGTGTACCAGTCTACGAAATGTGCAAATTTTCACCCGACCACATGCGTGCGGGCAGGCAGCTGGTGTGGTGTAAGGCTCGAGCATAAATTTGCCCTTACCACGCACTGATATTGCAATGCCACCAATTAGCTTTGCAACGAGATAATTAGGTCAGTGCTATCTGCGATATAAATAGTACGCCCTAAGCTGGAACGTGCCAGCATAGTAGCGTCATGATATTTGTTAAAAAGAAGAAAAAGAGCCGAAACTCGGGGTAACACGGCGCTGGAACGTTGCCGCTCAAATGTCCAAAAGGCTGCAAAATACAACTACTGCTGAGTGAGAGCGGGTATTGACCTGAGAAGCGCACAGGTCGAATAGAAAGAAAAGCTGAACTCTGTGCAAGCAACACTTTTCTGTGAAAAAATAATTAGATTACCCTTACAGTGTAAAAAATTTAGCTTTCTACGCGTTCCTATTCGCACGCTTTCGTCCCTGCCTCCTACCGACGGCTTCTGCACATTAAAGGAAATAGGACCTTGTATCAAAGTGAAGGCAAAGTAACTATGTCAACTGATGTGCTTTATGGTGATGGTAGCTTGCTGTGGTGTGAAAACAGATCGAAAAGAAATAATTATGCACTCTTAACATTCAGTGATCTTGCTTCACAACACGGCGACAAAATTTTGAGCTCCGACAAGGGGTCATCATGACATCCGTAATAATGGCATTCCGTATACCAACAGCCAGGATATCAAAGGCCATGCTTTTGTCGTGCTTCGGGCGTCTGAAAACTGCTGACGTCATAGCCGCCACGCCTCGGACATGTACTTGACTATAAAAATAGTACTACAATGTGCTTCACCGCTGGGCGCCAGGGAGCAATGTTTTGTCTTTGAAAGCAGCAAGTGCTAAAGGATGCTCTTGCGCAAAATAGAATATTCACATAATTTACCCAATATGATTTTATTTTTCTATGCGTATTACATTTCGAGAAAAAAAGTCGGTTTTCAGAACAATAATTGTCTCGAAAGATAAAACTATACAGCCCCTAATGCCCAACAAAATTGAGCCGGCTGCCTTCTCAGATTTTTTTTTTTTTTCAACCTCGGCCATGAGGGGCATTCCTCCCTTCAAGTGCAGTTCCCAGAAAGGGGTACGTACACAAAGGCCGGCCACAGCTTTCACCAAGAGGCGAGGAATGTCTAGGTGTGAGTCAACCATCGCAAGGTAGCGGGGGGAGGGGGGGGGGCATGTTTCGGCTTAAAGAGGGGCTTTAGTTCCGCGGCGGTCAAGGCGAAGCAGGTGGATGGAAAGAATGTCACATGCCTCCCCGCGCATGCGCACAAATTTGACAGTTGGCCGAGTCGAGGCAAAGAGGGAGACCATCGCAATCGCCATCAGTTCCTTTGCGACGCCAGCATGGTACGGTCGCAGAGATGTAGGTGTTTCGTGGCGTATTGTAGCAGCAATCCAGCTGTTTTTGCTGCTATTTATGCTTATGCTGTGTTGTAGCTAATTCATCGATGCAAGCCAACCAGCAAGGTGTTTGCGAAGCCCACGGTGCCTTCTTCGTTCCGTGATGTGAGCGTTTCTGGAACTTCTCTGCCAGCTGTGATGCAGTGTCGTGTGAAGTGATTTAATATTGGCACTGTCCGTGTTTTAAACTGCACAAATAGCAAACAGCTGTTCCTCAAGACTGCTATGCGCCGAAGTTTTCTCTATCTCCAAATTATAATAAAAGGTATGTTCTTTTCCACCATTTTTCACAAACATATTATTTTGATGTTATTTTATTTCAGTTTCTAATGCCGCATTTTGGCAGGTTATTATAGCGCGAACTGTAACGACGTGAAATGTTTTAAGAACGATTTTCTTACCTTTTTCAGCTGCCCCGCGTCATGGGGTTCGCTTGAAGTTGCTATAAACACGAAGCGTACAAATACTTCGTTTTCACAGCGTTCGCAATGACCTAAGGTCTGGTAAATATTGTGTGATCATGAACTCATTCTTTGCTCTTTCCTACTCTGGCTGCACAGGATGAGAAATAGTAAAATATTGAGCGTATAGCTTCACGGTTCACAAGTACATATTCTTCAGCGAACCGGTTCACAATGACATAGGTTGCACTGGATAGACAAGTGCGAATGTGAAAGAAAATCATTCGCACCTGTTTAACCACTGCAACCTATGTCATTGTGAACCGGTATTTTTTGACACTCATATTTTGTTTTCGAGTAAAAATAAACGAACACGTCAAATTACAGAAGCGTTCCGTATAATAAGGCGTGCTTAAAAATGCATCAGTCAGCCATTGCTTGCTATCACTGACAAAGCATTTGTGTTCTTCAATACTGCTTCAAGCTCTGTCATCTGTTTATATAAAAATGGATGACACGTTTTGCACATGCTCGGTGCAGCTAGCTGGCGCTGTTACTTTCATTCCTTCCAAAAATACCCAGCTTTGAGTAAGCGCTCGCGTGTCCACCTTCTCTGCGTCCGTGTCTATTGTGCGTGCTACAAATTTCACCATGAATAAACCATGTAATTAACTTTTTTAGTGAGTAACTCATTTATGCAGTTAATTGGTAGAGAAACCCATTTAGTACACTTTCCTAATTTTAATAACACGTAGTAAATACAACGCAGTAAAGGATATGCGTTGAATAATGTGCCCCATCCTTGCCATCTCCTCTGCAAGTAAACAGGGATGACGGTCACAATTTTATCATTCATGTGAACCTTAAAAAGGTGTTCTATGTATGTGATATGCTAACCTGAACATGATGTTAACACTGACCATCTTGTGTCTGTGCAGGGTTGGTTCATTCTGCAAGCATTCTGAGACATCAGCATGCATAATCGATGCTTGCTAGAGATTATGCGACAGCTGCCATGCCGTAATCAACTAAGTCATTATTCGTTTATTTTTTCTTTTAATTTCTCTACTACTTCTCTCACAATTCTGTGTAAATATTTTTGTGTGAATAAACTTCTTTCAGTGCAAACTTGCATTTGTTTTCCATTTACGTGCACCTTCTAGGTTGCATACTGCCTTTTACCAACATGTTCACACATACTGACAAGTGTTTACACTATGCTACTAGGTCGTATGTGGGACAAATGTTACTAGGGGAATAGTAAGACGTCAATAGCAAGTACATAAGCACATGTAAGTAAAATATTGCCAGAGTGTTACTAAAGAGCCTAAAGACTTGTGTTGGTTGACGGTTAGTACAATGTTTACAGACCATCTATGAACATGCTTCAGTTGAAGTACGGTAGCCAATTCTTGATAGGATCCAATTCTTGATAGGATGTTACTAGGGTGTATAAAGACAAATGTTAATAGGTGATTGGTAAGAAGTTGGCAGAACGTTTACAAACATTGCTCAATTGGAAGAATGTTAATATGGCGTATAAAGAAAGCTTGTTAATAGGGGATTGGTAGGAAGTCAACAGAAAATATATGAACATTTTTCTTTTGAAAGAATGTTAATACGGTGTATAAAGAAAGCTTGTTAATAGGGGGTTGGTAGGAAGTTAACAGAAAATATATGAACATTTCTCTTTTGAAAGAATGTTACTAGGGTGTATAAAGACAAATGTTCATAGGAAATTGGTAGGAAGTTTAAAGACATCCTATGAACATGTTTCTATTGAAAGTTGGTGGCCAATTGTTTCTAGGGTGTTACTAGAGCGTTGTTAGGATGTATAAAGACAGCTGGTAGGATTTCAATTGACTGTTGGTAGGTTCTAGTAACAAAAGTCTATAGACTGTCTAAAAAATGTTGCTAGAAATTTTTATAAGGGATAGCATTCCTTGCCCATTCAACTGCATTGAGCAGCCTATCTGTCCAACCATCTATTTAGTCTCTTATGCATACCCAAACACCCAACCTGTCTACCAGCGTGCGCCTCTAGGTATGAACTCGTGGACATGACGCCGTCATGGTCGTTTCATGGTCGTCATTCGAGCTTTGTTATTCCACTCTTGTCATGTCATAATCATCATACAGTCGTGGTGAATTCCTTGTCTCCCCGCCGTGGTTGTGCCGTCCTAGCATCGGCAGTTTTATCACTCTAGTATAGTAAATTCCAAATACATCGCAAAATTTACACATACACATAAAGAAAGACGCGCAAGACGAGGAAAAGCACATTCCAAGGGAAGTTGGTGCGCTCTGCGCAGTGGCGAGGCTCTCTTTGTGTCATGCCAAGAGGTTGTGCAAGATTCTTAAACTGAAGTTATGGCGTCAACTTCGGTTATTCCAAGACTATTCCTTGTTCTTTGATGTGGATGACTGCCAGAAGGGTTTGCTTCACCCAAACTGCGTAACTAAAGATGGGTGGTATCTTAGAAGACAGAATTCAGATAGCGTGCTGTACTTGGGTCGCTGGTGAAGGTCACTTGAAAAAGAAGGATTTCACAGAACGAATTCCTCTGATTGTACTGGATGAGGTCTACTTGCCAAAAAAATACGTCCCAGACCATGAAGAAGGGAACGAAATTCGCCTTTCCTCCCCAAGTTTCCGCTCACGATCTTGTTGGAATTAAGCATGAGCTCTCTTCAATGTCAAGCGAGGAGTACAAAGAACGCTGGCTCTTTGATAGTGTGGACTGCCTAAAATGATGTGCCCCTAAATGACCACTCCGGTGTGGGGATAACAAACTGTAGAGCGTGGTGAACCACTTCAGGCAGAAAAGTTTGGTTCTCTTACAAGCTGACAAGGAAGGTGGGTTTGTTGTGTTGCCTCAAGGCATCTTGAAAGAAAAAGCTCAAGCTGCGGTTGACAAGAACTTTGTCGCTGTTCAGAAAAGTGCACTGAGGGTTAAGGCTATGTTCATTGAATTTTGTAAGGACTTGCAATTGATTTCTCTTGCTAATGATATCAGAAATAGTAAGAGTAATAGTCTGAAGGTTTCATTTTCCGCAAACACACATAAAAAAGATGTTCCTTTCAGAACCATTGTGAGCAGGTTGTCCCAGTCGACTTTGTCGTTCTACTAAAGGTATATGACATATCAGGAGACCGGCGAGAACTCAGCAGGCGCGTCTCCACAGCGTAACGACATTGCCCCGCACAATCATACAAACTAGGACGCGTAAATCAGAAAGAAAGTTCACGAATTCGGCGTTTTTAGAGTACAAGCTAATGTTATTTATTTTTCTCAAAATGAAAGATGCATGACAGAACCTTTTAATAAGCGAATGTGTGAAGAAATATCCCGCAATATAACTCGTCTTTCCCAGGTGCGAGGCAGTGGGAAAAAAAAATTGCAAAAATACGCACAGCAGGTTAAGGTGCACAACAGCTGATATGACGACATAACAGATCATGTTCGGGCATTCTGGACGTACTTAGAGGCGATAGCGCTGCCAACTCCACTAACCGCGCTGGGAAGCGCAAGTTCATGCAGCTTTGAAAGTTAAGTGGGTCAGGCGCACTAATCTTTCTCCGCATTTCAAGGCAACGCCTTTGAAGCGAAGGACCACGCACGCGGCGGCATAAAGCCATTTGGTAGTTCCTACCAGCCTCTATACCTATGACGGCAGGCGCCACTAAAGGTTGTCGCGCACCAAACAATCTCGAATGGTCCGGCGATCATGTGAGCCGAGCCCTACCCAAGACGCACCGCGCACAAGGCCCCGGTGAGCGGGAGGGGCGGCGTTAGAGGAGGTTAGCTTGCCGAGGCTAGCAGAATCACATGACGCTCCCTCCATGTATTTTTATTTCCTCCATGCCTGGTCACACGAAAACTCTCTCCACTTCTGCGTAATCCTCGCCCGGTGTTAGCCAATTAGATTAGAAAATCATGTGAAGTTGGGCTACGCCATTCGCGTCGAAGGGAAACATGCGTGACCTCCTATAAACGAGGAGAGCGGTTGAAACACTTATTGAAACAACGGTGCAGGTCACCGCCCGGTGTTTGCATCGGCGGTTGCCTAAGTTTAACACCGTGAGATTGGAATAAAAAAGTTCTGCAAGTGTTGAACTCTTGTAACACAAGAAGGCGAACGTCTGCTGCACATTTGAACGCATGAAGTTTATACAATAGGGGTTAGACTTCTTTGTAAGACATATTGGTATTGAATTAGGTTATGCGATCGGGGCTAGACTTCTTTCAAGGCATAACGATCTGCAGTGGGAAGAACACGTTTAGCACTGAGGCGACCTCCTCACTAAGGCGCAGCGGCACACGTTTAATCCGCAGTAGCCTACTTGCGCGGCCGTCCTTGCGAGCCGCAAGAGTGTGAACGCACACCCATCGCTCGCCGCCGACAACCGCAGCCGCTCCGATTCTGACGTCTATGCGCAGAGCACGCGCGCCTTGCTGTGCAACAACACCGGACGAAACAGCAATTACTGAAATTGAGATTCGGCAGGCACTTGGCACTGCTTCCGTGTGGGAATGCGAAAGAATTATACCAGTTCTACACCTTGAAACAGGCTCACTTTATACACACACGACGTGGCTCCACCTCCTCCGCACCGTGACCTGTGCCGCCCAATGACGCACGCACTACTCAGCAAGATCACTGTGACGTGTACAATAAGACACGCACTAGTCTTCAGGGAAGCGCGCTAAAGTCTCGTGCTCTGGTGGCCCGGGTTCGATTCGCGCCTAGGCACAAATCTACCAAATTTTCTTTTCAGTCACTAATTTACTTTCTTTACAAGAACCTCCCACAGAAATGTGACATCAATACGAGCATTTTTGCGTGTTTTTCCTCTTTGCGGCGTCCGCCACTTTCCGTGATGAGGTCACCGCCAACATAGACACCTAAAGCTTTCGCATTAAAAATTAGAATAGACTTACGTTACATGGCCCCGGACTTAGGTTAGAGGGGCCCTGGTTGTCGATCTTAATGTCATTTTAGCATATTGATATGAAATGGTGTTGTTGCGTCTACAAGGTTAAACTAATAGAGCTTGTCGTTCTTCTTCCCAGTAACCTGAAATGGCCCCTTTCCTGCATAAGTGCTTGATTTCACTGGGTGGGAGCAAGGGCATCCGCAGTGCAACCACGCCCCCTTCTGGAAAGCTATATTCCCGTAAAAGCAAGCAATTAAAGTAACCTAGGTTTTACTTGTTCTCTTAAAGAAAACCATTTTTTGTTGCTTCTGAGCCTTGCCGCTTTTTCTCGAATAAACATGTATTTTCAGCCTGTTTTGAGCGCTAATAAAACTAGTACAACCTAATTTAAGTACTAAAACATCACTCACAATGCCAGTCGGCATTTTTACTTCATTCTATTTCATTACCACATTCTTCATCTTCACCCGAATATGCTCGCATTCTTCCGTTTCGAACTTTATTTTCATTATGCGCAAATACTTCTCGCTTGTGGATCTGAGTATCCAGTGCCCGAATTATTGTCGGGTGCTGGCGGTTGATTAAAACTTGCTCAATCCGCCTTCGGCTCCGCTCGCCGTCTAGGCGAGACCTAAGCTGCAGCCATGTCAGATAGTTACCTCGTCCTTGTGATTTTTGCTACAGTTTGCCAGCACCCACACAGAAAGTCATCGAAGGCTGCAAGCTGTTCTACATTTTCAGATTTCCGTCGGAAAACAAATATGGAAATGTGGCGACTTCGTAATTTTTGGTGCCGTGCTTCGGTTGTGCATTGCAAACACAGAGCCATTTTGGGGGTGGCGATGTCGGACCTCTTGTGTTGACGTTTCGGCTACGCCTTCAAAAAGAAGATGGCATCAGCCTGTCTAGCGAGCTGTGCCAACGGTCGATGTGCCAAAGATGCCGTAACCGACTTGTAACCGACGCGCGTACTTCTGTACTTCTGTGCTTCACATTTAGGACAATGTTCGCGAACGCGCAGCTTTTTCTGCACGTACTATGCAGGTGCGAGCTGTAGTGAATTCAAAAGCTTACTTTCTCCGTGTTCGAATGACACCTAGTGGTGTTGCCCTGCATGAAGGGTTGCGTGACGACCATGGAAACAATAGGAGTAAATAATTTTTCTTTAAATTTGCAAGAACAATTTTCGATCACTTATATAGAGCATTCCTTTTATTGTGTGTACAGACTTCTGTTGTATTTCGTTATTACTAGTAATATTATAATATGTTGATAATATTCCTTGAGTTTACCAATTCATGGCTACACTTGGTCACCAACATCAAAAGTAGCCTCAGAACTAAAAGGGAAATGTTTCATATTCAAGCAGCAAGTGCTTCTCTAGAGTATAAAACGAAGAAAGTTCTAGCTTTGCTAGGAACGCGACCCGAAATCAGTAACTTTATACACTTCTTCTGGTGGCGAAGTCATACAGAATGACAAACAGAATGGACATTCTGCTTTTCGTACATGGTGATTTAATAAAACTCTTGCCCTATAATAGAGCCGTAGAGTTTCCAGGTATTACTACCATTCATAAATTTTGCTTAAGAAATTATGGAAATAAAAAAATTGCAGTTTATAATAAATCACACAGCCAATATACGATGGTTGCGCCACCAGTGCAAACAAGCATCTAGGTGTTTATTCATTCATTTATTTACAGAGTACCTACATTGGCATAAAGGTATTACGTAGGAGGAAACAATATATAACCAGTAATACAGAAAAGCTTTTGGACATATATACTCACGAAGAGAAGCACTACAATACCATTTAGAGAACGACATACAAGTAATGTGAAACAAACAGCTTCCAAGATATATAACACATACATTTGTTTTACAGCAGCGCCGTCACAGCATAGAATAGAATAGTTCGTTATTTGACACATGCACTACATAAATGATAAACTGTTCCATTGTCTAATTGATTTTGGGAAAAAAGAGTACTAAAGGTATTTGTTCTGCAGTTATAGGCTGAGTTCTTTTTGTTGTTATCACTGCGAGTAGATATGCAATCTGGTTCCAGAAGATAGTTATAGCGATTGATACCTGTGTGACTTACATATTCGGTGCAATAGTTTGAGCCTCAACATCTGCCTAAGCATATGTAGCCGATCCCATCCTAAAGTGGCCTTGACTTCGAAAACGCTAGAATACGGGCTGTAATTATTACGAACAAACCTTACTGCTTGTATCTGTAGTTTTTCCAGTCTATTAATGAGGTAATCTTGATAGGCATCCCATATTGCACAAGCATAAACAAGTATTGTTCTGACATGTAAGAAATATAAAGTTTTTTTTTTGCCTTCGGGCATTGTCTGTTTAAAATTTCTGCGAATAAAATATAACATCCTACTATCTTTTGCTATGATAGTGTCAATCTGTTTATGCAAAGTGAACGTCAGTTCTGTCATTTGTCAAATGTGGCGCAACTAAACGTCACAAAGCGGGTAAAACGCGGACTGGTTCCCTTTGCAGATTTGCGTGTTTAGCCGACTCCAGTCAACGCGTGCAACCGACACTGCTTCAAACGGAAGTCTCAAACCACGTCTTCAAAGTAGTCCTAGGCTTGCCCACTTAATTGTGCCCACATAACTAAAGAAAGCAAGAAGGAAAGAAAAATAATTGTGGACGCCACGCCCGGGATGGCTGACATCTGAACAGTCTAAAAGAGGGTCCAACTAAAGAAAACTGGAATAGGGTGATGTAAGTGTAGAGAGCCGAGCAGCAGGAAAGGAGAGAGTGCTTTATTGCTAGAAGCATGTGTGTTTATTCACAGGCAGACCAGGCTTGCGCATACGTGTCAAAATATTCTTGATGACGTAGCCACTGTTCACAGTAAGGTCGCGGCAGAAGAAAAGAAGAAAACCGGTTTAATCATAGTGTTCAGAGCAGACACTAATGGCGCCCTTTCCTCTGGACATTTGAATTCCTGAGCAGGGTATAATGTGAATGTATCCGTGCTAGCAGACGGTAGAGCCCACTGTGCAAAGGAGCATTTGATCATAATCTTCCAGGAAGTTTCATGGCGCTCATTTTTTTCAAAGATGTCTGCGTAGGCTTTTTGAATATCGCACACAATTGCCTGCCCCAAGCTCTTATACCGATATCTAGAAGGTGGGTTTCTGGCAGCTACCTGTGCATTCTCCTTGCGAAACGCGTAGGCAGGGAAGAGAACAACAAGACAGCGCAAAAGACAACCGGTGAAACACGGAAAACATCTGAAGGGTATGTGCATTCACTCAAACAGAGTGGCTACCGAAAGCGCTTCGGCTCACGGCTTCCACTTGCAGGGCTTTTCCAGAATGCCGAACTTCTCCGTGCTTATCCATGGGCCAATGCACGAAACCAAAGCTTCGTCTTGTGTTAAGAAGCTATGCCGAAATTCCGTGCGAGTGCAGTGAGGCGGCGACACAATGCTGTCACGAAAACTAAGGCGATTTTCTCGTTCGGCGAGCGACGAATTGGGAAGAGATCTTATGCAAAGAGAATTACGACGCCAAAGGCATTGACATGTCATTTACTATTATTTGCCCGTTGCAATAGAAGCCAGCACTCGTCGGGCGCTGACGGAGAGCGATATCCCTCAGATCAATTCGCAAATGAAACAAAGGGTGTGCCGGTGAAGACTTGGTTTTTCCTGTTTTTCTTGTGAGCGTGACACGGAAGCGCGAGTTTTGAGCCACGACATCAGTCCTCGGCGTCGTAGTTTGAGTCTCGTCGATTGCAGCGTGAAACCGAGGAGCAACCTGCGAACAAGCATGGACGCTCGCAGTGGATGCATATACGTCGTCCGACCTCCAAAACTGCAAAGCGTGAAAAAACCATTCACGAAAGCCGTTTGAGCCACGAGTACGCTTCAGAAGAGAGTTGCGTGCGCATAGCCCCTTGACCTATGCAGTTAAAACGCCAGGGACATTAGGATATGCCTGCTTTTTTTTTTCAGTTCCAAACACTACTAGATGTGATGCAAGTGACAATACTTCTCAGTTATAACCAATCAAAAGCGGAAGCACTATAACTTTGTTTTTTAAATGAGTGCACCGATGGGTCTGCAGACGAGAGTTCTTGGTGCTAAAAAAGTTGTCACGTCAGCAGGCATTACAGTATATGGCAAAAAGTTCATCGGAGAAATTGAATATGTGCGACTGTGGAAGTAACTAAATTTCAAGCTAACGGAAAATGGTGAAAGCGTCACAAAAATAATTTCGCGTAAATGCAACTTGTTTAGTTGAAGAACAAGTTTTGCGAACAAGAGAAAGTTGAGCTGGTGAAAGCTGATGCTTCCCAGGCCCTTGAATGCTGGTCAGCAATTGGGCCGTAGAAGTTCAACATATCTGTAACGGCAGTGTTCAAACACATTCCTAACCAATTTTTTTTTGTTTTGCCACGGCGTACACCAGGCAAAGGTATTTTCGAAAGTAATTGCTTCGGCGAGAGTTTAAAAAAATGAAATGTGGTACCCAGTCAACTGCTTCGGCTTCGCCGAAGCCAAGACCTGCACACATTTCTACTGTGCGAGCGTTCAGCGATCGTAAAAGCTATCCAATGACAACAATACAATACTTCTCAGTGACCATGCGCTCAGTGAAGTTCCAGAGCGATTCTGGGAAAGACATTGTGTTCAGCTCCCTGGGTCTGTGCCTGTTGTGACAGGTGATCTGCAGTAGATTAGAAAAATGTGCTCTTCCGTTCTTTCGAGAACCACTGGTGCCAGACATTATTGTAGGTTTGTTGCTGCACCTGGTGGCCTTCGCACTGCCGATATTTTCAACAATGGCTCCACCAAGCCATTCTCTGTGTAAAATGTTCCGCGCCGTTGGTTAGTCACTGCGCCTTTGACGCGGCTGTCAACTGAGTGTGGGTCAGCGGTTCTTCGAAAACCATTACGTTAGATGGCCTGCAGACTGCAGTGTTCACTACTCGTACAACACAATACAACGCGTTGAATACCGAGAAAGATTACCCGTGAAAGCGACGGTAGCTTTAGGGATGTTTAGCGACAACTTGTTATATTTTCTTCCTTGCCTTTACGTTACTCAGTATTTCGGAAATTATGGACCTCGTACAAGAAGGTTCGAACGGCACTGCTTCATAGTTAGGCTTGAAATGGCACATAAAGCTTCGTGCCTTTAATAATGGGTTCACTTACTTAAATTTAAGTTCGACATCGATAAATGAAAATGAAGGCAAAGAAATTGCTACTGTTCGCAGTAACTGCCCAGCGCAATATTCTGATAAGAGACAGACGTCAGCAGTGGAGGGGGGTGGGTAAAAGGAAAGAAAGCGAGGATAGTAGAGGGGGGCAGAGTAAAAAGGAACTGTTTGGAGCCCAGCCACTGAGTAAATATAAATAAGAAGTATAATTTGCTCGCGTCGTCTGTTTTGTAAGGGTGTGCCTAGATATAGGTATAATCCCGCTTGACAGGGTACCTCTGCTCATTTTGTACGACGTGACCACAGGGACACCACCGCCTTCCGCGATGGTGCATCCGCTACAGAGCGTGCTCAGCCAGATCACGTGGTATAGGAGGTTAAGTCATTCGAGTTTCAGAGCCACGGTACAGTGATATATTAAATGAACTGGCAGCGCTTCAGGAAATGCACGCCCGCTCAGCGCTGCTAGCACCCATTGCGTCAGAATTATGATCACGATGCCAATGGCAAGCACTCGCGGATAACTTTGCGCTCAGCCATCACATATTTTTCCAAGTTTCGCCGACCGCCCCTGTCGCTGCTTTCGTGAAGGACAGTGTCTGTACTTGCCCACGGTACGGGGCTCTTATGTCAAGTGCTCAAACTGGCCTTTGGTATAAGAGGAAATACTTATACGCAATTGGGTGCTATTTAAAAAAAATCTATCTCCAAACGACGGCAAACAACGTTACCTTTGTTCGGTCCACCTACGTGGGACAACCTCTCTCTCTCTCTCTCTCTCTATATATATATATATATATATATATGTATATATATATTTATATATATATATATATATATATATATATATATATATATATATATATATATATATATATATGCGTGTGTGTGTGTGTGTGTGTGTGTTAGTGTGTGTGTGTGTATCAGCGAAGCATAGAATCACAGCATCCGGCACAAAAGTAGTTAGAAGAATGGAAGCACGTAGGAAAAATGACAGGAATTTACTGACGTTAGCACACAGGCACATAGAGTTTAATTTATAGATTTCTCTACGTGAAAAATAAAACAAGCGAGAGAGAGCAAACAAAAAAGTGAGTACAATCTATACAGAGTTGCGCGTTTACCGGCAGTGGCATAAAGAATAATGTAGTTTATTGACCACTAGCACTCGTATATCCAGGGGTGTCATGAATATGAAGACGGGCGTTGGCTCATGTCAAAAGTCAAGGAAGACAACCGTGAATGCAAACTTGTTCGAACATACAGTGGCAGGAGTGCAAATGTGCGAGTACATACAGTGGCATTATGAAAAAAAAAAAGAACGAAGGAAAGCAAGTCAGGTAGGCAGTTTGTGAATAACCAAGACTTCAACAGGTGCACATTCACTAGTGACCAGAAGGAAGGAAACACGAAAGCCGTGGCTAATCGTATGTAGAGAGGGGTGACCTGCGAGGGGTCGCAGCTGCCAGGAGAGTATTTCTTTTAAAAGCGAAGCTTTCTTTGCTTGTTCTTTCACCTTTTCCCCTGCTGCTGCTGCTACTGTGGGCTGCTGTCACGCCACCGCCTCGGGGGGTGGTGCACAGCGTGTATATAGATGACAAGCGCAAGTAGGGGAGGAACTCGTTTTCACCCCACCACGTCGTATGTGCACAATGCCCTCTGGAGCTCCCTGGCCGTCGCCACTGTAGCCGCTTGACAGCTGTAATTAACCGTGACTCCCTTCAGAACAATTGCAGAAAATGCAGCGCTTCCCTTTCTACTAACCTGCCAGGCCAGAGGGGACGCAGATAGAACTGTAGAGAGCAGAACAAGAGAAGAAGGAGCGGGAGGAGAAGAGGTAGTTTGCATAGAAGAGAGGGAAGGAGGTGACCTGAGAAGGCGAGGAAACGCCACTATTATACGACAGCGGTTGCAGGAAACAGGAGAAGCTTAAGTTTAAGGTACGGTACAGTAGGTTGCACTAGTTTCTTCTACGTCAAATCCGCACAACTGCAACGAGCAAATAATAGTAAATGACATGTCAATGCCTTTGGCGTCGTACTTCTCTTTGCTCAAGTTCTCTTCGCAGTTTTTCGTGTGACGGACGAGAAAATCACCGTTTCTGTGACACCATTGTTTCGTCGCCTCACTGTGCATTAGCACGGAATGTCGGTATAGCTTCTTAACACAAGACAAAGCCTTGGTTTGGTTTGGTGCATTGTTCCATGCATAAACATGGAGAAGTTCGACATTTTGGAAAAGCCCTGTGAATGGAAGTCATGCGGCGAGGCGCTTTCAGTAGGCACTCTCTTTAATTTAGTGCACATAGCCTTCAGATATTTTCCAGATTTCGTTGATTGGCTTTTGCGCTGCCTTCGAGGAAGGACAGTTTTGGTAGCTCTTCAGGATACATCGTTCGATTGAGTCTCAATTTCGAAGTCCAAAACCGCACAACTACCGAATCAATCTCTGTACAACTGCGGGAACAACACGTGCGTGTGCCGTCGGTGCTAGCACGAGTCTCAGGAAAATAAAAGCAAGAAAATGACCGATTTCACACTACGAATGTCTTTCGTTCTCATCCCTGCTACGCGTTCCGCAAGGAGAACGCACAGGCAGCTGCCAGAAACCCGCCTTCCAGATATCGGTATAAGAACTTATAAGAGAGTATAAGGACGTTGGCCATGCGAAGAAAAATATGCGGGTCTCACACACTGTGGGAATCGGCGTAAGCGAAAGTTTGTGTGTTGTTTGATTTTATCGAAGACAAATAGCGGTCATGTTGACAGCGAGTGTTCAATTTCTTAAGCGTTTAGTCTAATACGAAAGTGGTGAGTTTATGTTAAACGTTACCTTGCATGCACCAGATCTCTTTGTCTGCGTAGTAAGAAGAACACACTGCGAGACGTGTTTGCTTGAGTCGTTCTTGCGCGCCATTCTTCATTACCTCCGTGAGGGTTTGTATTATCACCCGCTGCGGTTGCTTAGTGGCTATGGTGTTGGGTCGCTAAGAACGAGGTCGCGGAATCGAATCCTGGCCATGTGGCCGCATTTCTACGGGGGCTAAAATGCGAGAACACTGGTGTACTTAGATTTAGGTGTACGTTAATGAACCCCAGGCAGTCGAAATTTCCGGAGGCCCGACTAGAGCGTGCCTCATAATCATGTCGTGGTTTAGCCACGTAAAACCTCGTTATCTTATTGTTTTTAAGGTTTGTATTGTCATTGCCTCACAGGGCACAACGCATCAGGGAAGATGTGTTAAACTTCACTTGAACTATGATACTGTGCTTGCTATAAGCGCATTCGGACTACTAGGCACGCCGTAGTGAATAATTTTGACACCCTGGTGTTCTTTAACGCACGCGTACGCTAACTTAAGTGTAAAAGCGTTTTTGCATTTCGGTTCCCTCGAAATGCGGCTGCCGTGGTCGAGTTCGAACGCGTGACCTCGAGCGATGTCATTGCCGCAATGCTACGTGGACAGAAGCGTTAATGTGACGTGTGTTCCTACGGTGCTTCATTGCGACTTTATGTCTGCACTCCTAGCGTCAGCCGTCCGCTTAACACACTGCCCTGCTTTGTTTTTTTCCAGAAAAGTAGGGAGTACAGTACCTTTAGTTTGCCCACAACCTCTTTGATGTGTATAGTAGTAGCGTTTCCTTGCTCTCCCACGTCATCTCCCCCCCCTCCCCGGTATGGGAACTGCGAGCTAAGAGTGGAAAGGTTGTTATTCACCCACTTCCTGACTGCGTCGATTCTGCCCAATCTGTGCCTCCTCTCCCTTCCTCCTCTACACCTTGCTATCTACCTAACCTCTGGATTTCCACGTTAGTAGAAAGGTAAGCACTGCAATTTCTGCAATGCTTTTCTGCGTGGTGACGCATAATTACAACTGTAAAAAGGCTAATGTGGCGACGTCCAGGTACGGATCCGGAGGGCATTAGGTACAGGTGACGTGATGGAAAGATCCAAAGGAGCTTCTCGCGTTGCCTTTCTTTACGACGCTCTGTATGGGCACGCTCTAAACTACCGCCGATGCGGCGTGCAAGACAGCCACAGCAGCAGCAACAGCAGTGGAAAAGTCGAAGAGGCAAAGAAAGGTTCGGGTTAAAGAAAAAGTATTATGCCGAGAAAACGTATATGCAAAATCGTATCGACGAGATTCCACGGTATACGGGCCGCCGCGCCGGGCCAACCGCGTAAGCGCGTGCTCCAACCGGTTCTTTACCGTCACTGTGGCGGCCGAAGCAGTCATGGTTCATAGTTAGTCATGGTAGTTATAGTCAGGCAAGAATTTGTGCCTCCACGCGCGAAGTGATAATAAATAGAATAATGGTGAAATTTCGCCTATTTTCTACTCAATTTTCATTTCTTAGAGGCAAAAGACAGCTTGAGCACAGTTATTGTCTCGCACAATGACAACAACTTTTGACATACCAATCATCAACATGAGAGGCCACATACGAAATATCGTATTCAAAAGCTTCCATTTAAAGTACCGAAGATGTAAAACTTCAATTAAGAAATTCTAGAACTGGCGTACAAAACCTTCACTCCACAAATGTGATCATGACGTTGTACTTAGGAGTCTTCTTTTCTAATCTGGGCTGTCTTTTTATGTTACTGCTAAGGTTATGCTTTATTTTAACGTATTCTTTCTTTGTTACTATAGAACCGATTTATTTGCTTCATGTTGCATTTGTTTAATAAATCGCACTAAACCCTAATTTTTCGGTTGCAGCAGGTGTCATTGCAGCGAGATGTCCATTTGCCTTGTTGGTATTTATTTTTATCAGGGCATCGCCTCAGTGAGGTGGCGTAGCACCTTTTCCCCCCCTTCCTCGGTCTGTAGAGTATACACCGACATAAATTAAGTCATTTTCCTTCATGTGAGAAGTGACGTACGCCTAGCACTAACGACTGCATTTATCGAAATACACGATCAGAAGGCACTTCGTTTCACCGACGGGCAGCTCGCAGCCACCATGGAGATTGCGATGTGGCTTGCTTTGTTTGCTCTTTGCTGGAGAACCAATGTCGATCGAACCAACAGTGTGTCCATGTAACGCCGACCTAGTTCGCCGGACGCTTGGCAATGAAGGGAAAGCTATAGAGGCAAAGCGAGCACAAGTGAGAGGGCTTCTGAAGAGTCCCGTGTTTTCATCCGCGTTAGTTTAAGCTAGGGAAGAGGAAACATAAACACCTTATCAGCAACAATTAAATGAGATAAAACACACCACTGAAAGTAAACGTACTTGCTTTGCGACTTTCCCTTCCGCGTTTAGGCAAACGCGAAACGGTCGCACGTGAAGCTGAGTCGATTCAGCGCCTGTTCCGAGCAACCAAAAGCACTGTCAAACGCTGGCACACTACTTGGCGCCTTCACACTTGTGTGACAGCTTACTGTTGACATACCCTAAGCGCTTGTATCATGGTGCTCTACGGGGCTGATATGCGTGTTCTATAGTCTATATCCAAGCTGGGCTGTTTCCGTTATATTTGAAGCATACGAATGTAATGCTGCCCGGGAGAGGCAAACAGAATCGTATGGAAAATGAAAACTAAGGCGGATGTAAAATAGCCCAGTTGTACGACTACTCTTTCCGGACACAGAGCCGGTGCTGCGTCATCATAATCAGCCTATTTTTATGTCCACTTAGGATAAAGGCCTCTCCCTGCGATCTCCAATTACGCCTACCTTCCTCTAACTGCTTCCAACTTGTCTGCCCAGTGGGTGGTGCAAACCAACTGTGAATTAATCGGTAATTCGAAGCACAAGCACAATGAATATGGCTGATCAGTTCTGTGGAACCCCACAAGGTGGATGAAGGTTCGTGAAAAGAAAAATTTCCATCCACCTATATGTAGCACGAAGCTAGAAAGGAAACCCACACGTTTCTCAGAAACTGCGCAGAGCAAAATGGCAGAACTTTCCCCACAATGGTAATGTTTCAGAATGCAGCACAGAGAGGAGAAACTTCCAAGGACAAATGATCCTTTTGTCGCTTCTTCTGTACCAGGCAGTCAGCAAATGAATTCCAGCCGCAGGTAAATATAAATAAAGTTTTATTTACAATATTTACAACTTTGTACCTCGCAAGATACGCAATCGGGGAGCTATGGCGAACTATTTATGTACATGAGGCTGAAATATATACATGGACAAAGGCGGCAACTCCGGGCTAGCTGCACTCTACGTGTACACGACATGGGATTCACCGAGCTGGGCCAGGTACTTGGGATCCACCTGGCAAGAAGGATACCGTGACCGGCAGGAATCACCACTGCGGCCTATCCTCGATGCTTCCTTGTAGGGCCTCATGGGGGACAATGCTGAAGGCTTGGCATCGTCGAAGAATCGGACGACCTCGCGCCCATACGCGCCGAACTCCTGCGGATGCGCGGCCATTGAGCACACCATCAGCGCGATGCAGCGCCCTTCGTCGTTGGACTGAATGAACCGGAAGTACCGACCCGTCCCACCGGCGTCGACGGAGCGGACGGGACGGCTGTTGTGGATGGGTGCCTCATCGATGGTCTCATTTTGCTCGACCTTCCTGGATCTGTACGGGATGGTGACAAACCGGGGATCAACGGGGGAGACTGGCGTGGTCTGAGTATCGGAACTAGGCTTGGAGTTATCGAATGGGTCAGTTGAGCGGCCGATGCGGAATCCGCCATTAATGTAGCCGTCGGCGTGTTTCGGTCCTCCGAGAACAGCGGGAGACTTGCTCGCGAGCTTGTTGAACTTCTTGCCCAGCAACTCAGCCTTCGACTGCACGACGTGGGGAATAGTAACCTTGGTCAAGACAATCTTAGGGACAACCAGTTTGGGCACCGCAATCTTTGGCATTTCAGGAGCTGCAACCTCGGGGATCGGCGGTAGCGTGGAAAACTGGATCACTGGCTTGGTCACTCTGGCCAGCCACTGCAATGAAACAAATAGAGAAACGGAAGTTGGAGCTTAACAGGAATTTTAGGGACGGCCGGCAATAGTCACAAAGGTAATGTGGCGAGCTCATGCGAAAATAGCTTCTTGAAGTATGCAACCGAGAGCTGCCACTGATGTAAGAAAACCGTATAGCAAAGTTGATTAGTAATTAACACTTCAATACACTTAAGATGGGAAATTGAATCATGCGTCAAACATCTCAAAACGTACCCATTACAAATGCGCAAGAAGAATATGGTTGTAGCACAAATTGCTTGCAATCCTCAAACGCTCACCTCATCTGTGCCACGGACAACATTCGGTGAAGCCGTAACGGACGCGGCACTCTTCAGACTGCTCCGGTCTGCGCCGTCCTCAACGGCCGCTTCGGCATCATAGTATCGCTTGAGCTGAGAATCATAGGAGATGGCGGCCCGCGTGGAATGTTTACCGGTGACCATCGTGAGCGCTTTGGTGGCCAGAGACAGCTTGTAAGCCACCAGGGTCAGCGCCGCATCCTTGGCCAGGTTCGCCGCCCACACGAACGGCGCCAAGGCCAGGCCCAGCTTGGCTTCGCCGACTTGCGGCATGATGAGGACGGCGACCATGCAGACGACGATGGCTACGGAGACTTTCATGACTGAAACAGGCGCCGCGTCTGCAACGAAGAGACGAATGATACACTGCCTGCTCCGACCTCGCTTTTTAACCTGTCCGTTGCTCGTTCATTGGTTGACAGGTGCAGCTGACGTCGCGGCTAACTGAGGCTTCTGATTCGCCCCATCGCTAACACTCCTATTACGAGCCGCTCCCACTTTCTTTCTTCATCTGGACCTCTCGCCCGTGCCCTTCTGCAATCTATCACAGCCTTGCTCAAAAGGGGGCGCACGTTTCCGATTCCTTGCGAAGAAAAGGAAACAAGCCTTTCTTTTCTGCTGTTTTCTTTCTCACCGCATGAATAGACGTAAATCAGCAAACTCTAGGCGTTGTGGTGGTAGTGCTGGTGGTTAAGGGAGCTTTTCGGAAAGAGAAATAATAAGGTGAATTCTCAAGTATGGTCCCAGAATCCTTATTTAGAAGAGCGGAGAAAATAATAAGTGCGACTCATAATAAGGCCATTAGGATCGACACCTCAAGAACAAATAAGGTCAATGTTACTGTGCCTTCAATGCCTTTAATCAAAACTTGCTTAATAAAGAAGCAAATTAATTTGCCCCACGTGCCGTAACACATCAAAAATGAAATTGAGAGACACGGGACCAGGAATGTTCAACGAAATCTAACGTAGGGGGTATTTCACTCACACCTCTAGCAGAAACAAGGATATCGACAGGAGCTGATTAACATTTCACTGAGTGCGCAAATTAAGTGACAACTAATGCCTTTCTAAGTATTGGTAAAAAAAAGTATTTGCTAGTACATCCGCACGCGTGTGTGTGGTGTCGTATGTACACACCAGGGCAAAAGTACCCAACAATCTACTTAGGTTCGCGCTCAAGACGCGTTACGAAATAATCAAAAGGTGCTATACATAGAATGCTCATTACGCCAGGAACTGGCAGTCAAGTTTTCATGTTTAGCGTCTTCTTGATCAAGTTCATGAGTATTCCGTTCTTCACTATTTATTCTAATGGCTGCAGCATTTTTTGTCATTGTATGTCATGGCATGCAGAAAATTTCTCCTGATTGTTGGAGTTTTCCTCGTAAAATTTACTGGATGCCCTAAAATTACGAGTAATACAAGCACAATCTGGCCGACATGGAAGGTGAGGCCAGATTGTGCAAAACGAATGCTGAGAGCTCAGCGTGAAAGAAAATATCGTGCTGTATTAACTCGCTGTCGTAGGAGTGCAATAATAGAAACCTTCCTCGTCTTCGTTGTATGACCGTTTTATAATCCCACGTGGTGTTCACAATAATAGAAACCTTCCTCGTCTTCGTTGAATGACCGTTTTATAATCCCACGTGGTGTTCACAATAATAGAAACCTTCCCCGTCTTTGTTGTATGACTCTTTTATAATGCCACGTGGTGTGCGAAATAACAGAATCCTTCGCCGTCTTCGTTGTATGAATGTTTTCTAATGCCACGTGGTGTTCGAAATAACAGAAACCTTCCCTGTCTTCGCTGTATGACAGTTTTATAAAGCCACGTGGTGCGCAAAATATTAGAAACCTTCCCCGTCTTCGTTGTATGACTGTTTTATGTACCACGTGGTGTGCGACACCAGTATTAATCATTGTCCCCCGGACGAAAATTCTGTATCTTGCAGACGCGGGTGCCGTTTGAAATCTTTGTGGCAGCGTTTCCCAACCGCATGGCTTTCAATGCGGAGGTGCACCGCTATATTATAAAAAGGAGCTATGCATTTCTGGTTCAGGTACAATTTCCCACAGTGCTGAGATACAACCGTATTTCTTTCTGACGTGCTAAATTTTACGACATATTTATGAGCGATGTATATATATATATATATATATATATATAGATATATTTTTTTTTCAACCATAGGCCGCAGCACACTACGCAATATTCCTGTTGGTATTTCGATTATGACTTGATTGTGTTTGTCGCTTTACTTCACTTTGCGGCGTTTAGCATGCACGGGTGTTCAGGCATGTTTCTGTGGATAGAAGAAAGCACGTGTAAAACCGTGTTTTAGGCTCACCAAAGATTGTACTGCACTTACGATTGCTGGTGGAAACATGAATCACGTGGTTCCTTACGTGTGGCATGATATCATAGCAATTTCCACTATTCGCTTGCACTAGCGTTTGCTCTTTTCCTCACATGCCATCGCTAATTTACATTATCAAATTATTGATCAAGCACATAGGTGCGTTGACGCAATTGCAGATTCTTGTTGCAGCCCGTTCAACCACGTGCAATTGGAACTATATATATATATATATATATATATATATATATATATATATATATATATATATATATATATATATATACGTGTACAGGAAACAGCTCTTGTCGTCCTCTTCTTAGGCGATCTAGCGCGGATGTCAATTATTCTTCGACACTGAATCCTAATTGCGTAATCAGGGGACGCATCTGTTTTTTCATGTTCTCCTTGTCCATGAACCACTGAATAATCTTTGCTAGCCACGCATCGCAATATCAGCGTGTGAGCGATAATTATACTTGTTGGCGTCGCTTGTTCATATTTCTTTTGATGTCACACACATAATAACAATATTTCATGTATGTTTTGATTATAAACACCGCTAAACATTACCTTTTCCTATATGTCGAGCATGTAATCTGAGCCTAAAGCATCGTGTTAGAATAGTTTATGTATGATGCTTTCTCTGTGAATAAAACAAAAAAGGAAAGAATTGCAAAGGTAACGCGCAAATATTTTATTGCTAGGCATAAACTTGCCTTCCCTGGCGTCCGTTTACCTCCACTGCAATCGATAATGTGCACGCTTTAGCTCGTACAACGTCATTTTCTTGGTTCCACCGGTATGGCATATTTCGCACAATTTTCCAACTTTGGATTTCGCTAACACTTACCACTTCAGCAGGCAAAAGTTATCGCACAGAAGTTCAAACAGTGAATGCAAAATATTTTTCTCGTAAAGCAGTGCCCTTGCGATTTATTCACGCAACGCTGTTTTCGGTGAAAACCACGGCTGTACGTGCACAGACAAAAAGCTGATTGGTTAGGAAAGTGATGGTTTAGACTCAAGGAACAGGGCAATGTAGAGGCCGCGTGAAAACCAGGCACTTTGGTTGACCACGTTCACGATCTTCAAATCTTGCCCGCGGTTATCCACACGCTCGTCCGATGCACATGTTGGTAACAAGCCTGTATGAACTGGGAGGGAAAGGGCAATCTTTCCGTCTAATAGGTCGTTCAAAATCAAACACACCATCGCAGGCTCCTAAGAGTACAGGTTTTTAGCGAAACTTTTTCACTCGCCACCTTATAGATTCACGCATTTTGCGCTGAGCTCTATACAGCAGCGCATGTTTGTCTCATGGCAGCTGTGGCGCATAGGCGTCTGTCGAAGAGAGATGACAGAGAAGAGAGATGATACTTCCAGGACACTGGAAGTATCGGCAAAGTATGTAATGGTAATTACTTCAATGAGGTTTTGTTAAGAAGCCAGCAGCGTAACTAAATAAAATAGGAGAGAATGAAATCAAAACGAAGATGCTCCACGAAATTCAAAGGGGAGTGTGTCACGCTTCAAAGCCTGACATAGATTTGAGAGAATATTGTTTCATGTAACAAAATTTGCCGATGACGGCTCTATATGCGTGGCGTGAGGAATTTTGCAGAAGCCACGTTGTGCTGCTTGCTAGTAGGTTGCCGAATTCATGCGGACGAAAAATAACGACATTACTACCCGGCTTCATTTCTGAGCACTAACGTAAATAAACTAAATGGCAATAAATAAGTCCATCGCAGGAAATAGCTAGAAATGGCTGTCGTAATGGTGGTGTAAATGAAGCGAAAACAGCGACTTGAAGAATTTGTTGATTAGCCCACGCTTCCGCGTCTCTAGGAGGAAGATTGCTCCCAGGTTTGATGATTAGTTAGCGTGAACCACCGTTCTAATGCACAGTTAATATTATCAAAAAAAGTTTTTAGGTTTTGAGGGCGACAACTACGATCTGAATATGAGATATCTCGCAGTGGGGCACTCCATATTGACTTTCTGCATGAGGGGCTTCTAATGGGCAATTAGACCTAGTACACGGGCGTTTTACATTCCGATGTTTTTACGATGTATTTTCTACGTCCTCTAGTTATCACCGTTTAATCAGTGAGCGAATGTGTAGGAATGTCGGCGCTAACACTGCTGCCAACACAAATAATGTAATCAAAATAGGCACATCAAGGAACACTAAGTAAAATTGCGGTGTTCTGTTGTCAAGTTCGGCGTGATTTTTCGCGGTGAAACCAACAAAGGATGAAGTACAGTTCATGCCATTGCATAGAAATTCTCCGTCCGTGTCTTTCTCTTGCGCTGGCGCTTTTCAATTATGTACCGACACGCAAATTCGCCGCAATGATAAAGTAGGAAGCATTTGCAAAATTCATTAATCATAATTTGAGATTTCCTGCATCGTCGCGTGGTAACTTTTTTTTTCACACAGAAGCTAGTCCTGAATTTTTTCTGTCTATGTGGGGTTCGAGCTCACCCTCTAAGGAGGAAGAGTGAGCACAAAGGCTTTTCATAAAGTCTTTCAAAATTGGCTGCGCAAAGGAGATTTTGCCATTCAATACGCTTGCTAAGTCAGGAACCCGACAGAGTGGACCGGCATGCCGGCTTTTGCGATTGTAAAGGCGATGATTGGGAACTGGAACGATTCTTCGTTCTACCAGTCTGTGGTGTCGAGTAGTTTGGATTCGAAGTTGTTAGACTTTGTGGTACAGCACGAAGCGGGACAGGAGATACAGGAAAAAACGAGGACAAGCGCTTGCTGTCAAATGAAATTTTATTGCTTGATACAATGTGCTATATAGAAAAAACTGAGGGAAAATGACATGTATGTCGTTTACACACACGCACCACACACGCACGACACAGTCTGATGGAAAACTAACTAGCCCAAACCATCACCCTCCTTTGGCGTTATTTCTTTCCCGTGTGCAAATGGTCCATTGTGTGCCATATTTGCTGCCAAGACAGAAAAAGTGGACTTTTGAGGTCATTGCACTTCTAACGATGCGCATTCCAGAAGCGGCTGCAGTCTCGTACAAGGAATGTACCACCAGCATTCCAACACTATTTCAATTTCCTTTCACGTTTGTACATGCTTTTGTACTGCTCATGCCTTCGCTGAATAAGGGGTAGGGGTGGCTAGAAGGATGAGTGTACACAAAAGGTACTGCCGTACGAATATGGAAAGGGTACATACATCAACACGCGACAGGTAATTTAAAGAAGCTTTTTTTGGTGAAATTGTTGTTGCAGGCTGCAGAAAAGAAGTGGCGGTTTATAAACGTCTTGCTTCTCTGGTTTCTCACAAAGCAATTTCCGAAGAGCCGACGGACTTTCCACACCGTTTTCTAGACTTTCGTGCACAAAATGAATAGAATTGCCACACGCGGGTGACTTGCATCTGAAGCAAACGTCTCGAGCAGCGCCTGATTTATTTTAACATGCTATACGATACCGGTCAGCAGCCTTGTTATGCCATTAGTGCAGCAAATAATAATTAATAAGCTACACGGCGTGGCTGCGTATGGCAAACTTGACAGTTTGAGAATTTGCGAACATACATAGAGCTTATACGCACAAGCAATAAAGAGACAATGAGCAGACGCTAGGCTTAACAGAACACTCCTGTGAGCGTGTTATCCGCGGAATCGTCTTAGCGCGGATACCAGGTATTATCAATTCAGATCAGACAAACACAAACACTAGTGATAATATGAACCATGCTTCCGAGATAAGTAGTCTTGTAAAAAAATGGTTGCCGCAAAGTGGGCCATTACCCTTAATATCCGCGTGACATGGACATCCTTAATGATTAACCCTTAACAAAGATTGGCGGATTTACCGGGGGTTTCAGAAACGTCGGTTTGATACACAGGATTAGTTACGGCAATCTACATGATAACATGGTAATCAGAAGTGGAAATCTTTGGTACAAATTTAGTACCTATACCCAAACAACGTCGTAAGTTCTAAATTTTGGCAAGACCTTTTTATCTACTTAATGAATAATAGCGTGAAACTGTTCGTAAACTGTCTCTCCTTCGACATTTGGTAGAATTCGAAATCAATCTTTAAGCCCTGGCCCGATGAAATCAGAACAGCCAACACAATTCATTGTTTGTTATTGCGTCGACCAGCTGTTTGCCTCTTGTTTGTGCGCGATATTCTAAGCTTCTGTGCCTCTGAAACTTCTCAAACGCGTCACGTTACCCGTACAGTCGTGCTTGATCAGTTAACACGCTTTTTGCCGTTTGGACGCTGCAGCTGCGCCAACTACCATGACGTTCGCCATCTTGTCAAGTTGTCGGTTTGCGAAGAGAAACCCAGGTTGCAAAGCTCGGTTTGTGATAACCTTGACTAGGTGACTAACTACGGTAATGTGTGCCGTTTAGATAGCAGTGACCTCATTCAGCCGTAATCATAGTTAGCTTATCTACGTTTAAGGCTGTCCGTGTGACTAGGGCTCTAAGTCAGTGAAATTCACAATCAAGTAAAATACTAACCAAATTGAGAAGTCTTTTTTTTTACGCCTACTTTTGGAAAGTTGACTTTAAGATGATTTTTTCACGGACAAGTATTAGCAAGACTTTGAAAAATTTTTTTTCAGTGAAATTTTGAGGATTATATGTGATAAGTTAACTCAAGCCCCAAAATTAGTTACAAGGACCAAGCAGTATCGTAACTGGTTCTAACAAATATTGGACAGAGCTTACCAAATAATTATACGAAACAGGCCGCGTAGTAGTATTACACAATTATTCGATTAGCACAAAAGCAATAAATCCAGATCACATACGACAAACACACAATTTGGGATATGGCCAAAAACATGACCGTGAAACAATCAACTGAAGCGTTTTTACCTACTAATAATTAAGTACACATTCACAGTTTTTTTCTAAATGGTACTGTGAAATGGCGCTAATTGTATTATATTGTTAAGATTGCTTCATTATTTAGCACAAAATTAATTTGGCGCTCCGCTACCATGGTTAGTGTGTATTTTGAGAAGAGCCCTTGGCGCAGTGAAGACTCAGTTGATTGAGAGGAACGTGTGAGAAACACGGCACTCAAACGAAATTTATCGTTGCTAAATAAGCACAATAAAGACGCAATGTTGTATCGAACAATTTGGTAGATTGTGTGTATAAAAGAGAAAACAGTGCATCTGTGCGACTTGACGGCACACGTGTGTAGGGATGTTTTCTAAAATGTGGATATTCGTGAAATTTTCTCATGCCTTTTCACTTACGTGATGTCGTAGGATTGCGATATACCACACTTTACCTCTTGTACGTTGTAACCGAAAACTAAGGGCCGTTTTAAAACAAAACAACCTGTCTCCAATTATATTCTGGCGTCTGCACCAACCTTGCTAACTGCTGTGTAAGTTTTTGGCGTCGACATTTGAATTGTAATCACTGTTCTGGTATTTACAGGCAATTGTTTATTCACGAGTAAATGAATATAACGAATAAATTAGCAGGGAAGTTCAAACGAAAGTATGACCGTTGCAGTTTGTCCGGGGCGCTCTTTCTGCTACCAAAACTTTGTTTTGGTCAGGCAAGTCTGTTTATAAGCCTAAAAGAAGCATATTCCAGTTACGTCACATTTCCGGTCGATAGCAGCAGCTGCTGGCCAATATTTATTTTATGTTAGCCTATAAAGCTTTCAAAGGGCTTTTAACAAGCTGTAAACGTGCTGTAAGTAAGTTGATATACCCAATTGAAGCATAACAGCATGTTTAGGCGTCAGTATGGGCACGGACTCTACACAGCAGCATAACAACCATAAGTTCTTCGCTACTGCGCTCTTTTGGCCTATTTCGCAAAGCTTTTCGTTCGTAAGTGATATCTTACATAAGCAGACGGCCTTCTTCAATGATCAAAATAGGCTGGAAATCGCTGTTTCGAAAAATTTGAGCGTACAACAGTTCTGTGAATTTCAACATGTTTCAACATCTTGTTGAATGTTCTAACATGTTACTGAAACAACTTGTTAATGTGTGTGAGTAACGTCATCGTAGCTTGCCCCATCGTTACGCACGTGATGTTAGCAATTATTTCTTGTCATGACATAATGGAAATATCACTACCGAGTGGTCCCCCGATACATTGCAACTAGTTTTAGAATTACCGATATAAAGTGCAAATGTAGCGACAGCCTTAACGCCTTAGGATGACCCAATGTTAAATGAAATTCTGATGATGTACGGGCGAGAACCACTGTCTAATTATGATGCTTGCCGTAACAGGGGTATGCGGAATAATTTTTGACAGTACGGATCTTTTAACGGCGAACCTAAATGTAAGGAAGACAGCGCTTTTAAATTTTGTGGAATGGAAATGTGGTCACCGCGGCGGGCTCTGGTACCATTACCCCACAGGCACTGGCTGCGACGGCGGGTGATAACGTGGCCTTGTGGGAATTGTGAACCAGAATGAATGAGATTCTAATTTAATTTGACGCTCACAGGATGTACCATATTATGCAGGTGACGTTACCTCTTGGTTACTTGGACTACTGGAGCGGTAGGTTTCAACCAAACGTGCAGAGTTGTTGGTTGAATGGGGCCTTTTATATATTTTAAGGAATTTCATCATCATCATCATCATCATCATTATCAGCCTGGTTACGCCCACTGCAGGGCAAAGCCGTCTCCCATACTTCTCCAACTACCCCGGTCATGTACTAATTGTGGCTATGTCGTCCCTGCAAACTTCTTAATCTCATCCACCCACCTAACTTTCTGCCGCCCCGTGCTACACTTCCCTTCCCTTGGAATCCAGTCCGTAGTCCTTAATGACCATCGGTTATCTTCCCTCCTCATTACATGTCCTGCCCATGCCCATTTCTTTTTCTTGATTTGAGCTAAGCTATCCTTAACTCGTGTTTGTTCCCTCACCCAATCTGCTCTTTTCTTATCCCTTGACGTTGCACCTATCATCCTTCTTTCCAAAGTTCGTTGCGTCGTCCTCAATTCAAGCAGAACCCTTTTCGTAAGCCTCCAGGTTTCTTCCCTGTAGGTGAGTTCTAGTAAGACACAGCTATTATGCACTTTTCTCTTGAGGGATAATGGCAACCTGCTGTTCATGATCTCTGAATTCCTGCCAAAGGCACCCCAGCCCATTCTTATTCTTCTGATTATTTCCGTCTCACGATCTGAATCCGCGGTCATTACCTGCCCTAAGTAAATGTATTCCCTTACCACTTCCAGTGCCTCGCTACCTATTGTAAATTGCTGTTCTCTTCCGAGACTTTTAAACATCACTTTAGTTTTCTGCTGATTAATTTTGAGACCCACTCTTCTGCTTTGCCTCTCCGGGATTTCCATCCGTCTTAAAAGCGCGTTTAATTATTTTGAACTCTAAACAAGCCATAAACATTCAAGTGGCTTTGGCGGCATAACAATACAACATCTGAGGATATCATTTTTAATTATATGTCTATTCACGGCCTTATAAGTATATGTTTCGTCAGCATACATCTTGAATATTAGCCTCGATATATTGTTTATAGCTTGATAAGAGTGGCTATATCGGCTTTCTGCTTGACGACCATTTCAATAGTTGTGACGCAGGCCGCATGAGGCGCTGTGTATCGGATCATCTACTCTCAGTGTAAGTTTAAACGCCAACAATTACGAAACCACTTCAGTGCATCGTGCAATTTTCAGATTCGCCCACATTTCAAATGGTGGCCCAATTCAGGCTTTGACTGAATTGGGCCACCATTTGGTGGGCCAATTCAAGCCAGTTTCAAGCCAGAAAAACCAACCACAGGGCTATTACATGTCGCAGATTCATGCTTAAAGCATGTTTCTAATTATCAGATTGAATTGTGCGTTTATAGTGTTTGACAATTCGCAAAATACGTAGTGACTTCCAGCGTCAGAATATTGAACTTTGTTCCGGGCCAGCTGATTAAAAAACGCATGTGCCTGCGACGATGTGCGCTTAGCGACGCCACTGATTCATTTTCTGCAAACGCTAGTTGCAGATATTTGTGAGGCGCGTGCCCCCTGCAAGACTGCTGTTCACTAAAAACTCTCCTCCGCGGACAGCATTCCCCTGTCTAGCATTTACTTCCCGCATGAGTTGGCAGAGCAAAAAAAAAAAAAATTGCGGACCCTACGCACTGTGAGAATCCATGTAAGGGAAGCTTTCAGTGCTGTTTGCTTTGAGTGACGATAATTAGCGGTGACATTGACAGCGAGCGTTTAATTTCTTGAATGTTTAGTCTAACGCGAGAGTGGTGAGTTGACGTAAAACTTTACGTTGCGTGCACCGCTGCTGTTCGTCTGCGTAGCACAAGGAACGCACAGGGAGAGGTGTTTGCTCAAGGCGTTGTTGTGCGCCATACTTGACAACCTCTGAGAGGGTTGAGCATATTGATTGCCTCACATGTCACATCGCATCGGGGTACTAAACTTTCATTGAAATATGGGGCTAGACGTGACAAAACCACACTCGGATTATGAAGCACGTCGTAGTGGCGCACCCCGCAATAATTTTGACACCGTGGTGCTCTTTAACGTGTCCCTAAATATAAGTGTACGAGCCTATTCTTTTTTTTTTGGGGGGGGGGGCGTCGATATGCGCGTGCCGCGGTCGGTGTCAAGCCGCGACCTCGAGCCGTGGCAAAGCCGTAAAGCTACCGCAGTGGGCACAGAATTTTGATTTGACATGCGACTATACTTACGTAGTGTCACCTAGACCCCGCGGTGCGCTTTATTGCGTTTTTTTTCACGCTCTGCGCAAGTTATCTGCTTGACATATTTGCATGTTATTTATTTTTCGGAAATAATGGAGATCCACCTTACCGTTCCTTCAATTTAAATTTATCCAGTTGGCCAATTTCTTTGTTTGACGTCACCTTCACTCTATCCCGCCTGCCCCCCCCCCCCACCCCACCTTGTGTGGGAACTGCGAGCGAAGAGTGGCAAGGGGTTATTCACTTCTTTCGCGACTGCGTCGATTCTACCCAAAGCCACCTAGAATTCAAGGCCTGCGCGCTCCGTCCGTGACGTCACGTACCTTGCCCGACCCCGCCGGAGTGCGCCTGCTTGCTACCGCCCGTTCGCCTTTGAACCGAAGTGAAATGGGAGCTTCCAAGAATTTCAATGCACGACCAGTATTTAGCGTCAGTTTATTTCTCGTAACAACATGAAGTTCCATTTACAGGCCCGCGGTTAAAACCATTATTTAACGGTGTCATGTTGTCATGCAAGAAAGAGAGTGGGCGACAGTAGCATTAAGGAAAAAAGGTTTATTTTCCAATACTAGAACTGATTAAAAAAACACTGAACAATACCCTGACAGATTTACTTCAAATGCACACTGAAGAACGAAAAGGGAGTCCTCACAAACACTGTGAGGACTCTCACACTACAATACACTGACTACAAACAATACAAACAAATCCTTGAACCAAACAACCTGTCTGAAGCTGGTCTGCATTACGAAAGCGTTTTGAGCTTTCTTTGCTGTTTCTTTTTTGACAGTTCAGTGTTTAAGAGGTCTGTCTTCATTTAGACATAATTTTTAAGCAATGTGTTCGCTGCTGCCCCCAGTATATTTTGATAGACATCATCAGGATGATGACCTTGAGAACAGATATCGAATCCTTCATCGTCTATTACTTCTTGTGTCAAATTAATCAGCAATTCCCTTTGATGTCTGGAAGCATGAAACTGCACAACATTTTCTTGTGTAGTCAATTTCTCAAGAACTAGTTGCATTCGCAGCACGGCATCTATGACTACAGGCCTCGGGAACTTCAAACCACCACGGGAGAGGTTCCCAATTATTATGTTGCGATCCAGCTCCATTTCTTTTTCCTGTGCGGTAAGGTTTTCTGCACAAGCTGTGCAAGGAATCTTTTTTAGAGCTGCATGTGCACAATATCCTGCTATGTATGTAATAGCTGGCAAGCTCGACTCCTTGCTTTTAATGTCTTCTTCTGTTATTTTTATCTTGTAGTCTTCTATGAGGCGGCTGGCATCTAATGTTTTGCTGCTAGATTTCCACATGTCTCTCATTTCAGGGAAGATAAGCGAGTCTTGCAGCCTTAGTTTCGCTTCCGCCTCATATATTTGCTGTATGGAGACATGATAGTTTGTCCCACAAAGGCGACGGTATCTTCCAAACCTTTCTTCAAGGCTGTCACTTTGGAATTTGCCAAGCAAGACATACTCTAAGTGAAGCTCGTCAATGCAATAGCGGCAGACCTCAATTAGGGAATAAGTTGTGAGCCTGAGTGCAACATGCGTATCAGTTGTCAGAGCACCGGTGTTCATTTTCACCTCTTTCCATACATCTAACCAGCTGACAAAAGAACTCAGGAACTGCACTTGCACACCATACAAGCTCGTCACTGGTTCTTGATAGGGACATCTTAGCCGACGGCCTTTCTGAGGCGTTTTTACGTTGACAATGTGCCACCACTTTAGTATCACACTGATAAAGTCTGCCGTTCCTTCAGCATAGGACAGGCCAAGTTTTCCTCCAAGTGACTTCAGGGCTTCAATAACGAATGGATTGAAAACTTTCAGTGCTAGTTTTACGTTCTGTCTTTCTATGTTGGATGGGTGGAGAGCTTTGTATGTAAGCCCATAGCCAAACTTTGATAGGCTTTTTCTTTCAAATTCATGTATGTCACGGAGTGCCTTAAAAGAAGCTCCATTAATGCGAACTAATGATGATGCACTTGAAAACTCCGGATAGAAAATGCATGTTCCAGGACTTTTCTGATTAAGCCAATTGTTCCTCACACATTTTAATAAATGAACAGGATCCACTACATAAAATAGGGGCCTAGATTTGTCAGCAGGGTGAGGGTAAACAATATCCAACCTGTTATGCGGCGAAAACATGGACATCACTTTTCTGTTTATTGCATTGTTGTCTGTTATGACAGCAATAACTGTGAGTCCTGCCTTCTCAAGCTCCAAGATAACATTTTTGAGGACATCGTGCAACTGCCTTGCTTCGATACTAAAAACAGGCAAGATATGTGCAACATCCTTGTGCCCTGATAGCAAACTCTGAATCATGAAAACATGAGCAGCTTTTGCTGCATCAGAACAGTTTGCTGCTGTGCCAGTCAATGAGCCACCTTTGTAATTAAAGTACTGCGTCAAGTGAATTTCGTCCATCATGAGAATGACGACTTTTTCATGTTGCTTTAGATGATTTGTCCTTCTTTTGATGTAGTTGAAGAAATGTTCATCTGTCTGTTCGTGCGCAGGACTAGCACGATACTCGCCACAAATCCTCATCACTGTAGAAGGGTGTGGCAAAGTTATTTTGCTAGTACTGCGGACGAACCTATAGGCATGTGGGGAAATGGTATAAAGGATGCTTGAAAATATCATAAGCTCTGCTGGATACCTCAAAGCACTTTTATCCTTAAGGAGCAAGCGCAACTGTTCAGTTAAAAATTTAACTGTCTCTAGCTGTTCTTGTGGCAAAAGATCCTCGTTCGCAATGTCATCGAGAAGTGAGCACCCTAGCTGAAAAGACGCTTTCACTTTTTCATCTGCGTGAAATATAGATGGTGCTTTGAACATTTTTACACTTTCTAACACAGACTCAAGAGTGCGCATATCATCTAGCTTGCTAGGCATAGTTACATCATCAG
Source organism: Dermacentor variabilis (assembly GCF_050947875.1). Classification (NCBI taxonomy): domain Eukaryota; kingdom Metazoa; phylum Arthropoda; class Arachnida; order Ixodida; family Ixodidae; genus Dermacentor; species Dermacentor variabilis. Next base: position 135,972,828 of record NC_134575.1, read on the forward strand.
AAGAGAGTTTTGCCTTCCTCCAGAAGACCGTAACCTTCATAAGGTGACTCACTATAACAGAGCGCTCCACCTCTAGTTCTCCTGAGTCACCTGCAATGTGCACGAAAAACACAGCGTCTTGAACAGTCTTCACCATCCAGAAATCGCACAACTGTACATCTGGAAGCCGTGAAAGCAGATCATTATATGACGCCAGCTTGTTCCTGTGCTCTTCTTCAGCATGTGCTGCCAGTGATAACTGCACGGCTTCATCCAGATGGGATGCTTCAAGGCGCCTTCGCTTGTCTTCCGGTGCATCACGCACTGGAGAAAAGTGTGATAGGTAGGCAGGGCTATTGGGGAAAATGGTTGGCACAGCCTCTTGTGTCAGACGTGTAAGTCCCATTGGTGCTTCCACTGTCCTCCCATCAGAAGCTGTATAGCTAGAGGTGGTCTTGAGAAACTCTGGCATAAAATGTAGCTCGCAAACCTTCACAGCAAAAGAAAAGATGAATTATTAAGATTTGGGTTCGTTCACCATCTCCACCGGCATTTTTGTTTTCATATATAACGCGCCGTATAGATTCGTCAGCAAATAGTAGTCAAGAAGGGCCGTGTCAATTGTAAGATCAGAGGTTCAGCATCAATAAGCACTCCAGACGAGTACAGAAGGCACAAGTGACTCGCCAAAACATTAAATACGAAATTCCAATATTTCTACCAGAAATGCAAACAGAAGCCAACTCTATTTCATTAATATGCCACTAGCTCAACTCGATTTCAGCACGAAGCTAGCAGGCAGCACAAGAACCAAAGGAAATCTTTTTCGCCATTTGTACACAGTAAACAAAATATCTCCGTAAAAAAATGCATTGATTCAAGAAACGATAGACATTGCTTTAAAACTTGGCGCCTACGGAAGAGAACATGTGGATGTACTACATACCTTGGGATCGCGTAAGGTGCCGATGTCGACGTCGTCACGACGGATAGCTCTCACCCACTGCTTTCTGCGGGCAGCGTCACGCGGCAATGAAAAGAGTCTAACTTTAGGACCCTTATCGTAATTTGCGCGGCAGTTGGGTACGCAGCACCGACCCATCGCTGCTTTCGACGCACGCAGAAAACTTGAAGACCTTCGTACCACACCGCAGGCTTAGGCCTAACGCACTGATTCCAGCTTGGTCGTCGGCTTTACGAGCAGTGTCAACGTTGTTTGGAAACTTCCCCACACCACCACTTCACTTAAAAGACTATTCGTGCAGTCTGCACGCGATGTGCTGCACTATGATCACAAAACAGTTCAAGAAATACAACATCCAAGCGTAAGCGTGCACACGCGCCGGTCAACAAAGGTAGAAAGAAAAAAAAACGCGCTGTTGACCGTCAGTGCCACCTGTCGGAAAGCCGAGAAAGCTAGGCCCGCTTCGGCTAGGGCCAAGTGTAGTGACGTCACAGCCACGAAAGACGGGAGTGCGGAGGCCTTGAAAATTCTAGATGGCGCTGTTCTACCCCGTCTGTTCCTCCTCTTCTCCCTCTGCCATTCTAGCTTGCTTCCCTCTAGATTCGCACGTTAGTAGCAATGTATGCACTAGCACGGGGTCACGGATAATTACAGCTGTCAAGAGACTAATGTGACGACGCCCAAGGAGCTCCAGAGGTCATTGTGCACATGCGATGGGATGAAAGCTACAAACGAGCTCCTCGTGTCACCTTTCTCCCCTGCCGCGCTCCTGTCATGGATAGACACGCCCCTAGCCACCAGCTGGTGCGGAGTAGCGGACAGGAGCAGCAGCAGCAGTGGGATATTCGAAGGAAGGGGCAAAGAAAGCTTCGCTTTAAAAATTTCTTCTCTGGACATGATAACAAAACTGCAGACACTTTCCCCTATCTCCCAAATTACCTCCTTCATGCGTTAAGGGAATTACATGTTGTAGGTTGGCGTGGCGCGACGAAACTTTCTCACAGTTCCCAGCAGGCGCCGAAACTTGGGACACGTGTCTGCGAAGGGGGAATCAACGGCTTTGTAAAAGAGGTGATGCACTACGAAGCGTGAAATTAGCCATTTCGCCCACTGCGCCTACCTGCCTTTTGTTGATTCATGCCGCTTACTCATTTATTGGTAAAATGTCAGCTACTGGTCAGTTGCGTAGCAACAGAGGGGGCCGGGGGGCCGTGGGCTCCGGGTTCAAGGGGCCAGTTGGGGGGGGGGGGGGCGTGTCATATACGCCTGAAGACACCCCTGTTTCCGCCGGCTTAAGGTGGGGGTACTACAGCAGCCATCTTGCGAGTAGTTCATATTCCCCCACCAGGCGACGCCACTGAGTCATGACTGAAGGGACGCTCTTTGCCGATGCAGCACAGCGTTGCCGCTCGGAGCAGGACGCGCCTGCATGTATCGGAAGCTTCTCGAACGTTGTCGATGCTTCCATCCGTTGTCTGTTATCACCGGCGCTTATGAAATCTGATTGTATGAGGGACGCGAATTGTCTAGTACTTACTGGAAGACACGCGGGAAACAGGGATTACTCTGGAACCTTCGATGACTCATGTATAAAAGCCGACGCGTTTCGCCGATCAGATTTCGACGATCGACGACTGTGTTCGCCGCTATCGTTGTGCTTCGAGTGCAACTTGCGTTTGTGGGCACAGGTTCGCGCAATAAAGTCCGTTTCGTCATTCACAGTTTTGCGACTGTTTTCTTCACCGTCACTACTACGTGACAATAGGAACACAACTGAACAATAATATGACAGAATCCTTCAGACCATGAAGTTCACTGCAGGTTGCCTTTGCAGCGCCACTTGATTAATGTCTACTTAGGAATCTCAGTAGCGGAAGGAACACGACGCAAAAGAAAAGCAGGGTAGTCTGTTGACCTCAGTATCTCCGCGAAAATGAGACATTACCGGAAAGACGAATGCGTCCGTGCCCTGGGTTCTTGTTCTCCTTTCCCTATATTTGCGACCGTCTGCCTGGCCGTCCCGAGGCACTTACCGCGTGCAGATGACAAAGCGTGGATTTTATTCGTGGTTGTAAGAAAAGGCTGAGAGAAGTTTTGCTGGCCTGACAATCCGGATGGCTGACAGCTGAACAGCAGGTTGCCACTATCCCTCAAAAGGAAAGTGTATAACAGCTGTTTGTTACCAGTACTCATATATGGGGCAGAAACCTGGAGGCTTACGAAAAGGGTTCTGCTGAAATTGAGGACGACGCAACGAGCTATGGAAAGAAGAATGATGGGTGTAACGTTAAGGGATAAGAAAAGAGCAGATTGGGTGAGGCAACAAACGCGGGTAAACGACATCTTAGTTGAAATCAAGAAAAAGAAATGGGCATGGGCCGGACATGTAATGAGGAGGGAAGATAACCGATGGTCACTAAGGGTTACGGACTGGATTCCAAGGGAAGGGATGCGTAGCAGGGGGCGGCAGAAAGTTAGGTGGGCAGATGACATTAAGACGTTTGCAGGGAAAACATGGCCACAATTAGTACACGACCGGGGTAGTTGGAGAAGTATGGGAGAGGCCTTTGCCCTGCAGTGGGCTTAACTAGGCTGATGATGATGATGATGATGATGATGCCTGGCCGTCCCGAGGCACTTACCACGTGCAGATGACAAAGCGTGGATTTTATTCGTGGTTGTAAGAAAAGGCTGAGGGAAGTTTTGCTGGCCTGACAATCCGGATGGCTGACAGCTGAGCATCGGCCAGCAGGGGCATAGTGTAAATAGCAGAGAGGAGAGAAAGTGATAACTCGGCGTACTCTCGCATTGCGTGGCGAGCGCCGTGTACAAAAGCGCGCACGTGCGCTTTCGTCTGCCGAGAGGATGCTGTTCTCGTACACGTCGAAAACTTGAAGGCGTCTCGTCAAAAAGGCGCATTCTTGCAATGCAAATTTCGCTATTACTGCTTTCTCCCCCTTTTTTTTTTCGAAGGCTTTGCTAAAGCAGGCGTTTGTCTTCTTTATTGATGTGTGATGTATGTAATGTTTTCACTCTATTGCATTCCTGGCTTACTTCAAGGTCGTAAAAACTCGCTACAATAGATTGAGGTACAGAAAAGCGAACGGAAGCACGTAACGATGTTCTTTGTCACACTTTCCCGACCCGTATGGTATTGTGCAAAACAACACATGAACGAGACACTATAGCTAATAAGGCTATATTTCGGATCCCGTCATTATGTACATGTTTCGGGAGGAGGGGGGCGGGTATGAGCTAGCGTGAAAAAACGCAAATATACGGGGCATTCGCAATAAAGCTGGCCATGAGGCTCCCTTTTCATCTTTCTCGTCCGTTGATTTCGGGACCCTCGTCTGCATACTGTATGTACTAAACTGATGTTTTGTTATGTATTCATCATTATCAACATATGAGCTGCTCTTTTTTTGAGCGCTTCGTCACATGTTCTCTCCTCGACGTTACTTATTATGAAAATGCAATATGCAAGACTTTTTGCTATAAGTTCGCACTCGACTTTTTAGTGAAGTGTTAGAATAGTATATTGAAAGGCGAAATTGCACATCAGGTTTGAATAGCCTGCCAAAACATGTCGTAATCGATAAATACAATCTCCGCGGTGTTCGTTTTCCGGAATGGTCGACTGTTGGTGAATTTTTCTTTGCAAGGTAGGGCGTTTTTAGGGCCGCCAACTCCCATATATTTGCAAATCGTCTGTTAGGTTCGTTTATAGTCACAAATCAAATCGTAGGGCGTGTCTGATCCCCGCTTCAGCAGTGCGTACTCAGGTAAATTTTATACCGAAACACTGCCAGGGCGCACGTGCGCAAATGACAAAAAGAACGTATCGATTAGAAACGTGCATCAAAATAGGCAGGACCCCATTATCTAAAACACGACACCTATAAGACAGAGTGAAACCTTTCACAGCATTTTTTTTAATTTTCTTCCTCTTTCTTCGGGAACTATATATATATATACATATATATATATATATATACATATATATTGTTACGTCCAAGCGCGTCAAAGGGACGCGGGGATCAAGAAGAGAGGGGAAGAGGAGAACGAAGACTGTGCAGCGGCCATTCCTGTACTTCGTAGCCTGCCGTTCCTGCCCTCGCACGCCTAAATAAACCCCTTTACCCCGTGCTTGTAACAAATTGGTGGACGGTGCGGGGTAAACCTCGTAATCACGGAGCCTACGCTGCTACAACTTCGCCGAAGCCGTCGACTTGCCGGACTTCCGCCACCCCCACCTGCCATGCCTGAATACGCCTGCGAGATTCCCGAAGGATCTGACGCGGCTTCAAGGCCAACACCTGGTGTTCCGTGGCAATACTACCGGGTGCCACTCACTTTCGGAGGAAAAGCCGGAGAAGATGTCGACGAGTGGCTCACGAACTACCGGAGGGTGAGCCGGTCTAACGGTTGGAACTCGACCGCACAGTTGTCCAATGTTGTGTTTTCCCTTACCGACACAGCGCTCGTCTGGTATGAGAATCACGAAGACACGCTCACTTCGTGGGAGCTTTTCGTCGAGGAGCTCAGAGCGTGTTTTGGAGACTCTAGCGCAAAAAAGAAACGCGCTGAACAGACGCTTTCGCAAAGAGCTCAGATTCCCGGCGAGACCTGTACGACTTATATCGAAGAAGTGCTGAAATTGTGTAAAATAGTCAACTCTCAGATGTCTGAAGATGACAAAGTGGGACATTTGTTGAAAGGAATAGCCGAAGACGTCTACAATTTTTTGATCGGCAAGGAAAGCTTGGACTCCGTGTCTGACGTCATTCGCCACTGCAGGACCTTTGAGACGTTGAAGATGCGACGGATAATACCGAAGTTTGGTCGCCTGGCTAATGTCACGACGGTGGCGAGTGTAGACCCGAGCTCGTGTGTTGACCTCCCATCCACTATACGGCAGATTGTTCGCGAAGAGTTGCTCCATCAGGAAGAGATGTACCGTTGCACACCCGGCATCACTGGCGCGTACTCACCACACGAGATGAGAAACACGGCCGTTTCGACCGCATGGCAACCCACGGTTCACTCAGCGACCATGGAGTATAGGTCTATCCCACAAACGAGAGGGACCATGAGCTATCAAGGTCATGACTACGGCCAACACCCACGCCGCACGCAGGCCTCCCGGCGGCCGATGCCTAGCCATGATGAATGTCACCCACCTGCTGTCTATGCAGTCGACAGCAACATGCGCGACTACATGGAAGAACATCGCAATTCGAGGCATCTGCCGGTGTGTTTCCAATGCGGTGTCGCGGGCCACATAGCGAGGTTTTGCAATCGTCGCCCAACAACGTGGAATGGTCGATCCGGATTTTCCACAAGGCCCACACCTCCTACGAGGACAACTCAACAGCCGTACACCACCTCTTAGTCAGCTGGCGTCCCTCCTGGCAACGATTACTGGCAGAGAAGCTTCAGGAGCCGCTCGCCGGCATCTGACAGGAGTTTGACGCCACCGCCAACTTCTCGCGCACCGCGTTTACGTCAATCGCCATCGCCAGTGCGCCGCTCATCCTCGCCTTCACAACCGGAAAACTAGCTAGCGCGGCCGATGGGGGTGAGGTCGCTCGACACGTGCTATCGACAGAAATGCCCCCCGCAGTTGCTATGATTAAGAACAAAGTGCATGTACTTGTTCATGGTGTTCCTACAATGGCTTTAGTGGATACCGGAGCAACTGTATCCGTAATGAGTCTCGGTTTTAAAGGTCGGTTGGGGCGTAAAGTTGTATTTCGGTGGGACCAGGCTGCAACGTTTTGTGGAGTGAGCGGCGAGTCGTTGCGCCCTGTTTGTGTGTGCACTGCTGACGTATCCTTGGCTGGTGGAATTTTCGCGACGGAGTTTGTAGTTATTCCCCGATCGACGCACGAAGTGATTTTGGGAATCGACTTTTTGCGACAGTGTGGTGCGACCGTCGATTGTCGCACGGGGGAAGTTTGCGTCGATGGCCATGTTTCGTCCGGGCTCTTAGAGGAGACTTGCCGTCAAGGTGAACTTTGTGTGTCTGCAGATACTGTTGTGCCTGCGTCCACCTCTGTGTGCGTGCCGGTTGTGTGTCGCGGTGAAGTTCCAGACAGTTTTGATGCCTCCGTAGAGCCAATGCATCTCAATTGTATGAAGAAGAACGTTTTTGTCCCTCATTGTGTGGTATCCATCGGCAACGGGCGTGCTGGCTTGTGGACGGCCAACTGCTCGGCAGAACCCATCCTGCTTCCAGACGGCTTGAAACTCGCCTACTTTACAGAATACACGTCTTCGTCCGTAGCCGTACTAACAGATCGTCCGTGTGAACCTGCTGACCTTTGCCACGTCTCAGACAAAAAGCTTCTGTCTATGATAAACAAGTCACTCAGCACAAGGGAGCGCCATGCCTTGGTGGATACGCTTTCTAAGCATCTGTCAGTGTTTGACTTTGCGCAGCCGGACAAAGCGTTCTCGATCCCTGAGTCACGAACACGCCATACTATCGATACGGGATCTGCGCGCCCGATCAGGCAAAAGCCTTATCGCGTGTCGCCTAACGAGCGGAAGATAATCGGGGAACAAGTGAATGACATGATGAAAAATGGAATAATACAAGAGTCCTCGAGTCCTTGGGCAGCTCCGGTCATACTTGTCAGAAAGAAAGACGGTAACTGGAGATTTTGCGTCGATTATCGAAGATTAAACGCCGTGACTAAGAAGGATGTCTACCCCCTGCCCCGGATTGATGATGCAATTGATTGCTTGCATTCGGCCTCTTATTTTTCTTCAGTGGACCTGCGCTCAGGATATTGGCAAATCCCGATACACCCGGCAGACAAGGAGAAAACAGCCTTCATAACCCCGGATGGATTATTCGAATTCAATGTGATGCCATTTGGGTTGTGCAACGCTCCAGCAACCTTTGAAAGGTTCATGGACACCATTCTACGTGGGTTAAAGTGGAACATCTGTATATGCTATCTTGACGACGTTGTTATATTTGGGCGCACATTCAATGAGCACAATACGCGCCTGGATATTGTCCTAGACTGCATCAAAAACGCTGGCCTGGTTCTGAACTCCAAGAAATGTAACTTTGGTGACCGTCAAACACTTGTGCTGGGTCATCTTGTTGACAAAGACGGTATCCGGCCTGATCCCCTCAAGACGGCAGCTGTCGAGGCATTCAGTGCACCGCAGTCAGTGAAGCAACTTCGTAGTTTTCTGGGTCTTTGCTCTTACTTTCGCCGATTTATTCCTGGTTTTGCTGACGTCGCTTATCCTCTGACAAATCTGCTACATAAAGACGCACGGTTTGAGTGGACACCCGAGTGCGATTCTGCATTTCGTCAGCTGAAGTTCCTGTTAACCTCCCGACCTATCCTTCGCCACTTTAATCCTACTGCGCCAACAGAAATCCACACAGATGCTAGTGGCGTTGGTCTGGGTGCCGTCTTGGTCCAACGCTATGACGACCGTCAGCACGTGATTGCTTATGCAAGTCGCTCATTAAGCAAACCTGAACGCAACTACACGGTGACAGAACAAGAATGCCTCGCTGTAATCTTTGCGGTTCAGCGATTTCGCTCGTACTTGTACGGACGCCCATTCCAAGTCGTCACAGACCACCATTCCCTGTGCTGGCTCGTGAACCTTCGCGACCCTTGTGGTCGCCTTGCGCGCTGGGCTTTGAGGTTGCAGGAATATAACTTCACTGTTTCCTACAAGAGTGGCCGAAAACACGCTGACGCAGACTGCCTTTCCCGTATGCCGCTTGCCACGACGGACTGCGACGCAGACGATTTTGATCATCTCGTCGCTTCTGTGACACCCGCTTTTCCAGATATCGATGCATTCAAAGCAGAACAACGGACAGACACTAAATTGGAGCCACTCTTTACTTCTGCCCATTCAAGTGCAACAAGCAGCTACTGTGTACGTGACGGGCTCCTGTACAAAAAGAACTACTCAAGCACGGGTGCACGCTTCCTTCTAGTGGTGCCGGAGCGTCTCCGGCCAGCAATCCTTCAGGCTATGCACGATGACCCTACCTCCGGTCACTTAGGCACTGTGCGCACACTTTATCGCATTCAAGAACGCTTTTACTGGCCCCGGATGCGACATTCGGTTGAGTTTTATGTGGCCAGCTGCATACAGTGCCAACGTCGGAAACGCCCAACCACTGCCCCATCTGGTCTCCTTCAACCTGTGCCGCCTTCCAGCTCACCCTTTCGGCAAGTTGGAATTGATCTGTTAGGCCCTTTTCCAAAGTCATCTAAGGGGAACCGCTGGATAATTGTCTGCGCCGACTATTTCACACGCTATTGCGAGACGGCGGCTATACCATCAGCAACTGCCACCGAAGTGTCGCTTTTCTTACTTCACGCTATTGTTCTACGACATGGACCGCCTGGTGTTATCATAAGCGACCGGGGACGTCAATTCACGGCGGATATCGTGGAAGAGCTTGTGCGTTTATGTAACTCGCACCTCCGGCACTCGACGCCGTATCATCCGCAAACGAACGGCCTCACTGAGCGCACTAATCGAACAATCACCAATATGCTTTCCATGTATGTTGCGTCCGATCACAAGAATTGGGATGAAGTTTTACCGTTTATTACTTACGCCTACAACACCGCCAAGCACGAGACAACCGGCTACAGCCCCTTCTTCCTTCTATATGCTCGGCCGCCCCAGTATACGCTCGACACTGTCCTCCCCTTTTACCACCACGAAAATCCTACGGTCGCCGATACGCTATGCCTCGCTGAAGAGGCTCGGCGACTTGCGCGTCTGCGGACTTTGGCATCACAAGAAAACTCCAAAGCCCGCTACGACGCACGACATCGGCCTGTTACATATCACCCTGGTGATCTCGTTTGGCTTTGGACTCCCACAAGGAAGCGCGGTTTGTGTCAAAAGCTGCTGGCAAACTACGATGGACCGTATGTTGTCATCGACAAAGTCAGCGAAGTGAACTATACTCTCGCGCGCCTCACGAACACTGGTAGACGTTCTGCTAGGACACAAGTCGCGCATGTCGCACGGTTGAAATCATGTACGCCACGACAAGCTAGTTGACTCGCCCAGGGGGCTTTGTCTGCGAGGGGAGGTATGTTACGTCCAAGCGCGTCAAAGGGACGCGGGGATCAAGAAGAGAGGGGAAGAGGAGAACGAAGACTGTGCAGCGGCCATTCCTGTACTTCGTAGCCTGCCGTTCCTGCCCTCGCACGCCTAAATAAACCCCTTTTCCCCGTGCTTGTAACAATATATATATATATATATATATATATATATATATATATATATATATATATATATATATATATATATATATATATATGAGGCTAGGTCGCTTGGCGGTGTTCTTGCCCAATTACACACAATCGGACAGAAACAAGCCATCGGCTCCACAATCTTGTTAGTAGAATATGATTCACGCATATTTCACAGCATGTGCTTCCTTTGTCATGTCGCCCAGGGTTCCCAATGCATCAAACAAGGGTAATTTTGCAGATCGCAGTCATCGAAATGCGGCCGGTACGGCCTCGTGTAGAACCAGTGACCTTGACTTCAGCAGCGGACACGTGTTTCACACGAGCCGATAATATTTTTCTCAAAAATTTTGGTGAAGAAATTCTGTTGGACACACGTTCAAGCATCATCGCACTGAGCGCGTCTCTGGCTTGGACACGCCAGTTTGTGCAGCTGACAGGTGGCAGCCGTATCAGTGCTAATTTCTGAAACCTCTCATGAAAAGTATTCTCGCCCTGGTCATAATTCATCCGTGTCGAGAACCATCTTGTCGAGGCTGTCGGCCCTTTCACCATAATCGTGCGAGCCGTGACCGAGGGGTGTCGCGGGGTGAACGGCCGATCACAACAGCCTGTCCACCGGCTCGAAAGGGGGCAGCTCATCGGTGCCCATTGAAGAGGCCTTGGCCGCTCAGCAGGCGCAGCTCCGGCTCGAAGTCCCAGGCTCGCCAGGAGGATGGAAAGGCCGATCACAACAATGCGTTATCCTTTATTTTATGCTAGTCTTATCCACCGCTCACGTCCGGCTGATCCCGTTGATAACGTGAGCGGACCGTCGCTCTAACCACTGACCAAGCGCGAAAAGCACGAAAAGGCATTATCATCGGAAAGGCATCACTACATAATACCGGCCCAGGCCAATGGGTGACACCATGTGGTATGGGTGGGGTGCAATTTGTTCTCTACAGTCTCGTCTTACTGCGCGTTGAGTACTACAGCATGCGTGCTTTTCGCGTCGCTCATACAATCAGATTACATAAGCGTCGGTGACAACAGACAACGGATAGAAGCATCGATAACGTTCGAGAAACTTCCGATACATGCAGGAGCGTCCTGCGCGTGGTGAAAAGCGGTCACAGGTGAAAGATAAACAAGTACATGTGTCAATACAATTCCATTCCACTGCGTTGTGTCAGCCAAAGAAAATAATGGCTGTGGCTTAGCTAAGGTTAAGCCCAGGATGCGAAGCATACTAGCCTTTATTTTAGTTGTTGAACCACTGTTTAGCCTGGTGAACTGCTGTTGCTTGGCTATATTTGGTTCGGCTAGACGAAGAAACAACTCATGCGTTACTCTGCTTCGCCTTCAAAGAGTGGAACGCGACAGCGTTCCCGTCGACCCGCCAAGGGGTGTAAGACAATGGGCTACGGCGCACTGACTACGCGCCCCGCATTGGGCGCGGTGAGCGTCGAGCAACGCAGCGTTCGGCGCGGCAACGAAATGTGCGCCTGAGCAAGCGACGCACGCCTGAGCCTTAGAAACAGCTCGTTTCTAAGGCAACACCGCATTCACTAGAGGCGCTTTTGTACCGCTTTGAAGCATCGTACTCGTGGCTCAGTGGTAGCGTCTCCGTCTCACACTCCGGAGACCCTGATTCGATTCCCACCCAGCCCATCTTGCAAGAGTTGAGCCAAAGCCACCTAGAAACAAGCGCAGCTGCTTATATACCGCCGCGACGCTGCGAGCGACGGCGCGAGTTGGAGCCCCGTTTCTCCTCTGTCGTGACGTCACGGTGTCACGTGGTCAGCCTTGAAGGCGACACCGCCGCGCCTGAGGAGCTGGGTTGAGCTCTAGTAATATGCTTCGCATAAAAAGAGAAGGGGAAGATTCCTCTACTGTGTTACTGTAATCGCGCCATCTACAAGGTCGACGACTGAACAGAAGTTTCAGGGAGTCATTTTAGCGCACCAAGGGCGAGGCCTCCTCCCTTTTTCGGCCACGCAGGCGGCTCTCATGCTTGGCTGGCACGCGCTTTCACCGTGGCTGCTATGCACGTACTAGCCCAACAAAAACAGGAAAAAACAGCGTGTCTCGCGGCTTTGGCTACGCCTCTGAGAGTGGTTCCTCTAACTATTCAGGATGATTGACAGGCACTGTGGGGCAGTTCAGGGGCGAAATCCTATAACGGTTCCAAATGCGAACCGGGGCGGCTATTCTGGATATTCCGCCATTTTCTTCAAGGTGTGACGTTCACGCGAGGCGTTCAAAATGGCGCTGATAGCCCCGTTTTGCTTTCGTAACTTGACGCAAACTTGACGTTTTGCCTAAGAAACTGAAATGAAGGCATCTAACATAACGTTCTTGATAAAGCAAAGCAGTTTTCCTCCCCAGTAAAAATAAAGCAGCTAGCTCAAAGCGTACGATTATTCCGTCGAAAACATTTCTCGCTTCCGTCGTCTGCTGTATGCAAGACGTCGTCTGCTTCATTAGCTAGGATGCGTGTACCCGGTAAACGGAATGAGTCATCCTACGTTGGTGCCAACGCGCTTGTTTTCTACCTCGAGGAAACGTACGCGACCGACCAGTGGTGATGAGCACACGTTCTAGGCCGCGTTATCGCTATCTCGCGAAACGCAAGTGACTCAGCCTTACTCGGCTGGCTGAGAAACGGCCGTATATCACAGATAGCGTTGCGCGCACCAGAGATATCCGCTAGCTCGACGCAAACGCCGGCGCTGCCATCTCTTGTTCAGTTAGCTGGTCACTAGCATTGCGGGAGGAAACTTCAAAGTACCGCCTTGCGTGCATTCCTTTTTATAAATGAAAAAGACGCCGTTGTCACAACTCTTGATTGTGCAAAAAGGCATCAATCTTGATTACAATGCAAACGCAGCAGTGGAAAGTGGACAACGTTACGCAAAGTTCGCTATGTTCAACCAATATTATTTCGTATAAACGCGTTATGGCCCAAAACACAAATGCCAACACCACCCGAGAGCGATGCAAATACTATGAGCACGCGTTATGACAAAAGATTTTTATGGTGCCAAACGACGGGGAAAATGTGGCGATACGCATTCATCTCTCCAGCTTTTGCATATGGCTGCTCATTACCATAATTTGCGTGGCTCGTCGCACGACAAATTATGGCGGAAAATCTCTGCAGTGCCGGCCCAGCGCAACGTCACGGAACGTCAAATTGACGTTTGCGAAACGGCCCTTCCTGTGACGTTTCCCACAGCACATTCTTTCAGCCAATCGGCAAGCTGGCATGGCGCATATATTGGATCCCCAACCCATATTCGCGAAATTGCAGATGCATTGCACTGGCATCTGTACGCTACCGCTCACTTTCTTTTTGAAGCGCTAATGTCGCAATATAACTGCCAAGGACCAAACAAATGTATTAGTCGATAAAATTTGTAGCTCCACGTCACGTTTCGTCATCTTGATGAAAACGCAAAATTGCATTTTGCAGAACTTCCATTTGCCGGCCCAAATTTCAAGGCACGTGAGCACTTGACAGCCAATCAGAGAGTCAACATGGCGGATAATGGCGGCCGTGTAGCCGCCATGTGTGTCGAGAATAGCACCCCGGTTCGCTTCACCGCTTACGTCACTAAATAGGCCACTCCTAAGCCGGAGGTGAAAGACGCGACCAATAAACGAGAGGGTGCCGCCTCTGAAGTGTACGTCATCGTATGACGAGTTAAGAATTGCAGAATGTTTCTTCTTTCTCAATAAATATGAACTATTATTTAAATATTGTCCTGAAAGTTTTCAATTATCGTCGCGTGTTGACATATTATTTTATTGTACAATATGCAATATAATATTACCATTTGTTTAATTGTTCGTCGCCAGGTCGTAATCCACGCGTTTATAATTGTTACCACTCGAATCAAAGGAAATAGCTCCGTCTCCATCAGTTGTGCGGAAATTTTGAAAGTTGGTTCTTTATTCTATGATGTCGTCGCACAGGGACATTTTCCTCGGGCCGGACGTCTCGCACCGGCAAAGAGCGATGGCTGCTCGTCTCCTCCCGTTCGTCGCACAGCCATCGGATGATTCCCTTTCACAGACAATAATGACGCCGAAACTCCTCATCTGTCAGCTCTGATAACGCGTCTAGCAGCTCCAGTCGTTGACGGGTCCGGGAGAGCAACCCGAGGCAAAGAATGAGGGGGCGCCGCCATGTTTTCACGTGTATAAAGTCGCACCTCAGAGATGATCAACGCGCGCGAGCGCGCACCACCCGCGAGTCTCCGAGGCGGCGCGGCCATGGTCGCAAGCAAACAGCCAAGCCACAGCAAGGGAACCCAAAGCGGACTACGTCTTCGCCTGTTCCACTCATGGCCGACCACGGGTTCGCTTTGAAAATTACTGACAGGTGCGTGACGTGTGCAAAATTCGCGGCACCGCAGCGCTGTCTCTGACGGCCGCTGACGCAACCATAATTCTGACCAATCACGGGAGGGCAAGGGAGCCTTTTCTCTTTCGGAGCCATTACACTCTAAGAACAGTTTAGACCCTTTGGCTTGCCCCTTCTGCCACACAAAAATAATCGTCATCTGCCTTGATGCGTTTCCTTTCTTTATCGCTGCAAGCCCGGAACTTTCCAGTGACGAACGGCACGCTCGTTATCAGAAGGGGCACTCCAAAGGGTGTAAACTGTTCGATGCTGATAACGCGCGTGCCATTCGTTACTGGAAAGTTTTGGGCTCGCAGCGATAAAGAAAGGAAACGCATCAAGGCAGATGACGATTATTTTTGTGTGGCAGAAGGGGCAAGCCAAAGGGTGTAAACTGTTCTTAGAGTGTATACGATTCCGCCCCAGGAATCCTTCGGCGGAAAAGTCTAAAGCGTTCGTTCCTGAGGTAAAATGTTTTTGCCCGCCACTTTCGGAGAAACTGTGAACTTCCCGGTCCAGCACTTTTGTGACAGTCGTGTAGATGGCGCTAGGTGAAAATTTTGCATGTAAGTGCAAAAATAGTACAAATTTCTTCCTTTCTTTTCAGTTTGTCGCTGTGATTATAGCATATTACAATAAAAAAGAACCATAGCTGCTAATGTTTGAGATACGAGCCCTTAGATTGCGGTACGGTTTGCAAATTGCGTCGACTTTATCGATGTTACCAGTAGTAAAAAATAGTAACATTCACACGTCCCGTACAGCGTTTCTATTTGCTTTATTGGAAAAGTATGCGTTGAGATTTTGAATTCAGGCTTCTAATTGCCTCATCCAAAACGGCACCTTCGTACCTTTAGTACCTTCCCGCAAAAATGGGCAGAAGGAGGACCAGAATTCTAGATATTGCTTAATTTCGGTCGCATTATTAGGAAACTAATAAAGGTACATAAATGAAATTTTGCGTCATAAATTGAAATTCCTAGAACTCTAAATTGTCCAAAATTTAACTTCCTTGAGCGTGTAGTTGGCGGGCTGTTTACAACAGAATTTGCGATATTTGGCAATATTCAAATGCAAATTATTCAAACAGTAAAAATTCAACAATATCTTGCTGCGTCTAGGAAAGAGATAAATATGTCCTAAAGCTACATAGCAAGCCGCAACGCAGTAAATGCGGTAGTTTCTTCTAAATATGGTCACAACTGAGACACAGTTCGCGAAAACCATGTATCTCATGCTTGTTCTTCAACATTTATTTCTAAATCACGATAATCAATTTATTTATGTTATATGTAGTTGAAATAAACAAGAATTAGGCTTTTTTATGGTATGTACGACAACTTTATATCGTAAGTAGAAGAGCCGTCACGGTTGCTCCAAAAGTACTGAAAACGGCGGGCTCGTGCCGCCGGAGTGGGCGCAAATTGCAAAGAATGCTCCGGTATCCAGTAGCCCGAGCTCATGCACCCGATGCGTTGCGCCGCAGAATTGTCGGCTGCAGCTCTATCAACACCCCACGAAATAATTGCACGAATGTGCGGGCTAGAAATTCTAATTCGCGAAATGGTCGCTAAACTACTCGCCTTAGCGGAACGTTTCATGTGGGGTGCGCTCGTGCTGTGCGTTCATGCTGGCAGCAGGAGTCGCTAAACATACAGTAAGGCGTTGTAAGGCGTTGGGGCTCTTGGGTCCCTCTTCCGTTCAGAACGCGCAGCGAAGACGAACAAAGACAGCAGCAAGAGGGTGTTCAACCAGCGCGCCCGGCGCTCGCGTTTACGGCGAAGCGTTCGTTGAGAGCGACGTTGCATAAGTGGGGCCGTCAAAAGTCGCGAACGGGATTCTCTGGATCGTCTTCAGACTCGGTTGGGCCGAAGAGTTTGGCGGTGCATGACTCGACAGGCTGTAGTCGCGGGCCCGCCACGATGTCCGGCTCGCTTTTACTTCCCCTCTCCCACTTGCTCCGAGAAGCCGCTGCGAAACCTGCCGTTATGTTTCACGCTTTCCTTCTTACCCTCGAAAGCTTCAGAAAACTGTCGTTGTGTGACTTCATGTCACAAGTACAGTGTCTGTATCAGCTGCACATCATATTATTTAAAAAAAAGGTGAATTTTGTAAGGATATTTCCCAATCGAGATTCTATGAAGTTATTTCTTTTTGTGATTACTAGGAACTCGGTAGCGCGAAAAATATGGCAGATAAGTAATAACCATATCCTTAATCATCCCGTAATTATTACTTATGGAGGAAGCACTTCAATTCGAAAATTGAGGACACCATAGTCGTATTATTAACCCATCAAAAACTTCTTAAACAAAATCGTTTTGGCTGCTACAAATTACAGTACTTTGGCACTGCGGGCGGCGCCCTGTATATGGTAGCAGCGAAAGAAATATTAAATAGTGGACCAGTGACGTTGATCCCTTAATCCTCTCCATTGTGAGTGCAGACCAATAGTAGTGCAAGCTTTCGCTGGCACGGGCTTCATCGCGCCCTTTTCTTTCTTTTTTTATGGTGACGCCAAGGATCGACGCGAAGCGTGCTCCATTCTGTTCCGAATCTTGCAGTGGTGCCGCAGCTCGGTAATCACGTTGGTCCGTATAGCAGCAAACGAAAACAAGGCTTAATTGATCGGAATGAAGAGAACTCGTGATTGTCATAGCATTGGCACCCGCGCAGCGGGGAGGCAGGTAGCGTTTTCTAATAGGGTGGGGAGATCAGCGTCACTGACAAACAATTTAGTTTTCGTTTTCGTTCGGGGCTGCCCACGGACAAAATACTGCGTGCCATAGTACCTACGACGATTTTTGTTAAGTTGTTGTTGGGCAAGATATGAATGTCGGGCTTCAATTTTGCAAATGCGATATTGCCGCTAATATTGGTAATTAAAACGTTATTATAAAGATATCTTTTGTTACTTGTGACTTGAGTCATATTTTCCACGATGCCGCATTTGTATTGGCTGCCAAGACTTACAGTTCCACAGAAGATATGCACATGGGCTTATCACACGTTATCAATGCAGCTCCCTGTGTTATTTGGCGCAGGAAAAACAGCGTGTATAATGCTGCATTCGCGATCTCTGGGAAAGAAAGCGATGGAGAAGGGGACCCGGGGAACGTGCGCGGTATCCAAGGCGGCTGTACTGGTGCTGAAACCCGGAAATTGTCGATATCCTCGCCTTCCTCGACTACATCAGGGGGGGGGGGGATGACAGAAGACCTATGGGCCCCGGGTGCCAGACGACCTAGCTACGCCACTGCTACTGGTGCTGTTTCCTTTCTATAAAAAAGTGCTCTTCTGCCACTATCGTCAGACGCACCTAAAATAGTGGTGGCAGCTAGCTTGATGCGAGTGAAGAGCACACACGGCGGATGGATCCTATGAGCGCCCCCTTTAGAACGGGTGGGGTGTTGCGCCACCAAGCTATTTCTACTATACTGCTCAATCTCCTGCCTGGGTAAAAAAAAAGAAAACACAAAAAAGAAACCACAATGAGCTCTCACAACCAAATTTCCTAACCCCCTATTGTGAACTTTGCTTTTGTACGTCTCCGTTGTTTGGGTTTCCCTACTTCCACCAATCTTCCAATCGCCTCTAACTAATCTCTATTGTTTAATCTCTATTGTTATTGTAATAATCTCTAATATGTTTACTTTTCCCCAGCTCTCGCTGAACGGTTGGATGGATGGATGGATGTTATGAGCTTCCCGTTTGGAACGGGGCGGTGGGTTGCGCCACTAAGCTCTTGCTATTATACTGCTTAATGTCCTACCTAGGGGAAACAATAAAAAAAACACTATGAACTACCACACCCGAATTTTCTGATCTCCTAGTGCGAACTTTACTTTTGTACGTCTCCGTCTTTTGTCGTTGCCCTACTTTTCTTCCACCAATCTTCCAATCGCCTGTTACTAATCTCTATTGCGGACATGTTTACTTTTCCCCTGCTCTCTCTGAATGGTTTGTAAAATACCAAGCGCCTCCTGTCGCACAGCAGGTGAAGCTGCAGCGCTCTGCCACGGCCGGGCTATGGTGGCTACCATAGCCGGGCTAGAGAGGCGACGCGCGCGCTCTTTCTTACGACCTGCGCAGGCCCCGACCACTCTCAAGTTCAAGAATTGACCACAAAGGGCAAAAAAATTGGCCGTGCGCCGCTGCTAATAAAATAAGCATACTAAAAGCACTCAAGGGATGCCCGGGTTAGTTTCAATATCTCCCGCTAGAGGCGCCTTAATGAGCGCAATTTTTTCTTACAAACTGCCTCCTACAATTACCGAAGCATCTTTATTACATAAAAAAGACTACAGAATTATCATTGCTAATTAGATATTGTACTCTTTATTAGTAAGTTTATTGTTTTTTGCCATAAACGCAAATTGCGTTCAGCATCATCGATCTTCCAAGTGATCTCTGGCCTGGATTTAAAACTTTTACCGGTATTTTCTAGTGCACGGCAGCACCGATTCATTCGTTCGTACGCTTAGACTTGTTGCTTCTTTCTTGCTAAAACTAGTTTATTGCGCTTCGATGTCTCGCGTTATTTGACTTGGGGGGAAGTGACGTGTTTGCAAGCGGACATGTACGCCCGGAAGTTACGTTTCGGTCGTGAGCCATGCATCTGCATCGAAATGGGAGCCGTATTCTGCGACTGAAAGCAGTACCCGTGAGTCGTTTAGTATCGCTGCGTGAATCCTGATGTAATATTGCTCTCGTTAACTTACAGGCCGAGACAAGTTAACGAACCAGGTGCCGCATCACATATGGGCATGCAGCACCCTACGTTGGTGTTACCGAAATAAACCTTTAGTTGAGAGGCCATCCTTATACACACATTCATGAAAAAGAAAGCGATATCGGAACGTGGGTCACATTTTTTATCTCGTTGTAGCTGTAGCCATGGGCGACTGAGTAGCCTTATCAATATATTTTTTTTCGAGTCCGCCTGCAAGTTCTTTGTTCCACAGAACCGAATAACCCTTTGATAAACTGAAGCTGAAGTACTGAATTTAATGTATTAAAGAGCGGCACGCAAGATAATTCACCTATATTTCGTACCTGTTGGTTCCAAATGTTCTAGCTGTTCAGTTTGGTTTACCTAAGGATATTTATTTTTGTAGTAGTGAAGCGGTGCGTCACGTTTATGCAGAATAATAAGGCGTCATTTCTAATAGCTTCATGTCTTTCATGCATTTGCTTGTGAAACCAGCAGTGTGATCTCTTCTAGTGTATAAATCAACGCACAAATAGGGCGCTATAACGTAAAGCTATTCCGAACTTTCTATTCTAATTCGGCAATCGGCCCTCTGCGATTGATCAAAGACTTTTTTGGACCCCATCAAAAACCAAAACTGTCACAACTCCCCATCTGATATGACGCGTGCGCATTGATTATGCATGATTGGGCCGAACACAAGATAAATAGTTATTTCTGATTCGACGCCTTTTCACCATTATCCATCGGCTATTGGTCAAAAGCTTTCTGGCTGCACCTACTTCGCCTGCCTGTCACGCGACGTCACAAAACCGCGAAAACTGACCGCGTCAAAGTGACGTATATGCGTTAAAGATGCATTAATATGCCGAACAAACCTGAATTTTCTTCTGAATAGCCGCACGCTGCCCCGTTCCGAAAGGAATAAAAGATGGCTGCCGCCGATCGCTCAAGCACTGGCTACTCACACCTGCCGGATAACTTGGGTTTATTTGCGTAGAATCAAACTTTTTGCGTGGCCGTGTAACGTTTTTTAGCCTTTTCGGCACGTTTACGACCTCGCTCTGCAAACTCTTCTTTGCTGAGGATCCATTTTAGCGGTACTTTTAACCCTTCCGTTGCATGCCGCCGCGATTTTCGACCAGCCACCGCAAGCTAAGTAAGGGGAAGCGTACCAATCGCAGCCGCAGGCAGCACCCTCTTCATCTGGTTATCGATTTTCAGTGCACTGGCTCGGCCCCATCGAATTCCTCTTTGCTTGAGCGTGCTCCTCGCCACTTGTCAGCCAATTAGAAAAAACAAGCCTCTCAGTGTAGGCAATGTTACTCGTTTTTAAAGCAAACAAAATTGACCTCTTATAAACGAGGAGTGTTTGATTGGTCTGTTCAGACAACCCAGAGGGTCACCGCCTGATGCTTGTGTCGGCGGTTACGCAAATATGACGTCAGAAGGTTGGAATAAAAACATATTGGAATAGTTTTACGTTATAGGGCCCATGTTCTCACTCGTCATCTTAATAATACTTAAGCTATTGACATGCATTCTAGTTTGGCAGACATCAATTTCATGGAGAGTAGAAATATTTATTTGCCATGCTGCTAAGCACCCTAGAACGAACAGTGCACATTTGCTTGTGTTCTGTAATCACAAACCATGGACGCTATAACGTAAAACTATTCCAAACTTTTCTATTCCAATTCTGCTATCAGCCCTCCACGATTGGTCAGAAACTTTTTTCGACCACCCCCACTTCGCCTGTCTGTCACGCGACGTCACGAAAACCGCGATAGCTTCCCATCTGATATGATGTGTACAGACTGATTATGCATGATTTCAAAGAAAAAAGAAAAACAGTTATTTCTGATTCGGACCCTTTTCGCCATTAGCTCTCGGCTATTGGTAAAAAGTTTTCGGGCTGCACACACTTCACCTGCCTGTCACGCGACGGCACAAAACCGCACAACTCACTGCGTCAAAATTACGTGTACGCGATAAAGATGCATTAATATGCTGAACAAAACTGAATTTTCTTCGGAATAGCCGCAGGCTGCCCCGTTCCGACAGGAATAAAAGATGGCTGCCGCCGATCGCTGAAACGCTGGCTATTGGCACCTGCCGGAGAGCATGGGTGTATTTGCGCATAATAAAGCTTCTTGCGTGGCCGTGTAACATTTTCGAGCACTTTCGGCACGTTTACCACCTCATTCTGCCAACTTTTCTTTGCTGAGGGTCAGTTTTAGCGTCATTCTTAAGCTTCCGTTGCACGCCGCGGCGATTTTCGACCAGCTACCAAAAGCTAAGTAAGGGTAAGCCGACCAATCGCAGACGCCGGCACCACCCTCTTCATCCGGTCACCGATTTTCAGTGCACTGGTAGAGTGTACTAGAATAGGGGCAGTGTGTTCAGTAAGCGCCCGCCGCTGAGGCGCTTCATGTAGATAGCACGAGATGGCGCTGTAGGAACATCGGCTGTACGGAACGTACGGCGCAGTGCCAGCGCTGCAGGCTGATATTTTGATAATCGTTTTCTGTCGCAATCAAATAGACGTGCAAATGCTCGGCGGATGTTAATATGCATCCCCGAAACTCACTACATATAAGAGATTAATTGTATGTGCACTCCTAGCGCATCTCAACGCCCATTAGACGGATTTATTAACCTGACAGCAAAGGTTTTGCAGACACAGAAGTTGTGGCGTAAAGCCGTTAAATTTGTTTTGGGCCACGTTGCCACGTAACCAGAAATTATTCGAACAGAAAAGTCGGCTGCAAATAACGCCGTAGTAAAGGACATCGAATTCATTTAAACCAACTCGGGTTCCAGGCGCACACATATTCTTTGGCGGTTCGCATTCCAAAAAAAGCGGCCGCGGCATCCGCGACCCCACGTCAAGCGCTTAGTTCCTCAGCCGCCGTAGTAGAAGAGAAGGCAAAACTACATGCACGTACATATGCCCAAAGCCAAAGACCTTCCCTGCTTGGCATTTACCTTCTTTCGCGATAAACATTTGTCCCTCGTTCTGTTTCGCGAGCCCCCCGCAACTACATAAGTTTCTGAGCATGTGTTGGTGGGCTAGTTGGTTAAGCATGATTACAAAGACGGCGCTAAAACAACACACGAAGAAGGGGGACACGAGACAGCACGTAGGCGCACTAAGAACTCACAGTTGTTAGTGCGCCTACGTGCTGTCTCATGTCCCCCTTCTTCGTGTGTTGTTTTATTCGGCGCCGTCTTTGTAATACATAAGTTTATTCGTGATTTTGTTTTATTTACATCATGAAGTGTTCCTGAACGTCAGGCTCATGTGCGGGTATGAGACACACCGACATCCTACATTTCTGTGGAAGGAATGAAACAGGTAGGAAAGACGCTAAGTAAAAGGCATCTCTGCAAAACTACACACAGTATGCCTAAACACAGAAAATCAGTGCAAGTACATTCCTACCCAAACAATGGAGACCTACAGCGGAATTAATATGCGCAAATAAATTACTTCATTCATTTTTAATTATATTACCAAAATTAGCATTTTGAATGCACCAGAAAAAGTTCTGCATTCAGATTAAAAAGACAAAGAATGGATGGAATTCGAGTGCCAGCACGCTATGCAGTCCTCAACGCCCGCATGCTCGGACAGTCCACGGCGGCGGTCATCTATTTTGAGGGCCCACACGTCCCCTACAACATCATTTATCAGAGCGGCGACTACCGATGCAAGCCCTACCGCAAATCAGTTCAGTATTGCCGAACCTGTGGCAACCTCGGACATCGTCAAGACGTTTGCCCAAAACCAACCCCAAATTTCTGCTACAAATGTGGCAAAACAAACCAACCCCCGAACCATGACTGCCATCCCACGTGCAAGATTTGCGGAGAAGGACACGAAACGGCTGGGAAAGAATGCAAGAAAAAGGTCCAGCCCAACCCACCGCCTTACCAAGTAAGACAGCAATGGCAAAACAGGATCCAAGAGCGAGACAGTCAATGGAGCTCCAGCCGCGATGAGTTCCCTGAACTAGGTGCTGCCAATGGATGCGCCGCCAACTCAAGTGACTCCTCCAGTGGCAACGCAAGAACTAGCAGACCCAAGTCAAGATCGCGGTCGCGTTCCCGAAAACGCGTGAATTACGCTGAAATGGCCAGTGCATGCGCCGCCAACTCAAGTAACGCCTCCAGTAGCACCGCAAGAAATAACAGACGCACGTCAAGATCACGATCAAGATCGCGATCGCGTTCCCAAAAACGCCTGAATTACGCTGAAGTGGCCAGCAGCTCAGGCAGTGCAGGCGTCGTATCGGCAGAAGCGGTAACCGTAAGAGCCCTCGAGAGCAAGCTACAAAGTCAACAAAGTCTCATAGACAGACTATTCCAAAGATGCAAAGAATATGAACAGGGAAGCAAACAGTCATTTACAGCGCTAACCACGGACGCAGTTGATTCCGCTATCGAAGCTAGAGTTCAAAAGCACCTCCAGGCTTTCGAGGACGTCTTCACAAAGAACATCCTTGCCCTGATTGAAAACATCACCAAGCCTATTGTCGAGAAGATTGCGTCCCTTAACACCCAAGTGACCACCCTCGCAAATCAAGTCACCACTCTCACAAGCCAGGTTACCGGCCTAACAGCCCAGGTCAACAATTTTATAGCACACGCAAAGACCAATTATGTCACCAAGTCCTACCTCGACAGCCTTCTCAACACGACCGAGCAGGGTAGAAAGAAGGCTCGCTCGAAGAGCCGTAATGCCGACCCGCTCGATCTCACCCAACCATGAAGCTGCCTGCGAAGCTGACGATCCTCATGATGACGACAGCTAAAACCACAACAAATAGCCCGCAAAATACTCTGCGCATCTGGCAATGGAACTGTCGATCCTTCCGTCCCCGGTATGCAAACCTACAAGAACTCGTCAAACTGGACCACCCTGATATAATTGCCCTACAGGAAACCAATACCCACAACGTCCGACTTCAAGGATACATCGCTCATGCACAAACTCATCGCACAGCCATTCTTACCAAGAAAACTCTCACAACGCAGGAACACGAAATAGAAGACATCCCCATCGAGCACACCCTAGTGGAGATCATACCAGACAGAAAAACGCAGCAAAGTCTCTTCATGGCCAGCATATACAGCCCTCCTCGTGATCAACTTCCGGAATTCGACCACTTTGTCCGTGAACTGAGGAAACGCACGAAAGGCCATCAAGTTGTTATAATGGGAGATTTCAACGCCCCACATACAGCATGGGCTTATCCAAACACCACCAAGAATGGAGCGCAAGTGCACGACACTGCTCAACACCACAGACTGACCCTCTGGAACGACCCATTGCAGGCCACGAGAGTCGGGAACAGTGTCTCGAGGGACACAAACCCGGACCTTACGTTCACAGCGAACGTCCACTGGGCCGAGTGGAGTCGACTCTCGGAGACGCTCGGCAGCGACCACCACATTATCCTACTTGACATCGCGCATAACCAGAAACCAACCAAGACTGGAGTTGCTCGACTAACAGACTGGAAGTCCTTCAGAGACAACCTCAGCGGCAACACAACAATCGATGACATCGACCATTGGCTCAAAGGCCTTCTCATCACCGCAGAAAACCACACCAAGAGCATCCAGCTAAGCACCAACACCCCCGCAGTCGACTCGCATCTCCTTCATCTCTGGGAGGCCAAAAGAAGCCTCCTGAAGAGGTGGAAGAGACAAAAGCTCAATAGAAAACTTAAGCAACGAATCGCCCTTCTCACCATACAGGCCCAAGATTACGCGGAGCAACTTAGCAGGCAAAATTGGCACACCTTTTGTGACAGCATACAAGGGACACTCAGCACCAAGAAAACCTGGCATCTCCTACGCGCTCTCTTAGCTACCGATCGCACCAAAACGCAACAGAGGCAAGATTTGCGCAGACTGATCCACAATCATGCTGGATCGGAGGATGATCTCCTTCGTGAGCTTCAGCAAAAACTTAGCAGCGACAAGCCCACTTCATCAGCGAGCAGGAAAATGTACGGCGGTGCACCAAACCCAGATCTCGATCGACCATTCACCCAGGCAGAGCTACACGCAGCATTAGCCAAACTCACTAGAAACACCAGTCCCGGCAAGGACAGAATAACTAATAAGTTCTTACGCAACCTCTCGCAATCTGCCACTACAGCACTGCTACAGTACTACAACGACTGCTGGGTAAAGGGGGACCTACCAGCAGCCTGGAAGCATTCGGAGGTCACCATGATCCCCAAACCGAACAAACCCCTTCGCATCGAAAACCTACGTCCCATTTCCCTCACATCTTGCGTAGGCAAACTCCTCGAGCACATGGTGCACGACCGGTTAACAACATACCTCGAGAACAACGGACACTTGCCGCACACCATGTCCGGATTCCGACAGCATCTGTCCACGCAGGACGTACTCCTGCTCCTCAAAGAAGACTTGCTTGATTACCTCGATCACAGACGCAAATCATCAATCCTGGCAATCGACGTAAAGGGCGCATTCGACAACGTGAGCCACGAAGCAATTCTCCGCAACCTCGAAGATACAGGCTGCGGAGCGCGGATCTATAACTATATCAGCAGCTTTTTGACACACCGAACAGCAACAGTAGGCGTCTGCAACCTCCGCAGCGATAAATTTCGGCTACCCAACAAAGGAACTCCACAAGGATCAGTTATTTCACCCCTCCTTTTCAATATCGCAATGATCAACCTACCGAAACAACTCAACGCCATCCCAAACCTATTCCATGCCCTTTACGCCGACGACGTCACGCTCTGGACCAAAGCGCCTACTACTGGACAACAAGAACAGAATCTACAAGAAGCCGTCGATACTATTGAAAGATACCTCCGATACTGCGATCTCCAATGCGCACCCGAAAAGTCGGAGCTTCTCGTCCTGAGAGCACGGACACGAGGAAGACCACCTAACCATATCGAACCCGATCCTAGCGTCTCGCTCAACGGAACCAAGATCCCCACAGTCGACTCTCTTCGCGTACTCGGACTTCACATCCACAAGGACGGATCAGGGGCGGCCACTCTCCCGCGTCTCCAACGCACACTGTCACAAGTTACGCACCTCGTCAAGAGGATCACAAACCAAAGAAGCGGACTCAAGGAGCACGACACACTAAGCATAATTAAAGCTCTCCTAACTAGCCGTATCGCCTACGGAACTCCATACTTGACGCTGAATCCGGCAGAAATAAAAAAACTCAATGTTGTCATTCGAAAGGCAATCAAAGTAGCCTTGACGCTCCCACCCATGGCATCAACGGAGAAACTGCTCAAGCTCGGCGTCCACAATACGTGGGAAGAGCTTGTCCAGGCTCATAAGATCAGCCAACTAGAGCGGCTCAAGCTCACACGCACCGGACGTGCTATTGCGCTACCTCAAATACAGTGAAAGCTTCATTGCAGACACAGACCAGAAAGCAAGAATCCCACCTGCAGTCCGAGACTGCATCAGCGTTGCAAGTATACCGCGCAATATGCATCCAACTTATCATAAGGAGCGTCGGCAAAGCAGAATCCGCGCACTCAGCAAGAAATACGGGGGCAACCCTGATACGAGGTACACCGATGCCCTCCGGTATATTAAACGAAACGCCTTTGCCCTAAGCGTTACGGATCACCAAGGCAAAGAACTTGCAGCTGTCACCATACGAGCAAGAGCCCCTGAGACTGCAGAAGAAACGGCAATTGCTCTGGCAATAACAACTTGCCCTGAAGTAGCAGTAATACTAACAGACTACCAAGCAGCAGCTCGCATCTATCAAAAAGGCCGCGTATCAGAAACAGCACTCAAAATACTAAGAAATCACATCGCACGCGCCCCGCTCCCCGACACTTACATCAACTGGGTCCCAGGCCATCAGGGCATCACAGGAATTGAGGCGGCACACGCCGCTGCCCGCGAGCATACCAGCCGGGCTTTCCTGCCATCCCACACTAGGCCGGCCACCAACGTTGATGACATCGCCCTAAAGTACTCGGAGCTTCTGCAACACCACCGACTCAGCAGAAGAACGTACGCTTTACCAAACAAGAATCTGAGCAAAGAGGAAGAAGTCATCCTGCGCCGCCTACAGACCAACACCTACGTGCACGGAATAATGATGCACAGACTGTATCCTACGCAGTACTCGTACATATGCCCCCATTGCGACGTTCCAGACACCCTGCAACACATGGTCCAGGATTGCCCACTGCGTGACACACCCACAGACCTTACGTCACAAGCTCCACAAGACGATTCCAAAGAAAGCCGCCCCATAGAAGCACAAAATGAGCGCCCGAACTCACCGCAGATCCATACGATAACTGAAACGTGGGAGGCCAAGCTTTCCTCCGACGACCTGGACGACCAACGCAGTCTCGTCGCCCGGGCCAAAGAGGCAGCCCAAGCCAGAGGGTTCTTGGAATGAGGAATCCTCCCACCTAGGGTGAACCGGGTTCTGACTCGGTTTACCGTTTCGGAAAATAAAAGTTTAGTTCTCTCTCTCTCATGCTTCTCATCACTGATTAACACTTTTTACGTAAAAGTGCAGCCTTGTTAGGACATAACAACGCAAAACTGCTGATGTGAAATCATCAGCATGTAATTTGCAGCATATATGACATAGCCAAATTTAAAGCTTTCACTAGAATCATGACATCAACAATGCTGTCGTTGCAAAGCTCCTCTTTGCGGAAGAAGGTTGTAAATATATTCCCTCAAGTTTCTTTAGTGCTTCGAAAAGCAACTTGGACGGATACAGCAATCCTCCCCTGTCACAAATTTCGTGAATTTTGAGACTGCTAGTGACACTAGAGTTCTGCAAAAGAAGAGAGCGGCAGTCCTCACATTTCTTGCGAGCAAAAAATTTCTGCGCGACATACCCTGCCTTATATAACGGATGAGGCGGTCACCGCTCCTTTCCTCCACATAAGCCCGGTGCTCTGCCGGAGTATTGTTTAGCCTTTGCTCTACCAGCGTAAGATTTCCAGCTTCAACTAACTCGTCAATTGTGACGCAACGTCCCCTTCCTTCTCAAAATTATCGGGTGAATGAAGTAGCGATACCAAATGTTTACTGACCTCTGTGTTCCCTGTTTGCATTGCCTTCGCCAAGATATAAAAAGGCAATTCACAACAATCAAAAATTGAGGCGGCGTTGGGTGATCGTTGGATCCGCACGACTACTTCACGAGAAGTTCTCCAACTTTTATTGGCTTAGTCTAGATGTCAACAGGCATTTAAAACCCTCTCCTTCCAAGTATTCTAACAGAGCCAAAGTGCTGCACAATGTCACACGGAGCCCATCTGCCGTCGACTGACTCAAGCCGCAAAGTCCTTTTGCAATGGAAAGCATATTTAGCGCCAGCGAACAGGGACAGAAGGGAGACGACACCACAATGCGATAACTTCAACAACTTGATTTTCAGGAAACACCCACCTATTTAATCCATGCACAGTTAAATAGGCGGGTGTTTCCTGACAATAAAGTTGAATTTAGCGAATTGTGGTGTCGTTTCCCTTCTGTCCTAGTTCGCTGGCGCTAAATATGCTTTCCAAGTCAGTCTACCAACACGCCCAACAAATGGCAAACCTTTTGCATGTGACTCCCAACGAGACAGAAACTCGAGGAATGCCTTCAGAGCCCTTCAGAGGAAGCACACGGCAAGCACGCTGCAAGCATACATCCGGGACCCGTCTACGCTCCCGGCTTCAAAGCGGTGCGTGGCGCGCTGCGCCGTCTGAACACACTGCCCCTATCTAGTACACTGTAGCACTGGCTCTGCCGCAGCGGATCCCTCTCCACTCGAGCATTCTCCTCGCCTCTTGTCAGCCAATTAGATACGACAAGCCGCTCAGTGTAGGCAATGTTATTCGTTTTTCGAGCCAACAAAAGTGATCTCCTATGAACGAGGAGAGTGTTTGATTGGTCTGTGCAGACAACCCTGTGGGTGGCCGCCCGGTGCTTGCGTCGGTGGTTACGCAAATTTGACGTCAGGAGATTGGAATAGAAACATATTGGAATAGTTTTACGTTATAGGGCCCCATTACAATCTATACCTCACACCTTCTCGTATTTCATATCTCAAAATTGTGCTCATTCAATTTCTGATGCAGCGAAAATTTCTGTTCCAGACATGCAGTAATGAGGACGGCACTACTATAAAGCAATACACTCCACGCACTAACTAGAAGCTGCTTCCTGCTACAACAAGGTCACTGTGTGGACTTTGGCTGCTACTACAAGGTATACAACACCCAGTTCAGAAATAAATATGCTTGATACATGCTGTGTGGGCTTGCTAGTATTGAGATACATGTCATTTGTTTGTAGCAGATGATATGAATGTTTGTTCATATTTACAGTTCAGCATAATTGGTTCGAAGATAAAAAAGAAACACTACATCAGTTTGGATAACCTCTGCTGTATCTCATATGTCACTGTTCTGCCCAAAAAGAGTCTGTGCCAAGCACACCTTGGTGATCATGGGAGCCCCAAGTTACACCAACAGGAAGGAGCTGGAGCCGAATTCGCAAGGCTTTACACCAGGAACAAAGTCGTTCCAGGAGAATGTTATAAGATACCAAGTCTATGGACGACTGTTGCAAGAGTGAAAAGAGCCTCCGCCATCATTCCACCAGCACGGATATTGGCCGAGTCATCCAGGTACCTCAACAAAAAAGATTTTGTGCCATCAGATGTACAGTACCTGCAACCTCTGAAATAGCACAGACGACGCTGGCCAAAAGTGTTCCGTCAGCTTGCCCTTCCTTAATGAGCTTCCTGGCCTTGTCAAATACCATTTGTGCCAAGTACAGTTTTTTTTCAATGAATGCAAGCTTTCTCATTCCACATTCCTGTTAGAGATGATTCCTCTTCCTCATCCAAACATTAAAGATCAACTGATTCTTTGCTCATACTTAATAACAGTCACTGTCTAGTAGCAAAACACACCTGTAGCAGTATTTTCTATTGTACGTTGCCATGTGCAATTCCTCTCCTGAAATAGCTGATGCGGCATTGGCATGTGTCTTGCATTAATCTTTGCACCGTGTGCAAAGTAGCATCAAACTTTTCTTAAGATTTTCGGCATTCAGTGCTTGCAAGGTACAGTGGCTTGTTTCTTGAATGTAAGCTTTCTGATTCCCATATTTAATTCCTAGTCTCGTTCAGGGTTGCTATTCTTCCTCGACAGCCCGTGCTTTTGGGCAAGCTACATTGAAGTGATTCATTGCGGCATCTTGTTTCGCTGATGTCACTGTCGAGTCGCAAAACACATCTGTAGCAGTATTTTCTATTGTAGGTTGCCATGTACTGACAAGTACATACTGACAAATACTGACAAATACTCACAAGTACTTGGTACTTGTAACCGTGTTACGTTTCTCGTATGTGTGAGCCTGATCAGTTACATTTGGAAACAGTCTCCCGAGGCAAGCACCTGCTTCTGCAGTTTGCACAGCGACATAGACTCCGAATTTACACGCACCATGATTGGTGCTCCCGTTCCATCCTTTCCTGCTGCTGCCGTGCGAAAATTTTGCTTGTGGCCTTCCTCGGCCATGATTTGGCGTCAATGGAGACTATCATACGTGATTACGTTGTTCGAAGTGTATGAAGTTGATATCCACATGGGTGGAAAGGCCTGAAAAAGTGGCTGCAAATGGTGATGCCCACAAAACCGACCATGTCCCTATTTAGAGAGTGTGGGGAACCAAGTGCGAGTTACACATTGGCCGCACGCGAAAGAACAAAAAGAAAAGTGCAGGTTGGAAAGGAGGTAACGCTAAAATGCCGGATAGTCCATGTCGCTCTGTCGGCTGCGGCAGCAGATGCCTGCGTCACCTGATTGCTTCGCAATGCAAGTTGCTCATTTTCAATGGCGGCTGCCAGTATAAACAGGTAGGGTACAGTGTTCAATGTGCTTGCGCTGCTGGTTGTCGCTTGTTACTAGACTACCATGTGCGATGAAGGCAAGCACTACGCCTGCAGTTGGACGGTTGAATGTGCCGTAAGCGATCCTGGTGCGTGTATGCTCACTCTTATGTGGATCGTAGCCAGTGTACAGTGCATAGTGCCAATGCGTTATGTTAAAGGTATGCTGAAGTGATTTGATTGAATAGTCTTATTT
The DNA here is from genome assembly GCF_050947875.1 of Dermacentor variabilis. Classification (NCBI taxonomy): domain Eukaryota; kingdom Metazoa; phylum Arthropoda; class Arachnida; order Ixodida; family Ixodidae; genus Dermacentor; species Dermacentor variabilis. The sequence goes on from NC_134575.1 coordinate 136,004,287, forward strand.
CAGCGCTGTACCACTTGGTCATGGCTGCCGTTTTACATTTCTCGGATGTGGTTGCCTGGTCAGTTGCATTGGGCAACAGCCTCTCAAGGCAAGCACCTGCTCCTGCAGCCCGCACAGTGACACAGACTCCCCGTTTACACTCACCTTGATAGGTGCTCCCCGTTCCATCCTTTCCTGCGTCAGTCGTGTGCAAATTTTGCTAGTGGCCTTCTTCGGCCATGATTTGGCGTCAACGGAGACTTATCATACGTGATTACATGGTCCAAAGTGTATGAGGCTGATATCCATATGTGTGGAAAAGCCTGCGAAAGTGCCTGCAAAATGGTGATTCCCACAAAACAGACCATGTCCATATTGAGAGCAGGTGGGGCACCGACTGGGAGCAACACATTAGAGGCCACCGAAAGAACAAATAGAAACGTGCAGGTTGGAAGGTGGTAACGGCTAAAATGCCGGGTAGTTCATGTTGCTGTGTTGGCTATGGCAGCAGATGCGTGCATCACCCGATTCGCAATGCAACTTTGACTGTCGATGCGAACAGGTGGGACACTGTCCAATCTTCTTGCGCCGCTGGTTGTCACTCGTTACTAGACCGCCATGTGCGACAAAAGCAAGCACTGTGCCTGAAGTCGGATAGCTGAATGTGCTGTAAGCGACTCGTAGTGCGTGAATGCTCACTGTTGTCATGTGGATCTTAGCCAATGTACAGTGTATTGTCTGAACCTTATGCGGCGATTGAATGCCGAGTCTCATTTGATCATGGCCACCATGTTGTTTCCTGGATGTGGCGACCTGGTTAGCTGCATTGGGCAATGGTCTCATGAGGTAACCATCTGCTCCTGCTGTCCATACAGCGACAATGACTCCGAGTTAACAAACACCGTAATTGGTGCTCCCCGTTCGACTTTTCCTGCTGCAGCAGTGGGCGAGTGATGCTTGTTGGTCTTTATCGGCCGTGATGTGGCGTGAACGTAGACCAGCATAAGTGATTACATGATCCTAAGTGCATGAAGTTGATAGCCACATGGGTGGAAAGGCCTGCAAAAGTGGCTGCAAAATGGTGACGCCCTCATAACCAACCATGCACCTATTTAGAGAATGTGGGGCACCAAGTGCGAGTTGCACATTAGCAGCACGCGAAAGAACAAAAACAAACGTGCACGTTGGAAAGGAGGTAACGCTAAAATGCCGGGTAGGCCATGTCGCTGTGTTGGCTGCGGCAGCAGATGCCTGCGTCACCTGATTGCTTCGCAATTTAAGTTACGGCGACTATCAATGCAAACAGGTGGGGCAATGTCCAATTTGCTTGCGCTGCTGATTGTCGCTCGTCACTAGACCGCCATGTGCAAAGATGTGCAACGACGTCAGTGAGCTTCTCAGCGCATCTTGAAATGCAGATTTTATTTCTGCTCTTGTACGAGAAGGTGCACTGCTTTTCTTCTGCCAATAAAATCGCACGTCATGTTCACTCACTTGTGGCTTGTTTGTATGGGCGTCAGTAGAGGCTCTTTTGCCTCCTGGCTATTAGAACGCACCAGCTACGCGGCAGCCTAGGTAATGAGGCATGCCGCATAGGCAGTAGGGCGAGCACAGCGCGTACCAGCGCACGCCACCGGCGGAAAGCGGCCATATTGAATTTTGCTCTTAAAGAACTGCACTTCCGCTGGATGGATGGATGGATATTATGAGCGTCCCCTTTGGAATGGGGCAGTGGGTTGCGCCACCAAGCTCTTGCTACTATAATTCCTAATATCCTACCTAGGTTAAACAATGGAAAAAGAAAAAAAAAACACTATGAACTACCACGCCCAAACTTTCTGATCCCCTATTGCGAACTGTGCTTTTGTACGTCTCCGGCTTTTGTAGTTTTCCTACTTTTCTTCCACCAATCCTCCAGTCGCCTCTTACTAATGTCTATTGCGGACATGTTTGCTTTACCACTGCTCCCTCTGAGCCCAAGGGCTGGATGAATGGATGAATGCAAGGATATTATGAGCGTCCCCTTTGGATCGGGGCGGTGGGTTGCGCCACCAAGCTCTTGCTACTATACTGCCTAATATCCTACCTAGGTTAAACAATGAAAAATGAAAAAAAAACCCTCTGAACTACCACGCCCAAATTGTCTTATCCCCTATTGCAAACTGTGCTTTTGTACGTCTCCGTCTTTTGTCCTTTCCCTACTTTTCTTCCACCAATCCTCCAGTCGGCTCTTACTAATGTCTATTGCGGACATGTTTGCTTTACCACTGCTCCCTCTGAACCCAAGAGCTTCAAGGAGGCCAGTGGTGCCTAAATCGACCGCTGGGTAGACGTCTTCACATTCTAATAAAATTCTAATAAAGCATGCTTCGTAGTTTCCATAGCTTTACCGCAGCAAACACATGCTTCTTCTTCCTCCTTATATCTCGCTTTATAGGTGCGTGTTCTAAGGCATCCCGATCTCGCTTCGAACAGTAATGAGCTGCCCTTTGAGTTATCATAAATGGTTTCTTTCCTGATTTCGTTTTTTCCCTCTTAAGTTGTTACTCATGGCAGGTTTCTTTTCCGTTGCCGCCACCCATGAGATTATTTCAGCCTCTCTGACTTTCCGCTTGACCTTCTTTGTTGCAGTGTTGTCCACCCTACAGGCTGCATACTTGCTGGTAAGTTTGCTAGTTCTTTTCCTCCACTGTGAATCAATGTTTTCCTGTACAGATACCTGAACACTCTCCCAGCCCATTTACTTTCTTCCATATTCCTCAGCCGTTCTTCATACTCAATTTTAGTGCGAACTTCCCTCACTTCAAAACTAGTCCCGCCCATATCACCCTGCACAGCTTCATATGTAGTATTGCCGTGAGCGTTCAATGCGAAGCGACCCACTGACCTATGGTTCCTGTCGAGTGCTGATTGTACCCCTGATTTATAGCAAACAACCGCATTTCCAAAAGTAAGTCCTGGAACCGTTACACCTTTCCACATACCTCGGAGGACCTCGTGCCTATTGTATCCCCATAGCACTCTGTGCTCTGGGCTTCTTGGTTGAGCAACGCCATCTGGCGTCCACCCGCTAATTTTCATGCGCTGCCGCTGCTTATTTTCGTACCACTGCGGAAGGTACAGTTTCCCTTCTCTAAAGTGGTTTCATTTTCTGTGGCCTGCGTGCCCGGCGAGGGAACAATAGAGTGAATTCTCGCAACGCCGGTCTCGACTCACTCACTCCGCCGCGAGCGCGGATGAGAGCGTCGAGTCTGGCCTTGTTACTCGACGGCTGGTTGCCGAGTTCGTTCGTCAAGTGGCGGCACGTCGACCCAATCTTACCTCGTACCTCCGGAATGAGTGCGCAGGCCACCGCGATGAGTGTTGTCATGCTAGCAAGACCGGTTCACGAGGCTTCACTCCTGAGCATCAGGCAGCATATGTCATCGTTAATTATTTATGAAGCCAGTATAAAGCCGAAATGCATGTATGACCGGAAAGGATATGCTGTGTTCGGTCTTAACGAGGGGGCCTACAGCAGCACGTGGAACACGCAGGCAATTTTAACGAACAGGTTTTGTGCTTCGTTCTGTGCGGCACTAACAGCCAATATAAAATACCCTGCTCTTAATATTTTACTAAGCAGCTAAGTGAAAAATACATATTTCAATAGAAGTGATTGCTGCAGTCGAGTCGTGTGGGTTCGCCATCGTTCGAATTGTGACCGACAACTACTCGGCGAACACGACGATACTCAAGCACATGAGCAATGGCTCCTTACGTACGGTTTTGACGCATCCGCGTGATCCCGAGTGGCCTATCTTCCTTAGCTTTGAGCCGTGTCTTGTCACAAAAAATATGAGAAGTCAGTTTCTTGAAAAGCAGCCCATGGATGTCTATGACGTTATAACTGGTGCATACGTGCAAAAGCTGAATGAGTATCAGAAGCTGATGACTGGATTGAGAGAGAGAGATAGCAAGGACCGGAAAAGCAGGGAGGTCAACCAATGAGCACCCGGTTCGCTACTCTACACTGGAGTGGGGGAAAGGGGAATAGAAAGAGGAAAAAAGGGGAGAGTAAGCAATGAGTGCGTATGGGAGGGGTACTATACACAGGGACACTATAAACGGTCTCTTTAGTCGGTCACTAGTTCCACTAGTGGCAGCGGTTGCGAGCATGCACGAGGGAGCCACTGGCATTCCTGTTAATAAGCATCTAGCTGCTATTCCCTACACAGGTGGGCTTTGGTTTTCATTTTTTCCTAACTCTTGCATATTGCAACTGCAGCCACTGTTACAGTTTTTGTCTCCGTGCACTGTATCTATCATGCACTCAAATGCTGGACTCGCGAAGCATCTTGATGCGCTAGAAAGCGTTCTGCAGGGAAAACTGGCTACGGTGGCTCAACAAGTTCTGGCGAGTGTTAAACCGAAGATAGCCACTGAACCAGAAACGATTGTTGGTAACTTCAAGAAAGATATTGAGGAATTGCAGGGGAGCCTGGTTTACTTAAATGAAACTGTGGAGGAAATGAAGTCTGAGAACGAGAAACTGAAGATTACGAACTTGGCACTTAAAACTAGAAATGCAGCCTCGGAACAGAAAGGAAGTGAGCTCACGCAAAAATAATGTTGAACTAAAGGGTGTAACCCTGCACTCAAGGCGAGGACTGTGTGGCGATGCTTCAGGCTGTTGGAAGTAAAATTGACTGCCCGGTATCCAGGGACGACCTCGAAATTGCCCATCGAGTGCCATCTGTCTCACGCACGAAAAACTTAATCGCAAGGTTCACCTCGAGGGCAAAGAAAGCAGAATTCGTAAGCAAGGCGCGTAAGGAACGTCTACAGACTCGCGAAATGGGCTTTCATGGAACTGAGCCTAAGCCAATTTACTTCAATGACCATCTGACACAGGAAAACAAAAATATATTTTCGAAAGCTCTGTATCTGAAAAAAGAACATCACTGGCAGTTCCTATGGACTGACGACTGCTTAATCAAGGCAAGGAAAAACACTGACAGCAGGGTTTTTTGAATTTGAAACGAGTCAGATCTGACGATTTTCACTAACCATGCGTAAGAGCACTTTGCTTCTTCCAACACGGTCTACGTTGAATCAAACGAACTTGCATCGTTGTTGTCAAATCCCAGCTGCTCAGCTACCCATTTCAATGCAAGAAGTCTGAAAAACACTATGATGAATTTCATCTGCTGTTATCATCGATCAATCTTTACTTTTCATTGGTTTGTGTAACACAGACATAGTTAAGCGATAGCGATAAGAATTTGTTTTCATTTCCATCATACACTTCGAAATATTGTCATTGCATGTCATCCAGCCACTGTGGTTTCGCAATCTTTATTTCACAAGATATAGAGTATAAACGCAGGCTAGATTTAAATCTTAGTATGCCCGATTGCGAAGCAGTATGCATTGAAATCAATAATTCATGTGCAATTACCGGTGAAAAAAACACTGTATTTGGCTGCATCTACCGATCCCCAAGCTCTAGTATAAACACGTTTTGCTGCGCTCTAGATGAAATTTTGCAAACTGTTTCAAATGAAAACAACATGGTTATCATGGGAGACATAGATATCAATCTTCTGGATGAGGACTACGCTTACAGCAGAGAGTACATTAGCAACTGTCATGGATGCGGTATCGAGTCTTTGTTACAACTACCTACTAGGTGCGTCTCTAACTAGAGTACACTCATCGATCATGCAATAGCAAATTTGCTTTATCCCCCTAAGGATTTTATCGTAAGAAGCAACATAACCAACCACTTTTCTATTGTGCTCTGTTTTCCACTTCTTAATCACGCCTTGGAAACTCTGTACGCAAAACCGAGGTTTGACAAAGAACGTTTCATAGAGCTAGTTAACCGTTCAAATATGGTCGCGCGTAACATCATCAAATGACGCTGAGGCCTGTTATAATGAGTTATCTGGCATAATGAAAGCTTGTATATCCTCAGCAACAACTATAGTTAAGTGCCGTAAACATTTTGCCTCCCCTTCAAACCTTTGGCTTACACCAGGATTGTTGAAGAACATGCGCAAGAAAAAAATATTCTCTATCGTAAATGCAAAAATAGACCATTTAACCGATCTCTTAAGCTTCGGTACAAGAAGTTTTGCACCTTACTGACATATCTACTTAAACAAGCGAAGAAAATTTACTATGAAAATGTAATAAATCAAACGGGGGACAATTCCCGGAAACAATGGCAGATACTTGATGCGTTTCTGAATAGGAGTCCTACAAGGAATAGAATAACGAAAATTCAAGAAAGAGACTGCATACTTACAAACCCTGAATATATTGCATGCGCATTCAGCAACTTTTTTGCTACTGTACCTGATATCCCTGGCGGTAATGACAATCACATGTCGCGCTTGTGACAACAATAATTTTTTCTCTTTCCGACTACACCCAGTGAAGTTCGCGCAACAAATGAATCCTAAAAATTGCAGTCCGGGTTTAGATTCCATATGCTCGTTTCATATCAAAGAGATTGCTGACAGCATATGCGAAGCTTCAAGTCACGTTGTCAGTTTAATCTTCAAAACTGCCACTTTTCCTAGTGACTTCAAAAGATCAAAAATAATTCCTGTGCACAAAAAAGGAGACGTCACCTTAGCAAACTACAGGCCCATATTCATCCTGCCGTGTTTCAGTAAAGCAATAGAAAAACTAATAGCACAGCGCCTAACTAGCTACTTGGACAAGTTCCAACTATTAATACCAAGACAGTTTGGTTTTCGTGCTAATTATTCTACTAACCCAGGTTTAATCACCCTCACTGACAAAATCAAAGCGGCAATTGATGGGGGCAGATTCGTAGGATCTGTATTTATCGATTACTCGAAAGCATTCCATTCCCTTAATCACAACCTTCTCTTTACTAAACTCAGAGCATATGGCATAACAGGTCCATCTTTGGAGCTACTGCGACGCTATTTACACGACAGACAGCAACAGGTTTGCATTTCAGGAGTGCTGTCTGACACAAAAATAATTAACACTGGCGTTCCACAGGGGTCAATACTCGGTCCCCTCTTATTTCTAACCTTCCTTAACGATTTCCCAAACTCCCTAACTTGGACAGAATACCTTTTGTACGCGGATGACACCATTATTTACGCCTTCCATAATGACGTCTTTACGCTAACCGAGCGTTCAAATGATGAACTAAATAATGTCAGTAGTTGGTGCAAAAAAATAGATTGCTAATTAACCCGCAGAAAACAAAGTTTATGGTTTTTAGTTCACACAGTAAACCTCGACCTAACCTTCCACCACTGTACATAGCTTCTCACCCAATATTACCATCTAATGAGTGCTCATTTTTAGGTGTTCAGTTATACTCCTTTCTAAATTTTAATTTGCATGTCAGCTTCATAAAAAAGAAAGCTGCCTATGGTACCAGGGTGCTTTTAAAGGACAGATAGTACTTTCAAAAGCACACTCTCCTGGCATTGGATTATGCCTTCATTTATAGCCATTTAAATTACTCTATCAGTTCTTGGGGTCTTAGATATCGCTGTGTTACAGCCCCCTTGCAGCACATCCAAAATAACGCTGTCCGTATCATCCCATTAGCTCCTTATAACGCTCATGTTACCCCCATCTTGACTGAGTTAAATATCCTCACAATAAATATAATTATCTGGTACAACTACGGCATCGTTATTTACCGCCTTCTTAAAAAGCCACAATTACATTATATCATTGACAGGAATAGTCTTGCTAATCGTAACACTACCAGGTTCTCTTTAGAAAATAACCTTTTACTTCCAAAATCACGCAGCAACTATGGTAAATTAACTGTTGGTTTTGCTAGTGTGAAAATGTGGAATAATTTACCTGCTCACGTGAAATACTCACCTACATTATCGTCATACCAACGTTCACTGAGATCTTATATTAATACCTTGCAAACTGCATCTATTCTTCGAAGTATTTTTTTATGTGGCTTATTATGGTCATTTTTTATGTTGTGATGTGTTGCCATAGGTTTTATTACTTTAACACTGTAGAAATTGTGTAATCCGTTCTTTGTTTATAACCGCAACAGACGCCTTTTTATGTATATATCATTATGTAACTAAGAACAAGAGGTCCCGCTGACGTTTCTAACTGTGGGACCTTTTTGTGTATAACTTCTACTGCATATTTGTACCACGAATGAATGAAGCAATAAACTTGAAACTTCAAGTATCATACTAGTGCAGGAATCGCTTTTCGTGCCACTGACGGGTGTGGCCACGCTCCGAGTATCGTTGGCTCGGTGAACGGCCTTGAGGCCCCTCCGTGTAAAGTTGCCCGCGTAGAGAGGCGCTGTACATCGTAGCGAGGGCAGGTACACCATAGGTGCTCGATGGTTATGTCGCACCCATAAAAGTCGCCCACCGGGCTCTCGGCCATTCCCAAACGATAGGAGCTGGCGTTCGCGAAACGCCACTCACAGCCACAAGCGGCACAGCAAGGGTGTTTAGCCGCGGGAAAGGCTAGATGGCAGTTGTAGAGGTAGCATAGCGTCCAGTTTATGTAATCGGTAAGTGAAGGCACTTGAACTCCAGAGATCTTGTGACTTTTTGCGTTCAAGTAGAAGTTCCCTGGCAGCGTGCAACCTCGCCAAACGTGTTGGACGCGTCTGGATGTCATCGCCGGCGGACCAGGCAGCCTTGTCAGCAACGATGTTGCCGAGGATGCCACAGTGAGCAGGAATCAGTTGAAAGAAAATGATGCGCCCTATTTCCAGAGCATGGTCGTACACTTCCCTGATGCAAGATATCACCTGCTCGTTAGTTCTGTGATGTAATGCAGACTTGACACTGTGACACTGAGAATCACAAAATACGACCCATTTCTCTGTCGGCTCCTTGGTGACGCATGTAATAGCGGCATGGAGAGCTGCAACTTCTGCCAACGTAGATATGGTCATTTGTCAAAATTAAAGTCTAACTGTAACCTGCTTAGTTGGAACGAAGAACGCGACAGTTGAGCTGGTAGGTGAGGTCGAACCATTGATATTGTCACGTGGTCGTGACGTCAAAGAACACGGTAGCGATACTGTGAAACACAAAACTAACTTTTATTCGGCGAACCTGTGCCCACAAAAGAGGCTACACTTATAGCACAACGATAGCGGCGAACACGGTCGGCGATCGTCGAAAATGTGATCAGCGGGTCAAGCGCGTCGGCTTCTATAAAGCAGTCGTCGAATGTTCCAGGCTAATCGTTCGGACCCGCGTGCCTTCCACAAAGTTCTACACCATTCGCGTCAGGTGACGAAATCAGATAACGGCGACAACAGACAACGGATAGAAGCATCGATAACTTTCCAGAAACTTCGGATACATGCAGGCGCGTCCCACGCTGTGCGATTACATTTGTTAGGCGGCGAAACGTGGTTGCCCGATAAAGATAAGTACACGTGTCAATACCCCTCTCTTAAAAAGCATCGACCCGACGCTACAAATATAAGAGAGCGAAACACAAAAGGACACTTATTAAACGTAAGTAACAAAACAACGAAAACAAACAAAGTTCAAAGGTCAGTTACGCGAAGCCCCAAAGTTCATTAACGCTGGTAGTACGGCTTGAGTCGCACAACGTGGACTATTTCAGGTCGTGAGCGGCGCCGCTGTGATGGCGAAATGCCGTCTGGCACGACCTCACAGTCCAGTGCGCCAATACGTCGGACGATCTTGTACGGTCCGAAATAGCGACGCAAAAGCTTCTCGCTCAGTCCTCGTCGGCGTATAGGTGTCCAAACCCAAACACGGTCATCGGGCTGGTACTCGACGAAGCGTCGTCGGAGGTTGTAGTGTCGGCTGTCGGTCCTCTGCTGGTTCTTTATTCGCAGGCGGGCGAGCTGTCGGGCTTCTTCGGCGCGCTGGAGATAGGTAGCGACGTCAAGGTTCTCCTCTTCAGTGACGTGCGGCAGCATGGCGTCGAGCGTCGTCGTCGGGTTCCTACCGTAGACCTGCTTGAACGGCGTGATCTGTGTTGTTTCTTGCACCACCGTGTTGTAAGCGAATGTTATGTACGGCAGGACGGCATCCCAGGTCTTGTGTTCCACGTCGACGTACATCGATAGCATGTCGGCGAGGGTCTTATTCAGCCGCTCAGTAAGACCATTCGTCTGCGGATGGTAGGCCGTTGTCCTTTTGTGCCTTGTCTGACTGTATTTCAGGATGGCTTGGCTGCTGTAAAGGCCGTTCCTCTGTCGGTGATGAGGACTTCTGGGGCGCCATGTCGCAGCAGGATGATTTCGACAAAGAATTTCGCCACTTCGGCTGTGCTACCTTTCGGCAGTGCTTTAGTTTCAGCGAAGCGGGTGAGGTAGTCCGTCGCCCCGACGATCCACTTATTTCCGGTTGTCGACGTCGGAAAGGGTCCTAGCAAGTCCATCCCGATCTGCTGGAATGGTCGGCAAGGAGGCTCGATTGGCTGTAGTAATCCAGCTGGCTCTTCGGCGGTGTCTTGCGTCGCTGACAGTCTCGGCATGTTCTGACATAACGGGCGACGTCGGCGGTCAGGCGCGGCCAATAATACTTTTCTTGTATCCTCGATAGTGTCCGGGAAAATCCGAGGTGTCCAGCGGTCGGATTGTCATGTAGGGCGTGCAATACTTCTGGACGAAGTCCTGACGGGACAAGAAGAAGGTAGTTGGCGCGGACTGGTGAGAAGTTCTTCTTCACGAGTAGATTGTTTTGAAGCTTGAAGGAAGATAATCCGCGCTTAAATGCCCTGGGGACAACGTCGGTGTGCCCTTCCAAATATTCGACGAGGCCTTTTAGCTCCGAGTCTGCCCGTTGCTGTTCAGCGAAGTCTTCCGCGCTTATTATTCCAAGGAAGGCGTCGTCGTTCTCGTCGTCTTGCGGCGGCGGGTCAATGGGGGCGCGTGATAGGCAATCGGCATCGGAGTGTTTTCGTCCGGACTTGTAGGTTACAGTGATGTCGTATTCTTGTAGTCTGAGGCTTCACCGCGCCAGTCGTCCTGAAGGATCGTTTATATTCGCTAGCCAACACAACGCGTGATGGTCACTGACAACTTTGAATGTCCTGCCATAAAGATAAGGGCGAAATTTAGCTGTAGCCCAAACGATGGCGAGGCATTCCTTTTCGGTCGTAGAATAGTTGCCTTCCGCTTTTGACAGCGACAGGCTAGCGTAAGCTATCCCCTGTTCGACTCCGTTTCTCCTCTGGACTTAAACGGTACCGAGGCCTAGGCTACTGGCGTCAGTATGGATTTCTGTATCGGCGTACTCGTCCAACTGCGCAAGTACCGGCGGCGACTGCATGCGTCGTTTGAGTTCTTCAAATGCGTCGGCCTGCGGCGTTTCCCACTTGAACTCAACATCATATTTATTTAGACGTGTCAACGGCTCGGCGATGCGTGAAAAGTCCTTGACAAAGCGCCTGTAGTAGGCCCACATGCCAAGGAATCTAGGCACTGCTTTCTTGTTTATGGGTTGCAGGAACTGTGCGATTGCAGTTGTCTTTTGCAGGTCTGGACGGACACCAGATTTGCTGATTTCGTGGCCTAGGAACAGAAGCTCGTCGTAAGCGAAGCGGCATTTTTCCGGCTTCAGAGTAAGCCCTGACGACTTGATGGCCTCTAGTACTGTCGCAAGCCACTTGAGGTGATCATCGAAATTTCCGGCGAAGAAGACGACGTCATCCAAGTAAACGAGACCGGACTGCCACTTCAATCCTGCTAATACCGTGTCCATGACGCGCTGGAACGTTGCAGGCGCCGAGCACAGTCCGAATGGCATAACGTTGAACTCGTAGAGGCCGTCTGGGGTGATGAAGGCCGTCTTTTCGCGATCTCTTTCGTCGACTTCTATTTGCCAATAGCCAGACTTGAGGTCCATCGACGAGAAGTATTTAGCGTTGCAGAGCCGATCCAATGCGTCGTCTATTCGTGGGAGGGGGTATATGTCCTTCTTCGTGATCTTGTTCAGACGACGATAATCGACGCAGAAACGTAGGGTTCCGTCCTTTTTCTTTACCAGGACAACAGGGGATGCCCACGGGCTTTTCGACGGCTGGATGATGTCGTTGCGCAGCATTTCGTCGACTTGTTCTCTTACAGCTGCACGTTCTCGCGGCGAAACTCGGTAAGGGCTCTGGCGGAGTGGTCGAGCGCACTCCTCGGTGATTATGGGAAGCTTGGCGACTGGTGTTTGTCGAATCCTCGATGACGTCGAAAAGCAGCCTTTGTATCGTCGGAGCAGATTTCTGAGCTGCTGTTGCTTAATCACGGGGAGACTTGGATTAATGTCGTAGTCTGGTTCTGGAACCATCGTTGTCGGGGTAGATGCGGCGGAATCCGAGAGGACAGACGCATTACTGGTTTCCAGAATTTCCTCGATGTGCGCGATCGTCGTGCCCTTGTTGATGTGCTTGAACTCCTGGCTGAAGTTTGTCAGCAACACTTCAGTTTATCCTCCATGCAGTCGAGCGATCCCTCTTGCGACGCAAATTTCACGGTCTAGCAGAAGGCGTTGGTCGCCTTGGATGACGCCATCTACGTCAGCGGGTGTTTCGGTGCCGACCGAAATGACAATGCTGGAGCGAGGCGGGATGCTCACTTGATCTTCGAGCACACTCAAGGCGTGGTGACTACGAGGGCTCTCCGGCAGTATAGGTTTATCTTTCGACAGCGTTATTGACTTCGACTTCAGGTCGATGATTGCGCCGTGTTGGTTCAGGAAGTCCACACCGAGTATGACGTCTCGTGAACACTGTTGGAGGATAACGAAGGTGGCAGGGTAAGTCCTGTCATGAATGGTTATTCTTGCCGTGCACATTCCAGTCGGCGTGATGAGGTGTCCTCCAGCCGTTCGAATTTAAGGGCCTTCCCATGCAGTTTTAACTTTTTTCAACTGGGCGGCGATGTGTCTACTCATTACGGAGTAATCGGCCCCTGTGTCCACTAAGGCGGTAACTGCGTGGCCGTCGAGAAGCACGTCGAGGTCGGTAGTTCTTTGTCTGGCATTGCAGTTAGGTCTTGGCGTTGGATCGCGGCTGCGTGGTGTTGAACTGAAGTTGGAACGTCGCGTCGTCAAGCCGTCTTTCGTCGGTGTAATCTTAGCTTCCTAACTTCGTCGGGACGGCGGCGTGTCGTTATTATGTCGTCGTGATGGTATCTTCGTCGGCGGCGGAGGATCTTCGTCAGTTCGACGTACAGCGACTGCACCTCCATCGGTTGCTGCTTTTAGTTTTCCGGATACGGGCTCACTGACGGGCCCCGGGCTGAGTCAGTGTATGGTCGGCGTTGCGGCGACAGGTAGCGGCCTTGCTGCGGGCGCGGAGCGTTCACGGCGAAACCTCGCAGTCCCATCTCCCGGTATGGGCATTGTCGGTAGACGTGACCCGCTTCTCCGCAGTGGTAGCAGAGCGGTCGGTGGTCAGGATCGCGCCAAACGTCTGTCTTCCTCGGGTAGCGGCGCTGGGCGACGGGTGGGCGTGCTGGCGGCGGCGGTGGTGGTTATCGACGGAATTGCGGCACTACGGGGCCCTGGCGCGGTCGTGGAGGGGGACCCTGACGGCGGGCGACGGCGGCGTAGGTCATCGCTTGCGGCTGAGGCTGCGGCGATTCAGGGGCTACTCAGAGTTGTTATTGCAGCTGCTCACGTACGGCGTCGGCATTCGAAGCCACTTGAGGCTATGATGATGGGAACAGCTTCTGTAGCTCCTCCCGCACGACAGCTCGAATAGTCTCGCGTAGGTCGTCGGTGGCAAGTGACTGAACTCCGGCGTAGTTTGTCGAGCTCGTGCGGCGGTCGAATTGCCGGTTTCGCATCTCGAGTGTCTTCTCGATGCTGGTGGTCTCGCGAAGAAACTCGTCGACGGTCTTCGGTGGGCTTCGTACCATTCCGGCAAAAAGTTTCTCCTTCGCACCACGCATGAGTAAGCGGACTTTCTTCTCCTCGGGCATTTCAGGGTCGGCGTGGCGGAAGAGACGGCTCAGTTCCTCCGTGAAAATTACGGTTGTCTCATTAGGGAGCTGCCCCCGGGTTTCTAATAGTGCTTGGGCCCTTTCTCGGCGCACGACGCTTGCGAATGTCTGCAGGAAGCCGCTACGGGAAAGTTTCCAGGTCGTTAAGGTGGCTTCCCGGTTCTCGAACCACGTCCTGGCCGCGTCTTCCAATGCGAAGAAGACATGTCGCAGTTTGTCGTCGCTGTTCCAGTTGTTAAACGCAGCGACTGTCTCATACGTCGCAAGTCAGCTTTCCGGGTCCTCGAAAGTTGAACCGCGGAACGTCGGAGGCTCCCTGGGCTGCTGCAGCACGACGGGGGACGCTGGGGCTGCCATTGGGGTGGACTTAGTGGCGATCTTCCTAGTCGTCCCAGGCAAAAGTCCGTGCTCCGGGGGCAGTCCTTGCAGCCTACGGCTACCTCGCGGGTTCTTGGCGACGTTGGTGTGTTCCACGTGAGGGCTTGGGTCACGGCTTTGTGGGGGCGTCCGGTATATGAACGCAAAGCACCTCCACCAGACGTCACGTGGTCGTGACGTCAAAGAACACAGCAGCGATACTGTGAAACACAAAACTAACTTTTATTGGGCGAACCTGTGCCCACAAAAGAGGCTACACTTACAGCTCAACGATAGCGGCAAACACGGTCGGCGATCGTCGAAAATCTCATCAGCGGGTCAAGCGTGTCGGCTTTTATAGAGCAGTCGTCGAATGTTCCAGACTAATCGTTCGGACCCGCGTGTCTTCCAGAAAGTTCTACGCCATTCGCGTCAGGTGATGAAATCAGATAACGGCGACAACAGACAACGGATAGAAGCATCGATAACTTTCCAGAAACTTCGGATACATGCAGGCGCGTCCCACGCTGTGCGATTAGATTTGTTAGGCGGCGAAACGTGGTTGCCCGATAAAGATAAGTACACGTGTCAATATACATGTATACAGATATATCTATCTATCTATCTATCTATCTATCTATCTATCTATCTATCTATCTATCTATCTATCTATCTATCTATCTATCTATATATATATATATATATATATATATATATATATATATATATATATATATATATATATGGGGTCATGCTAATTCTGGTGCAGTAATAGGGGCGTTAATCGCTTCACAGCCAGCGATGGGTGATTGGCCTTTGTAATTCCACGAATATCAAAATTCACTTGAGGCTGTTGCAGACACCAGAGAGGAGATGAAGGCTTCGCCGCCAATGGAAAATATGACAGTATGCACTCTTCATGAGCGCTAATCACTCTTGAAAAGGTCACGTGAAGTCTCTCGGCTAGTAGGGTGGCTAAATGATGCTCGGGGATGGTTGACAGATGGCAAACGTGTGCTCTCAGAGAGTCGGCAACTACATGTGTCTAGATCATATGGCCCCTCGCAATGACAATTGTTGCTGCTGCTTAAGTGCACTTTAGGCAGCCGTAAACACGTGCTCAGGGCTTGACCTTGTATGCTCTCAAAAGAGCGACAGTTCGTCTTGCATATATTTGACAATACTCACAGACTTTAACGTAAGAGTCCGAGGAACAGTGCCCTGTGCAGCTGCATCATATAATTGACTGGTGTATCCCAGTTTTTCCCGCAGAGAAATTTGAAGGCCTGAGAAATGGCTACTAAATTCTTCAGATAGTCGCTGTGAGGGTTCCACGAGAGGTTGCGGTCAATGATGACACCCAAAACGCGATGCATCTTAACGTAGGGCACAGCTTGACCATTCATTGAAACAAGATACAATGACATTTGTTTGGGCGTAAAGTCAACTAATGCGCACTTTTCAGTCGACACACTGATGCGCTGTTCTCGGAGATAAGATGCCGTCATGGTTGCCGCCCGCTGAAGCCTCTCTCGTACCTGAGGGCCAGTCACTGCAGAGGCTCAGATGCAAATGTCGTGCGCGTATATTGAGACAAGAAGTGTCCGCGGTAAGTACTCCGCTAGTCCTACCCGGACGAGGTTGAACAATATGGGGCTCAACACTCCACCCTGCGGCTCACCACGGCAGATGTAATGTTCTGAAGTTGGGCCGTCTTCTGTCTGTAAGAAAAAGGGACTCTCAGTCTAATAGCCCCAAATTCGTTGATACATCCGGCCATCTACTCCCACTGCCTCAAGTGAGATTAGTATAGACTCATGTGCGACGTTGTCGCTTCAGCCTTTCTTGATTTTGTACCCAGGTTAGGATGCCAATGACGTTGTCGATGTACGAGCGACCTCGACGAAAGCCCGTCATGGTGTCCAGATAGATGTTGAATCGTTCTAGGTACCAAGCGAGCAAGAATCATTCTTTCCATCACATTGCCGACGCACCTGGAAAGCGCAATGGGACGACATGATGATAGATCCAGCGGATACTTTCCAGGTTTCAGAATGGGGATCAAGCGGCTCGATTTGCATTATTTAGGAACGGCGCTGTTCTTTCAAGACTCATTGCAGTAGCTGTGCAGATCGCCGTGTGAGCCATGTCCAAGGTGGCACAGGGCAGCATACGTGATGCCATCAGGTCCTGGTGATGAAGAATGCCTACAGGTGGCCAACGCAGCATTGAGCTCTTCGAGTGACAATAACATGTTCATTTCTGGTACACGTGCCTCATAGATGGTATTCAGTGCCGCGTCAGTAATTATGACCACGGACTCAGCAACCCGTGCACAGAACTTTTTAGCAACTTCAAGTTCCCAGCGGAGTTGGTAGAGGGCCAGATGAGTAAAGGGCTTCCTTTGATGCGGAGATGCGCGAACAGCCTTAATCGTTCTCCATATGTGTGATAGCGATTTCAGGGGATCAAGCGACTGATAAATTTTTCCATCGCTACTCTTCCAATCTATCCATACGGCGCTGGGCATTCTATGCGTTGTAAGATTTGGAGTCGGGCTTGTAGGACGATCGGAGGAACTTGGGGCGACAGGACTAGGCGAGAAGGATTTATTTACAGTATTTACATATTAAACATGAGATACATTTACACAGTCTAGCGTGACTCCAAAATGGAGCCCGCAAGACGAAGCATACAGCAAACGAGCACACAGCTCACGAGTACATTGAGTAGCACAGAGCACGGCGACGAGCACGCACTAGCAGCCGACAACAGCCGTTTTTAAACATTTCGTGTTCCCTAGATCCCTAGGTGAGGCAAAACGTTCGACGACATCGTAAACAAGCCGCCTCTCTGCGGGACTGCTTACACACACACGCGCGCACTTTCACTGCACTCGGAGCTGACCGTCGCCACGCGGCCGTCGTGTTGTCCAATATTCTGCGTCCCCGTAGCCAGGTGGTCACGCCCGACCCCAGCCGGTGCCTCTAAATTCCAGAGCGGACCTCGCACAGTGGCCTCGGCCGCTGCCCATTGTGTGGCGTCTTCAAAGGCCCGTGAAAAGGCACCGCAAGGCATCTCCTTCCAGCAGATCCCTCTGCTTCAGTCGAACCGTGAAGGCGTTGGCGATTTCACTAACCATAGCTGATCGTGTTTAGTCATGCGGCGCCGAGGGGTTGTTGACGCGGCACCTCGCGGCCTTTACGAAACGAATCACCGTGGCAGGTGCTGAAGGTTTCCATGGTTTCTTCGAGGAAGCTCGCCGCGCTCGCAGCTGCAGCTGGCTGCGAAAACTTGCATGTTGCCACCTCGGCAGGCCATTCCTAACAGCGTCGTGAAGGCCTCAGATCGAAGACGGACTTCGGGCGCCGATACTTTCTCTCCACCTGTCGGCGTGCCGCATGCAGCCTCCCTAGTTCAATGTCCAAGTCTGTTTGCCTTGCTGACCTTTTAAGCGAGCAGATGGAAGTTTTCAATGCCTCGGCAATTGCATTTTCGATAGTGTGCGAAAGGCTTCCGCGACATGCGTCATCCATATCATTTCTAAACTTTGACCAGTCAACTGTACGCAAGGCAGTAGAGGAGCGTTACTCAACCCCTCTAATCTTTACGTATGTTGGAATATCGTCGCTTCCATGTTTCTGTCTCCGTAAACCATTGGACGCTCGAGGTAAAGCGCCTCCTTGCTGCTCCTTGCCTTTGCTCCTTGCATCTTTTGCTGCCAACCATGATTTGTGATGTGTGGATGATGCCAGTCCTACATTTCTGCGAGCCGACGTTACTCTATGTGTCCTGAAAGAGACGAGTGTCCCGCCAGTATGTACACATTATTCAAAGAATACCCGAAAGTAAAGTTGGCGTTCGAGGCCACTTTCGTAGAGCTGCGGAACGAATATGTACCATCAGAAATTTAGCTCAGTCCCGTTGATGATATCATGCGGAAGGAGAAGAGAGCACTGCGGTTCTCACTTGAATGATTAAACAGTGAAACCATGGCACTGCCTCCCCTTCCATCTCAAGCGCTACACACTTGAGGTAACGGCTGGGAATGAATTCAGTGCCGCGTAACGATGCTGGTTAATTAATTTACTGCTGAGTAAAGGGATGTGCATTGAGTGAGTTCAGCAATGTTATAATTAAATAACCATTCACCGGCTATTACAATTATCCCTAATGCAAAATGTGAGCGCAGTTCTATACTTGTTTTCATTTGGCAATATATTTGCTGGAGCGGACAGTGTGTGTCATGTGGAACATTGCAATCAGAGCGAAGGGCGGCGCGACTACCCGCTGATTGGAAGAATGCGAGAGGGAGACGTAGAGAGACCTTCGCTCATGCAGCGCTTTCGTGAACAGACCAGGCGCACTACTTTGGCGCCATTCCGTAGTCATTTCAGTCAGTTCGTCTTGCGCAGCCCTACGCTTCTCTCGAGTTTTCGCTATACTCTCCTCTTCCGCTTTCGTTCTCGCGCTCTCCCTGCTATAGCCGTCTTTCACCTCCCGCCACACTCCACGTTCGGTCTCCTCCTTCGCTGTGCTCGTTCACTCCGACAAGACGTAGGACGCGGGCATCGATGCTCTCCGTAGAAACATACATGACAAAACAACATGTTGTGTCCACTTACCTTCAGCTCCTACTGTACCACGGCATAAGAAACATCGACGTAGAACACCTGCCCTGCAGTACTCCAGTACGTGTGGAGAACTTCTGGACGTTGTTCATCATGATGAGCTGATTGCACTGCCTGGTCTTTGAAGCAAGCCTCATTCCGCACAAGACACTCCAAACAATGGGATAGTTTTTCACAAAGAAAGTCCTGCTGGAAAGCATTTCACATTGACACCTCTTCGCGAGTCGCATCAAACTGTTAAATGATAAAAGATAGCGCATCTCAAAATCTTGGTTCCAAGTGGCCTGCACGTCTCATTCGGTTTGCGACTTCGCATCGGTAAAGGAAAAAGTGTTATTGCAGTACGTAAGAAAATACTCGCGCGAGAACAGGACGACGAGAAGCTACTTCAACAACACACGTGGCCTCTAACTCCAACATTTCTTTCGGGTGTTCTTTGAATGGTGTGCACATACTGACTGGACACTCGTCACTTTCCGGGCCTACAGAATGATGTTATAGGGCCTCATATGTGTTGCAAATGTGATTCCATTAAACGGGCCGTACATTGCCGTTTCGTGCGTCCAGGCTTGCTTACTACGACAACCGCGTAGTAGACGCACCGGCTACTGAACTGCCGGCTAACCTTTCTTGGCTATGGAGTGATAGCTGTGGGGGTGGAGTTTTGGCATAGGATTGCATTCGTACGCAATTTAATCCAGGCCACGACACCAAGCAGCTACTATAGGCCGTGCCTCGCAGAAATGTAGGGCTGTTGTTATTCACACAGCACAAATCATGGTCGGCAGCAAAGGAGGCAAGGAGCAAGGGCAAGGAGCAGCAAGGAGGCGCTTTGCCTCGAGCGTCCAATGGTTTACGGACATAGGAATATGGAAGCGACGATATTCCAACATACGCAAAGATTAGAAGGGTTGAGCAACGCTCCTCTACTGTCTTGCGCAACGTTCATTGTTCAAAGTTCAAGAAAGATAAGGATGACGCATGCCGGAAAGGCCTTTCACACACTATCGAAGATGCAATAGCAGAGTCATTGAAAACATCCATCTGCTGGCTTACGCCGACAGGCGGAGAGAAGATATCGGCGCACGAAGTCCGTCTTGGATCTGAGGGCTTCACGATGCATAGAAAATAAAGTCCAGCGTCGTATGGATCAAATGGAAGATTAGCGATGGAAAGCTTTCTGTCAGCCGCTTTATTCCTAGAAATCGCACTCGCACATATGGAGAACGGTTAGGGGTCTTCGTTGATCTCCGCATCAAACGAAGCGCTTTGCGGCTCTGGCCCTTTACCAACTCCGCTCGGAACTGGAAGTGGCTAAAGAGTTCTGTGCTCGGGTTGCTGTGTCCGTGATCATGATTACTGACGCAGCACTTCGACATCCCTGAGGCACGTGTACCAGAAATGAACGTGCTATTTTCCTACAAGGACCTCGACGCTGCGTTGGCGGCTTGCCGTTGGCGGCTTGCTAAAAGGAGCCTACGGCAACGTAGCCCATTAGGCTATACTGAACTCACTTGAGGCTGTGGTATTTGGTGGCCGGATATATCAATGAGTTCAGGACTATTTGACTGAGAGTCCCTTTTTCTTATAGACAGAAGACGGCCCAACTTCAGAACATTACATCTGCCGTGGTGTGCCGCAGGGTCGAGTGCTGAGCCCCATATTGTTCAACCTCGTCCTGGTAGGACTAGCGGAGTACTTACCGCGGACACTTCATGTCTCAGTATACGCACACGACATTTACATCTGAGCCTCTGCAGTGACTGGCCCTCAGGTACGAGAGAGGCTTCAGCGGGCGGCAACCATGACGGCATCTAATCTCCGTGAACAGCGCATCAGTGTGTCTACTGAAAAGTGCGCATTGGTTGACTTTACGCCCAAACAAATGTCATTGTATCTTGTTTCAATGAATGGTCAAGCTGTGCCCTACGTTAAGATGCATCGCTTTCTGGGTGTCACCATTGACCGCAACCTCTCGTGGAACCCTCACTGCGACTATCTGAAGAATTTAGTAGCCATTTCTCAGGTCTTCAAATTTCTCTGCGGGAAAAACTGGGATACAGCAGTCAATTATATGATGCAGCTGCATAGGGTACTGTTCCTCGGACCCCTACGTTAAAGTCTGTGAGTATTGTCAAATATATGCAAGACGAACTGTCGCTCTTTTGAGAGCATACAAGGTCAAGCCCTGAGCACGTGTTTATGGCTGCCTAAAGTGCACTTCAACAGCAGCAACAATTGTCATTGCGGGAGACCATATAATCGGGACACATGTAGTTGCCGACTCTCTGAGAGCACACATTTGCCATCTGTCAAGGATCCCCGACCATCATTTAGCCACCCTACTAGCCGAGAGACTTCACGTGACCTTTTCCAGAGTCATTAGCGCTCATGAAGAGTGCATACTGTCATCTTTTACACTGGCGGCGAAGCCTTCATCTCGCCTGTGGGGCCTGCGACAGCCTCAAGTGAATTTTGATATTCCCGGAATTACAAAGAAGGCAATCATCTATCGCCGGCTCTGAAGCAACTTACGCTTCTATTACGACACCTGACGGATCATGACCACATCCATACATATACCGATGGTTCGACCTCACCTACCAGCTCAACTGTGGCATTCGTCGTTCCAACTAAGCAGGTTAGAGTTAGATTTAAATTGTCACACATGACTACATCTACGTTGGCAGAACTTGCAGCTCTCCATGCCGCTATGACGTACGTCACAGAAGAGTCTACAGAGAAATGGGTCGTATTTTGTGATTCGGAGGCAGCTGTTTACAGTGTCAAGTCTGCATTATACCACAGAACTTACGAGCAGATGATATCTGACATCAGGGCAGTGCACGACCATGCTCTGGAAAGAGGGCACAACACTGTCTTTCAATGGATTCCTGCTCACTGTGGCATCCTCGACAACATCCTTGCTGACCATGCTGCCCGGTCTGTCCACGAAGACACCCAGACGCGTCGAAACCTTTGCCGGAGTCGGACGCTGCCATGGAACTTCTACTTGCCCGCAAAAAATCAAATATCCCTGAAGGTAAAGGGCGTTCAATTGCCGATTACATAAACTTGACCCCACGCTACGGTTGCAACTGTCATCTAGCCTTTCCTACGGCGAAACAACCTTGCTGCGGCGCTTGTGGCTGGGAGGGGCGTTTCACGAATGCCTATTCCTATCGTTTGGGAATGGCCGAGTGCCTGGTGTGCGACTCCTGTGGGTGCGTGTTAACCATCGAGGCCCTGTTCTGTACGAGCGCTCGCTACGATGTACAACTCCTCTCTCTGCGGGCAACTTTACACTGCCTGAACTATGCACCGTTCACCGAGTCGACGATACTCGGATCGTGGCCACAGCCGTCAGTGGCACAAAAAGCGATCCATGCACTAGTACGATACTTGAAGTGACCGGCTTAAGAGACCGTTTATAGTGTCCCTGTGTATTATACCCCTGCCACACGGTCTCAGTCCTTACTTTCCCCATTTTTTCTTCTTTCGATTCTCTTTTCCCCACCCCCAACTTATGGTAGCAAACCGGTTGCTCGTCTGGTTGACCTCCCTGTCTCTCCTGCCCTTGCTCTCCCTCTGTCTCTTAATCCAGGCGAGCTAGGCACCAGTATCACTGACCTCGTACGACTTTTTTACTTTAGTGAAATCAGAGAGTCAGCTGGGCGTGAATCTGTGTTTATACATATCCCAATGCCAAGTTCAAAACAGCAAGCAATGCAATCTGCGCCGGAGGCCCTAAGTGTCCATATGACTTTGGCGCCGGTTGGGACTGAGGCGCGCAGCCGACGTTGGGGTCAGTAGAGCAGGAGACGCAGGAAGCTCGCGCCGTTTTTTCTGCATGAGGACCATTGCGATTTTGGCTTCTAGCGTGAAGTGAAACACGGACACAGAAAGGAGCAGACAGGACGGGCGCTCGTCCTGTCTGCTCCTTTCTGTGTCCGTGTTTCACTTCGCGCTAGAAGCCAAAATCATGTTACCATACCAACTCGCCCAACTGTCTATCCTTTTGCACCATTGCGATTCCCGAATGACTTCGTTTGGTTTTTGCGTAGATGTTGCAATCGTTCGTTTTGTGTGCTTCTATATCTTTTTTGTTGCTGAAGTTACTCAACAGCCTCCGAGGGAAATTGATTGGTGGGAAATCAAGGGACGCATACTCCCCAGATGAAGCATGCGTTCTTTCGTCTTTGAGAAATGTGTGAAATATGGACGGTCTCGTGTGTGCGAAAACTCGAAAGAGCGAACTAAATAGAATAAAATATCAGTAACTTGCTGTTGAATTTAGGTGCTGTGAAAACTAAATAAAATATTGCCTCTTGTTTCCCACGTAACAAAACGGGAACAAAACTGCGGGACTGTTTCCAGCAGTGATGAAAGAGGTGAGCTTTGGTAATGCAGCTTTCGCTCCGCAGCCAAGAAAGGTTGTCCGCGAGTATATCTTCTTTTATGGAGTTATAAAATTGCCAAGCTTATTCATTCATACCGTTTTAAATCAGAAGTAAACAACTGTCTGCCATCATTATGAGGATCCGGCTTCTTCCCAAGGCAACGCCTGAATAGAGCGCCACTCGAGCCGGAAGCAGTGGGGATAGCCGTGGCAGTACTGTTCTATCTGTTCAGCTGGAACTGCGGTGCTCCCTTCTGCTTCCGAACGAGGTCATCGATGGGAATCAGCTTGATTTCTTATTGTGCGTATTCTTGCCGCCGCTTTTGGGGAATTGATCGCCTGCTACACCAAAATTGCGAGTGCTTTGGTATTTTCTCTGAAAAACGCTGTGCATAGTGTTCCGATAAACATCTGTTTCATAGAGCACAAAATGTCGTTACAGGACCCGGTGTGTTCTTTATATTGTTGCATAAACCCGACGCTACCACGCCATTTCATGCGTCAACGTTTACGCATTACGGCACACGCGTAGTAAACGCACCGGTTACTAACGTTTATCTCTAATTTTAACATCGCTGAACCCCTTCCTGCACAGTGTTTAAATTAGTAGAACATACTTATACGCCATTCTTATGCGGGACTGGCTTCTTTCCGTATCATCGCCTGAATAATGTAGCTCTCGTGGAGAGTGTCGTGTTGTAACTATCATATCTGTCCGGTAAACACACCAGTGCCCTCTGCTGCCTCTGTTGCCAACATTGTCATCAATAAATCGTGCCTCAATTTCTAAGGGTACTTTCTCTGGGCGCAATCTCACAGACGCTATCCTGATAAGGTAGTTTTAATTTCGCGGGTCCATGAAAAGGCTGCATACCGAGTAGAGCTTTATGCACCAGTTCGTGCGCGTATGAAGAGTCGCTGTAGGACTTGGTGCATATTGTACGACTCGGTGCACGTCTATGCCTGATTCACTGATTTACGATTTTCGAGAAGAACGAAGAGTTTCTATGCTCAAGAAAAGCTTTTCGCTTTGTCGGAAAGGCACATCTTTGATTTCTTATTGCCCTTTCCACTGTATTGTTGTAGTACTTCTACTTCCTTCCTTCGTGTTTTTTTAAGTCCCGTATTTTCCGCCTTGACACAGGCAGCGACATTCGTAATAGTCACCACCTTCACATTAAACTGTTCAACCTTCTCGTTCACAACATCCATGCCTTAACACTGTCCTTATTGCCTTTTTATACGCCCTTTCAAGTCCATATTTCAGTTGTTCCTTCCCGATAGTATACCCATCCACTAGGCCAGCAAAGGCTTTCCCCAGCTCTCTTACAGTACGCGGCGCCTCGTGTCCCATATTGATAGCGAAGAAGCACACGCAATTGGAGAAAACCAGGAGAGAGACGAGAGTTTGGGAGAAGGTTTTATAAAAAAAAACCCCTACCTTCGTGAAAGCAGAGCAGTACGTAGTGAAATAACTATTCGATCCCAGTGGCTTTGGTTTGGGCATCTTTCAGCGAAAGTTCCATGGACGCTATCAACTTTACTCAGAGGGGCGTATTCCAGCAGTTGCTACAGTTAGATGACAAGAAGGCTTCTGGGCCAGACGGAATACCTTCTGGCTTTTTGAAAAGGTATGCTGAGTGGATATCATTTTATTTGGTAATTATTTTTCAGAAATCACTAAGCACCCATTCCGTGTCACAGGACTGGCGTTGTGCTGTAGTTATCCCCATATTTAAACGTGGCAATCGTACTCTAATGAATAACTACCGTCCTGTATCCCTTACGTCAGTTTGCTGCAAGGTTATGGAACACGTCATAGCAAAGCATATAATTATCTTCCTAGAATCAAATGGCCTCCTTTGCGCATGCCAGCATGGGTTCCGACGGGGACTTTCGACAGTGACACAGCCCATTGAGACATTACACGATTCTTCCAAAGCTATGGACAACCGTGAACAAATGGATGTTATATGCGTTGATTTTGCCAAAGCCTTTGATAAGGTTCCCCACCGTAAATTACTTTTTAAACTGTACAAAGCAGGTATAGATGGCGACGTTCTAAAATGGATTGAAGATTATTTAACTAACCGCAAGCAGGCAGTTCGCGTTAATAGTTCCGAGTCTGGTTTTGTAGATGTATCCTCGGGAGTACCACAGGGGTCCGTGTTAGGACCAACACTTTTTCTGCTTTACATCAATAACGTAGCAACCGCTTTAGATAGTTCTGCTACGATAAAACTCTTTGCAGATGACTGCTTGATTTTTGCGCCGGTATCTTGTTTAGAGGATCAGATTAAGCTCAACCGAAACCTTCAGGCGTTTGGGAGTTGGTGTGACAAGTGGGAAATGCGAATAAATTTTGATAAGACCACATACACGCATATCACTGCAAAAAAGAATATTGTTGCTTTTCAGTACGATATTCAAGGCTACAATCTAGTTAATGTTCCTTGTTTCAAATATCTTGGTGTCTCTATTTCGCATGATTTAAAATAGCACAATCAAGTAGAAAGAGTGTGCTCTGCGGCACAGAAGAAATTGGGTTTTTTAAGAGCAAAACTGGGGAGGGCAACAAAAGATGTTAAACTGCTGGCTTACAAGTCTATTATTCGACCATCCCTAGAATATGCGTTAGTAGCATGGGCGCCCCATCAAAAGGTATTGTGGGCCAAAATAGAGAAGGTGCAACGCCGGGCGGCGCGCTTTATTTGTTCGAAATATAGAAGGACAGACTCAGTTGCGGCGATGTTAAAGTCTTGCGGTCTTGAATTATTGGAAGATAGGTGCAAGAAGCAGAGAGTAAAAACGTTATTTCAAATAATTCACGGCGAACTAAAAATTAATAAAGATTTGTATTTAAAACCTCCAGGCAGACTGAGCTCCCGCTTAAATCATAGTGCAGCTATTCAACCGTACTTGTCCCGAACCAATGCTTTTCGTTGTTAGTTCTTCCCACAGTCAATAGAGCTGTGGAACAAGCTGCCTGCAGAAATTGTTTGCAGTTCTGATACTGCATTGTTTACAAATGCAATCAAGGTTCTTTACTAAAACTGTACCACGTGGATATTGTAAAGTGTTTTTCTTTCCTTTTTTCTCTTTTTCCTTTTTTTCTGTTTGTGTGCGTGCGGCAGCTGGTTGAACATTTGAATACATGTCTTATAGTCTGTATATCGTATCTTGTATTTTATCAGTAGGACACTGTAGTGCATGGGCATATTTCTTTTGTATCTGGCTGTCTTCTACGAACTTACATGTATAATCCCTCCCTGTTATGACCCTCAACTGAGGGTTGACAGTATTTCTAAATAAAAATAAATAAAATGATGCCCGTCCAGCGTAAATTCTCCTCTTTCAATGGACCGTTATTCGTTCCAAATTAGTACCACGCAGGTGAGGTTCTCGGCAGGCTTTTGCCGATAGCATTGACACATGCCGCATTCCATGAAGTTCAGCAGGTAAAATGGTGTAACTGTAACCAACGCCGACTTGGAAACAGAGCTTTTGCCCTGAGAAATATATGCGTAGAGGCAGAGCAGCGCATAGGCGAAGAGCTGTTCTATCCTAGCGAGTCCTGGTTTGCTCAAGGTGTTGATAATGATAATATTTGCTTTGCAGCGCGAGAGGCAAACAAAAAGTTTAGACAAACAGCGCCAAGCTATTGCAAATGAGCTGGTAATGTAGCGATGAATTACGAACGGTGGATGTGCCGTGGCTGTATTGGAGCCTCAAAACAGTCGCTGTAGAATTACTAAAATGCATATGCAATAAGAGTGTGGCAATGACTAAACGAGCTTACAATGAACACGCAAGAGACGTTGTAGAAGAATATGATCTACTAAAATGTTTCATTGGTAAGTATTTGTGAGAAGCACTCCTGCGTTAAAACACCACATGAAACCGAAGGGATTGGACGCATGTGCTATACAAACTAATATCGCAGCAGCATCCTCCAATGAGATTATATGCTACGAATTCCTTGGACTAGCAACATGTAACAGAACACCCTTAAGAGACATAGAACTGTTTGGCGTCAAAAAATGAGCAGAAGCCATCTCACGATCCTGGTCAACGGTAGTGGGTTTAGAATTGAATAAATATAGCAAAATTACCTAATGCCCCCGTCTAAAGGCGGTTTGTATGAGACGCGCACTGCAGCAGCATTCCTCTTTCCCGCTTTCTTAAGAGCACTCGAAGCCATCTAGAGGAGCTGCCGGGAAGCCTATGCATATGGCCTCCGAAGTGCACGAAGCGCCGGTGCTTGCGAAAGCTGATAAACGTGTCATGCGGCAACCATGCTCCTCCCTCGGGCTTCAATGTGGACACGCTGTGCCATCTATTGGCGCTGCCGAGAAGGCCATGCGTGGCCTCTGAGACGAGAAGATTGTTGGGCTGGCGCCTGCGAGTGCCGAGATTTGTTACCTTGCTTGCTCCACCCTCAGTGGCCCCTACTCAGTGATCCAAGTTGGCGAAACATTCATTGAAGGGGGGCACATACGCAGTTTCTTCATGGCGCAGCTAGCTAAAGCGCTGGCGTGAAAGGCGTTCATTGAACAGCGGCACCTACCCAGTGCATTTGTAGCACAGTCTGCTAATACGCCGGGTTGCTGTCTTTGATGAGACTCTGGGACGTGGGTTTTATTCCGCTCAGTATCGAATATACTTAGGGCACCGTTAGAGCGCAGCTCTTAGGCGTCCGTTCATGCGTTTAGCGTCGGCGTGCCTCGGTGTCGTACCTTGTGACCGACCGAACAAGCACAGCGCATGTTGAGAGGGAACGGTGTGCGCAGCGGGAGATGAAAGAAAATAGCACGAGGAGGAAAGTGGAGGGGCAGGCTACAGTGAAAGCATGAGGCAGAAAACGGATGAGGAGAACAGGGAAGACGGCCTGCCCATGGGCTGAGCTGCCGGTGGTCAAGGCACCCAAGGCAGTGAGGGCGATCTCATGTGCACTTCCGGTGGGGCGCAGGTTAGTGTGAAGTGGGGAGCGCTACGCTTGTCCGCGACGTCAGCTGCGGAGTCACTCTGCGGTACCAGCGTGTGCGACGGGAATCCCTGCTCTTCCAAGGCGCGATGGCGAGTGGTTATGAGTGAGGCTCGATGTGACGATCCCTTGGGCGTTGTCGCCGCTGACACTGGTGTCGTAATTTCCCCGCGACGAAGGGCCACTCTCGACGATTGTGGAACGAATGCGTGGGAAAAAAACAGTAGTGCTGCGTAAGGTGGGCTGCGCGGCCATGATTACTACGATATGGCGCCACAGTAGCGCGCGTCGTCTTTTTGGATGGCGGTAGTTATCGTCATTTGCTGGGGTGTGGAGGTCACTTTTCTAATCGATTCGGTGCCCGCGCGATTAACTCCAGATGCGTTGAGTTGTGACCATCTATTGCAACAGTCATGCGCATCGCTGTTGATTCGTTAGTTCAACCCGCTTTGTTTCGACTGAACAGGGACCAGGAAAGAGATTGAATTCGTAGTCAGCTGGTCCGTATAGTCGTGGAACCAGTTGCCGCTGGCGGTATCGCCAGCTGGGTTGCCAACCATGCCAACTGCATGCTTGGCTGCTTAAGGCGCAATTTCTCTATGGCACTATCCTCATTAAAACTTTTACTCTATAAATTGCTCGTACGTCCAAAACTGGAATACGCATGCTCGGTGAGGGATCCCGGACTTCAGTGTCTCATTGAAGCTTCAGAATCGGTGCGAAATCGCAGCACAAGATCTACACTTCCCATCTACTCGTCTATGTAGTGCGTCTACCATGAAAGCAACTTTGAACCTTTCTCTTCTTTCCTTACGAAGGGAAGTGCCTCGGTTATCACTTCTTCAGAAAATTTATCATCATCGCTATCTTAAATAAGTCCTTCTATCTGAGCCAGAGTACATTTCATCCTGCAGATATCACCTTTATAAAGTAGGCACCCCGTTTTCTCGAACTGATATTTTGACTCATTCATTCCTAAGACAAGTAACGATTGGAACCGCCTGCCTCCTCAGTTGCCACAATTACTGACACTGACTTGTTTAAATCTATTGAAGTTATTGTCTATTTTCACTAATGTGCATTTTCCTGCAATGTAGTTAACGGTTGTTTATGTTTTTATTTTCTGTATTGCCGCATTTCAGTGTTAATACATTTGTTTTTTCATGCACTCCACTGCCTTCTGTAATGCCCACGGGCCCTGAAAGTGTTTGAATAAATAAATAAATAAATAAATAAATAAATAAATAAATAAGTAAACTCTTCCTTTTGCTTCATTGTTTCTTCGAGTGACGGCTCGCCACGATGCTGGCGCATCCCCGTGATGTAGGTTTGATAAGGTGGAAATAAAATCACGCGAAACAGCGTCCATGATCAAACCCTGGGATAACCGTTAAACCCGTAAGGAACATGAATGACACCCGTTACTTCGTCCGGTTGTTCCCTAATTGTAGAGCACATTTTTATGCAAAGTTGGCAACTGGAAAAAAGAGTGGCAAGGAGTGGAGAAATAAGTTATCTACTAAGGGAGAGAGCGGAAGCAACAGCCAAACAGGAAGCAAAAACGAAAATCAACAAATTTACCCTGTGCTTGTGAAACTTCTTATGAATCAACATCTTTTTATTTAAAGAGGAAGCAGAGGAAACACCGCTAGAATGGAAAAGGATTCCATGTGTTTTGAATGACGATTCTACCGTTATAAGTCTAACCGCCTGACAGCCACTTCTCTGCTATGCTTACGTGGGTGTTTTTCAAACCTATCGCTGTGGGCACCGTACGTGTAGAACCGCAGTGTCCTGCGATCTAGCGGTTGCACGGGACTATCAGCCACGCATTATTACGCAACTTCCCAAATAACAATACAAGTTCGTTTTGGCACATAACTTGGTAGAGCAATAAACGTGGGATCCAAAAGACCCTGTGATTGTACCGCAAATATCTATTTCTCTTTATGTCTCCAAAGTTTATGGAAAAAAGAAATGCTACTTGAAATCTTTATTTTACACTTTCGCTTGTTTACTTGTTCTTGGCAGTGTTCTTGCTGCGCTTCTTTCCTGCGCGAGTCCATTTGATGTGGTTCCTTAATAACAATAATAATATTTGGGGTTTCACGTGCCAAAACTACTTTCTGATTATGAGGCACGCCGTAGTGGAGGACTCCGAAAAATTTTTACCACCTGGGGTTCTTTAACGTGCACCTAAATCTAAGCACACGGGTGTTTTCGCATTTCGCCCCCATCGAAATGCGGCCGCCGTGGCCGGGATTCGATCCCGCGACCTCGTGCGATGTGGTTCCTTGTTTGTCAAGTAAAGAAGCGGTCTGTATCTCACAGGCGTATACCTCTGAAATACACCTTATTTCATTTCTCTTTTGCGCGCTTACGCGTTTTTATGGCGAGCGGTGGGCATTTTTCATATTTACACTAGTAAAGGCAACACCCCCTCCTCTTTTGCACAGAAAGTTTACCTTAGGTGCCGCCTTCCCCACTTCCGAAAAAGAGATCCTGAGTGCGTGCCTGGTGCTCGAGAAGGAGCATTTCTCTCAAAAAAAAATTACGAAAAAATTACCCGTATATAAGCATTACTTAAGTAGTACTTTCCCAATATATCTTAAAAGAAAAACAAAAATTTTGGCCACGTGAGCGCCATTTGAATTTCCGGAAACGATGGAAAACCAGATGCAATAAACAAATTGAACAACAATCGACAGTTTCGCGCATTACTTCAAGATTTTCACTTTTGCTATGAACATCGTTCGTTCATTACGTAATAGTTTAACAAAATAACTTCACGTTGTTTAACCCTTAGCAACGAAGTGAAAATGCAGAAATTCAAGCTGTTTCGCGAAATTTTTCACAGGGAACAGTCAGAGTAGCAAACATAGAGTTGGTTTTATGAAGCTTTCTCTAAAACTTCATCATCATCATCATCATCATCAGCAGCAGCAGCAGCAGCAGCAGCAGCAGCAGCAGCAGCAGCATGGTTACGCCCACTGCAGGGCAAAGGCCTCTCCCATACTTCTCCAACTACCCCGGTCATATACTAATTGCGGCCATGTTGTCCCTGCAAACTTCTTAATCCCATCCGCCCACCTAACTTTCTGCCGCCCTCTGCTACGCTTTCCTTCCCTTGGAATCCAGTCCGTAACCCTTAATGACCGTCGGTTATCTTCCCTCCTCATTACATGCCCCGATTCTCCTCCTCAGTCATGCGCGGCAGCATGCCGTCGAGCGTCGTCGTCGGGTTCCTGCCGTAAACCAGCTTAAACGGCGTGATCTGTGTTGTTTCTTGCACCGCCGTGTTGTAAGCGAAGATTACGGACGGCAGGACGGCATCCCAGGTCTTGTGTTTGACGTCGACGTAGATTGCTAGCATGTCGGCGAGGGTTTTATTGAGGCGCTCCGTAAGACCATTCGTCTGTGGGTGGTAGGCAGTTGTCCTCCTGTGCCTTGTCTAACTGTACTGAAGGATGGGTTGGGTGAGCTCCGCTGTAAAGGCCGTTCCTCTGTCGGTGATGAGGACTTCTGGGGCGCCATGTCGCAGCAGGATGTTCTAGACGAAGAATTTCGTCACTTCGGCTGCGCTACCTTTCGGTAGAGCTTTCGTTTCATCGAAGCAGGTGAGGTAGTCCGTCGCCACGAGGATCCACTTATTTCCGGTTGTTGACGTCGGAAAGGGTCCCAGCAAGTCCATCCCAATCTGCTGAAATGGTTGGCAAGGAGGCTCGATCGGCTGTAGTAATCCCGCTGGCCTTGGTGGTGTCTTGCGTCGCTGACAGTCCTGGCTTGTCTTGACGTAACGGGCGACGTCGGCGGTCAGGCGCGGCCAGTATTATATTTCCTGTATCCTCTATAGTGTCCGGGAGAATCCGAGCTGTCCGGCGGTCGGATCGTGATTTAGGGCATGCAGTACTTCTTTACGCAACGCTGAGGGTGCAACAAGAAGGCAGTTGGCGCGGACTGGTGAGTATTTCTTTACGAGTAGGTTGTTTTGAAGCGAGAACGAAGACAATCCTCGCTTAAATGCCCTAGGGACAACATCGGTGTGCCCTTCCGAATACTCGACGAGGCTTTTCAGTTCCGGGTCTGGTCGTTGCTGTTCAGCGAAGTCTCCCACGCTTAATATTTCAAGGAAGGCGTCGTCATCCTCGTCATCTTACGGCGGCGAGTCAATGGGGGCGCGTGATATGCAATCGGCAACAGAGTGTTTTCGCCCGGACTTGTAGGTTACAGTGATATCATATTCTTGCAGTCTTAGGCTCCACCTCGCCAGCCTTCCTGAAGGGTCCTTTAACTTCGCTAACCAACACAACGCGTGATGGTTGCTGACGACTTTGAATGGCCTGCCATATAGGTAAGGGCGAAATTTCTCTGTAGCCGAAACGATGGCGAGGCTTTCCTTTTCGGTTGTAGAATAATTGCCTGCCGCTTTTGACAACGACCGGTTAGCGTAAGCTATCACGCGTTAAAGTCCATCTTTTTTCTGGAATAGGGCGGCACCGAGGCCTAGGCTACTGGCGTCAGGGTGGATCTCGGTATCGGCGTGCTCGTCGAAGTGCGCAAGTACCGGTGGCTACTGCATGCGTCGTTTGAGTTCTTGAAATGCATCGGCCTGCGGCGTTTCCCACTTCAGCTCGACATCACATTTTGCTAGATGTGTCAGTGGCTCAGCGATGCGCGAAAAGTCCTTGACAAAGCACCTGTAGTAGGCGCACATTCCAAGGAATGCACGCACTGCCTTGTCGTTGGGCTGCGGGAACTTTGCGATGGCAGCTGCCTTCGGCGGGTCGGGCCGGACTCCAGACTTGCTCATGACGTGGCCTTGGAACAGAAGTTCATCGTAAGCGAAGCGGCACTTTTCTGGCTTCAAAGTGAGCCCTGATGACTTGATGGCCTCTAGTACTATCGCTAGCCGCCTAAGGTGATCGTCGAAATTTTCGGCGAAGACGACGACGTCATCCAACTAAACAAGAGAGGTCTGCCACCTCAATCCTGCTAACACCGTGTCCATGACGCGCTGGAACGTTGCAGGCGCCGAGCACAGGCCGAATGGAATAACCTTGAAATCGTAGAGGCCGTCTGGGGTGATGAAGGCCGTCTTTTCGCGACCTCTTTCGGCCACTTCTATTTGCCAATAGCCAGACTTGAGGTCCATCGACGAGAAGTATTTAGCGTTGCAGAGCCGATGCAATGCGTCGTCTATTCGTGGGAGGGGATATACGTCCTTCTTCATGTTCTTGTTCAGACGACGATAATCGACGAAGAAACGTAGGGTTCCGTCCTTTTTCTTCACCAAGACTACAGGAGATGCCCACGGGCTTTAGAACGGCTGGATGATGTCGCCGCTCAGCATTTCGTCGGCTTGCTCCCTTATAGCCTCACGTTCTCGTGTAGAAACTCGATAAGGGCTTTGGCGGAGTGGTCGAGCAAACTCTTCGGTTATTATGCAATGCTTTGCCACTGGCGTTTGTCGAATCCTTGATGACGTCGAAAAGCAATCTTTGTATCGTCGAAGTAAGCTTCTCAGCTGTTGTTTCTTAATCATGGGGAGACTTGGATTTATGTCGAAGTCTGGTTCTGGAACTACGGTCGTCGGGGTACATGCGGCAGAATCTGAGAGGACAAACGCATTGCTGGTTTCTAGAATTTCCTCGATGTATGCGATCGTCGTGCCATTGTTGATGTGCTTAAACTCCTGGCTGAAGTTTGTCAGCAGCACCTTCGTGTTTCCTCCGTGCAGTCGAGCGATTGGTCTAGCGACGCAAATTTCACGGTCGAGCAGTAGACGTTGGGCGCCTTCGATGACGCCTTCTAGGTCAACGGGTATTTCTGTGCCGACCGGAATAACAATGCTCGAGCGAGGCGGGATGATCACTTGATCTTCGAGAACACTCAAGGCGTGGTGACTACGAGAGCTCTCCGGCGGTATCGCTTGGTCTTCTGACAGCGTTATCGATTTTGACTTCAGGTCTATGATTGCGCCGTGTTGGTTGAGGAAGTCCATGCCGAGAATGACGTCTCGTGGACACTGTTGGAGGATAACGAATGTGGCAGGGTGAGTCCGGTCATGAACGGTAATTCTTGCCGTGCAGATTCCAGTCGGCGTAATGAGGTGTCCTATAGCGGTTCGAATTTGAGGGCCTGCCCATGCAGCTTTAACTTTCTTCAACTGGGCGGCGATGTGTCCACTCATTACGGAGTAATCGGCCCCTGTGTTCACTAAGGCGGTAACTGCGTGTCTGTCGAGAAGCACGTCGAGGTCGGCGGTTCTTTGTCTGACGTTGCAGTTAGGTCTCGGCGTCGGATCACGGCTGCGTCGTGTTGAACTGAAGCTGGAACGTCGCGTCGTCAGGTCGTCATTCGTCGTCGTATTCTTTGCTTCCAGACTTCGTCGGGACGGCAACGTGTCGTTATGTCGTCGAGGTAGTTTATTCGGTGTCTTCGTCGGCGGCGGAGGATCTTCGTCAGTTTGACGAACAGCAACCGCACCTGTATCTGTTGCTGCTTTTAGTTTTCCGGATATGGGCTCGCTGACCGGCTCCGGGCTGGGCCAGTGTATGGTCGGCACTGCGGCGACAGGTAGCAGCCTCGTGATGGCGAACACGACAGTCGTCAAGAGCTCCACAAGTAGTCGGCGATATCGCGAGGGCGTTCACCTTGCTGCGGGTTCGGAGCGTTGACGGCGAAACCTCGCAGTCCCATGTTCCGGTATGGGCATCGTCGGTAGACGTGACCCGCTTTTCCGCAGGGGTACCAGAGTGGGCGGTGGTCAGGAGCGCGCCAAACGTCTGTCTTCCTCGGGTAGCTGCGCTGGGCGATGGGTGGGCGTGCTGGCGGCGGCGGTGTTGGTCCACGGAATTGCGGCGTTACGGGACCCTGGAGCATTCGTGGAGGGGGACCTTGACGGCGGGCGACGGTGGCGTATGTCATCGCTTGCGGCTGAGGCTGCAGCGATTCCGGGGCTACTCCAAGTTGTTGTTGGAGCTGCTCACCTACGACGTCGGCAATCGAAGCTACTTGAGGCTGTGAGGATGCGAACAGCTTTTGTAGCTCCTCCCGCACAACAGCTCGGATAGTCTCGCGTGGGTCGTCGGTGGCCAGTGACTAAACTCCGGCGTTGTTTATCGAGTTCGTGCGGCGGTCGAATTGCCGGTTTCGCATCTCGAGTGTCTTCTCGATGGTCGTGGCCTCGCGGAGAAACTCGTCGACGGCCTTCGGTGGGCTTCGTACCACTCCGGCAAAAAGTTCCTCCTTCACCCCACGCATGAGTAGGCGGACTTTCTTCTCCTCGGGCATTTCAGGGTCGGCGTGGCGGAATAGACGGCCCATTTCCTCCGTGAAGATCGCGGTTGTCTCATTAGGTAGCTGCACCCGGGTTTCTAATAGCACTTGGGCTCGTTCTCGGCGCACGACGCTTGCGAATGTCTGCAGTAAGCCGCTCCGGAACAGTTCCTAGGTCGTTAATGTGGCTTCTCGGTTCTCGAACCACGTCCTGGCCGCGTCTTAAAATGCGAAGAAGACATGTCGCAGTTTGTCGTCGCTGTTCCAGTTGTTAAATGTAGCGACTCTCTTATACGTCTCAAGCCAGCTTTCCGGGTCCTCGAACGTTGAACCGCGGAATGTCGGAGGCTCCCTGAGCTGCTGCAGCACGACGGGGTACGGTGGGGCTGCCATTGGGGTGGTCTTGGTGGCGATCTTCCTGGTCGTCTCAGGCAAAAGGCCGTGCTCCGGGGGCAGTCCTTGGAGCCTGCGGCTACCTCGCTGGTTCTTGGCGACGTTGGTGTTGTCTTCCGCGTGAGGGCTGGAGTCACGGCTTTGTGGGGGCGTCCGGTACATGAACGCAAAGCATCCCCACCAGATGTCACGTGGTGGTGACGTTGAAGAACACAGTAGCAATGCTGTGAACGACAAAATTCACTTTTATTGGGCGAACGTGTGCCCACCAAACAGGCTACGCTTATAGCACAAGGATAGCGGCGACCACGGTCGGCGATCGTTGAAAATCTGATCTGCGGGTCAAGCGCGTCGGCTTTTATAGATCAGTCGTCTAATGTTCCAGATTTACCAATGGGACCCACGTGTCTTCCACAAAGTTCTACACTATTCGCGTCGCACATACATGCAATCAGATTACACGAGCTGCGGTGAAAGACAGTGGACGGAACAATCGACAACATCCCAGAAACTTCTTTTACATGCAGGCGCGTCCTGCGCTGTGCGATAACATTTGTTAGGCGGCGAAACGTGGTCGACCGATAAAGATAAGTGCACGTGTCAATAGCATTGGAGAGATCGTATCTCCCTGTCTGACGCCTTTCTTTATTGGGATTTTGTTGCTTTCTTTGTGGAGGACTACGGTGGCTGTGGAGCCGCTATAGATATCTTTCAGTATATTTACATACGGCTCGTCTACACCCTGATTCAGCAATGCCTCCATGACTGCTGAGGTTTCAACTGAATCAAACACTTTCTCGTAATCAATGAAAGCTATATATAAAGGTTGGTTATATTGCGCACATTTTTCTATCACCTCATTGATAGTCTGAATATGGTCTATTGTTGAGTAGCATTACGGAATCCTGGTCCTTTGGTTGACGGAACCCCGCAGGGGCGTCTGCGTCAGCAGGCGTTTGGTTTGTTGCGACACCGCGTACCCGAGCACACGAGGGTTGGACCCTCCCGCGTGTAACCGTGCGCGGCTTAGCCGTGTCTGGGGAAAGGGGGATCCTGGGGGTTGAGCCGATGTCGGGTGTTTGGACCTTTAAGGCCCTCCGGCGGAGGCAACACACCTCTTCGGCCTCTGCTTCACATAGACGGCACCCCCGGACTGACCCACCCGGGGTAAATCGGTAGTTGCCTTTTCCTTTCTCTTTCTCCCTCAAATCTTCGCCTTTCTCTCACTTTTAATCTTTCCTCTCCTCTCTTTATTTTCGTATTACTTCCGGCTTCGTAGGGAGCGAGGGTTAACCTGGTGCACTATATCCAGTCTTGGGTATTTGTATTGGGTTATAGCGGGGTTGTACCGCTGGCGTGCGCATAACTGAATATTTCCGTCCTGTGTCGTCCCCTGGTTGGGCTCCATGGTGGGCGGCGGCCATCCCTGCCGAAAACACCATACTTCTAATGGCCTCTTCTTTTCCCCGACTACCTGATCGCCATCAGAAACGATGGCGCACCGAAGATATTTTCCAAGTTCTTGGAAACAAACAGCCAAACTTTCCCCGATTCCATGTAATCCATTCAAACAAACCTGAAAAGACCATGAGAATGATTTCTCCTTTCCTCGTGTCTAAGTATCTGACTAAAACTCTTGGTACACTCAATAAAGCATCGAAACTGGCTCGCGGCGATCTCCTTCTGGAACTCCGCGAACCGAAACAGTTTGAAAACCTTCCTAAAGTTGAGTCATTTGGTGAAATCCCAGTAACAGTAACCCCACACCGAACTATGAACACCAGCCGTGGTGTTGTTTCTGACGACGATTTGATGGAGCTCACAGAAGCCGAACTGTTGGAAGGCTGGAGTGAGCAAAACGTGATCAATGTTAAAAGAATCATGCTAAGGCGCGACGGCAAGGAGATCAAAACCAAGCATCTTTTACTGACTTTCTCCTCAAGCATTCTGCCTGAGACACTAGAGGCCGGCTGTGTAATGCTACGGGTCAGGCCGTATGTTCCAAATCCTCTCCGCGGCTTCAAATGCCAGCGTTTCGGCCACAGTTCCCAGAACTGCCGAGGCCGGCAGACATGTGCAAAATGTAGTTCCCGTGACCATGCCTCTGAAATGTGCGAAAACACTTCACACTGCGTGAACTGTGATGGCGAGCATGCCTCATACTCGTGGTCATGCCCGTATTGGAAGAAAGAAAAAGAAATAGTCACAATCAAAGTAAAGGCAAACATATCATTTAAAGAGGCAGGCAGGCGGGTAGCATACCTTACTAAGGCCAGCTTTGCCGAAGTGGCGCGTCAGGGGGCAGTGTCACAACGGCCTCCCGCAGCTGTCCGACCCACAAGCCGTCAGTCGGCAGTTACGCCATCTGCCCCCGCGGTGGTTGCAGCTAGCGCTGCTCCGTCAACCCAGCAGACGGGGCCATCGACCCCGAATGTGGGCGCAGCCGAGGCTGCCCCAACCTCCCCGGCCCCTTCCAGCGCTGGCAACAGCCGGCGCAGCCAAATCCCTCAGGGAGCCCCATCGACCTCCGGGCTGGTGGGCGCAGGGGTCCTTCCCTCCAAGGCGGGGCCCTCGCTGGTAACTTCCCGCTCGCAAGAGCACGTGTCCGGCACCTCACAAGAGGCAATGGACACTACACCCATCCTCAAGGCGCACCAAGCGCCTAAGGAGCGGCAAGGCTCCCTTGAACGCTCCAGAAAGGGCAGAACCCCCGTTACAGGGCCTCGAAAGAGCTCTGTAACCTAAGGCATTACCTCCGTTTCTGTAAACACAGCACCAATTTTTCTTTAAATATGGATACACAAATCATTCAATGGAATGTCAGAGGTCTTCTTAGGAATCTCGATGATGTGCAAGAACTTACCCATTAACACAATCCAAAAGTGCTGTGTTTACAGGAAACGCACTTAAAATCAAAATACACAAACTTTCTTCGACAGTATGTTACTTTTCGCAAAGATCCCGATTATGCTGCCGCATCATCGGGCGGTGTTGCAATTGTAATTCAACAAAGGATAGCCTGCCAATGTTTACAACTACGAACGGCTCTTGAGGCGGTGGCGGTTTGAGCTGTTCTGCTAAACAAACTTATCACTATTTGCTCGTTTTATATACCCCCACATTACAAACTAAGCAAACATGAATTTCAGTCTTTTATAGTTGAATTGCCAGAACCATATGTTGTTCTTGGCGATTTCAATGCACATATTTCCTGTGGGGCGACCCTCGTATAGATGCGCGAGGACGTCTTTTGGAACAGTTCCTTTTTTCTTCTGGTGCGTACCTGTTAAATAAGAAGGAACACACATATTACTCTCTTGCAAACAGAACCTATTCTTCAATAGATCTTAGCATAGCCTCCCCGTCTGTACTGCCTGAACTTGAATGGGAAGTTACCGACAACCCTTACGGCAGTGACCACTTCCCTGTACTGCTAAGGTCACCTAAAGAAAACGAATACCCTCCACAAGCTCCTAGGTGGAAGATTGAGACAGCTGATTGGGAGAAATTTCGAACTCTCACTAGCATCTCACGGGCTGACATGTCTTGTTTAGAAATTGATGCTGCGGTGGAGTATCTTACAAAATTCATAATACACGCCGCATCAAAATGCATATCCGAAGTGAGTGGTTTAGCATGCAAACCGCGCGTCCCGTGGTGGAACGACGAATGTAGGACCGCCCGTAAGAAACAAAACAAAGCGTGGGGGTTGCTACGCGCCTCTCCCACTGCGGAGAATCTTATTAACTTTAAAAAAGCAAAATCTAAAGGCAGGAGAACGCGCCGACAGGCCAGAAGAGAGAGTTTGCTGAAGTTTTTATCGAGTATTAACTCGTTTAGAGACGAGGCCAAAGCCTGGAACAGGTTTAATAAATTTAGAGGGTGCCAAACATATTCACTCCCTCTGGTAAACACACAAGGCGATACCCTGCAAGATCAGGTAGACTCACTTGGGGAGCACTTTGAGAGCGTGTCTAGCTCAACCCATTATTCTCAGTTCTTTCTCAAATAAAAACAAATAGAAGAATGTAAGCCAATAATTACAAAATCCAGACAGAATGAACCCTATAACCGGCCTTTCAGTATTGCCGAGTTGAGAGCTGCTTTGAACACATGCAAAAGCACTGCACCGGGACCTGACAGAGTCATGTATGATATGATCAGGAACTTACATACTGATACACAAGTTACACTACTCACACTTTACAACACAATTTGAGCTGCGGGATACCTCCCATCTGCATGGAAAGAGGCGATTGTGGTTCCTGTCCTGAAGCAGGGAAAAGACCCCTCCTTGGTAGCAAGTTATCGTCCGATAGCTCTTACGAATTGTCTGCGTAAGCTCTTTGAAAAAATGATTAATCACAGACTCATACACTTCCTTGAATTCAACAATATACTCGATCCCTATCAGTGTGGCTTCAGACAAAAGCGGTCAACAACAGGTCACCTTGTGTGCATTGAAGGATATATTCGCGATGCCTTTGTACACAAACAGTATTTCCTCTCCATATTCCTCTATATGGAGAAGGCATATGATACAACATGGCGCTACGGGATCTTGCGAGATTTGTCGGGAATGGGCATCTGTGGAAATACGTTGAAAATAATTGAAAGCTGTTTGTCCAATCGTACCTTCCGTGTAAAAGTCGGCAATGCACTGTCAAGTCCCTTTACCCAGGAAACTGGTGTAACCCAGGGAGGCGTGCTCAGCTGCACTCTCTTTATCGTTAAGATGAACACACTACGTGCTTCACTACCACCTGCCATTTCTTATTCCGTATACGTAGACGATATACAAATAGGCTTAAAATCCTGCAACCTCTCAGTATGCGAAAGACAGGTACAGCAGGGCTTAAACAAAGTGTCCAAATGGGCAGACCAAAACGGATTTAAGGTCAACCCCCACAAAAGTTCTTGTGTTCTCTTCACAAGAAAGAGAGTCCTGGTCCCAGATCCTTTTGTAGAACTGGGTGGACAACAAATTCCTGTCAACAAAGAACACAAATTTCTAGGTGTTATTCTTGACTCCAGGCTCACTTTCATTCCTCACATAAAACATCTTAAAGAAAAATGTCTTAGAACAATGAACTTACTTAAAATTCTATCCGACACAACGTGGGGTAGCGACAGACAGTATTTATTGAATATTTACAGGAGCCTAGTTCGATCACGGTTAGATTATGGTGCCGTAGTATATCACTCTGCCGCACCAAGCGCGCTTAAGATGTTAGACCCCATTCACCATCTGGGTATCCGTCTGGCCGCTAGCGCATTTAGAACAAGCCCTGTTGAAAGTCTATATGTAGTCAGATAAGTGGCCACTCCATCTTCAGAGAACAAACATCAGCTTAACGTACTTTCCCAAGGTTCGCTCTAATAAGGAACATCCGTGTTTCGCAACTGCTAATGACTTGACGTGTGAAACACTTTTTCATAACAGACCCTCCATGAGACTTCCTTACTCACTGCGCGCAAGAGAACTAGCACGGAAATGAATGTCCCAGTTCTCGAACAACGCCTAATGCTTCCAGCTAAGCTAGTACAGCCCTGGGAGTGGCAACTGATAGAGTGTGACACATCCTTTGTAGAGGTCACTAAACATGCGCCAGAGACACATATCAAGATGCACTTCTTGGAGCTCCAGTACAAGTACTCGTGCACAGAGTTTACACAGACGCTTCTAAGTCCCATGTCGGGGTGTCCTACGCAGCCATTGGTCCATCCTTCTCGGAATCCGGTGTACTGCAACCTGAAACAAGCATATTTAGGGCTGAGGCGCATGCACTATTGTCGGCTGTGAAACATATAAGAAAATCAAATATTCAAAAAACAATTTTATTTACAGACTCCTTAAGCGTCGTAAAAGCCTTGAAGTCACACTGAAAACACAGAAACCCCGTAATTACTGAGCTCTATTCCATTCTCTGTAGAGCGTATATGTCTAACAAGCATGTCATTATATGCTGGGTGCCTGGACATAGGCTCATCGAGGGTAACGTTCTAGCAGACCAGATGGCCACATCAATTTCATTGCATACAGTTAATCCGACTGCATCGGTCCCTGTCACAGACCTAGCTGAAGCCTTTTTTAAGAAGGAAACTGCGAAACCACTGGCAACGTAAGTGGGACGCAGAAGTAAATAACAAACTACACGTAATAAAGCCACAGTTAGGTTCTTGGCCCTCCGTAACAAAATCACGGCGAACAGATGTCCTATTCTGTCGCCTCAGAATCGCACACATTTGGCACACATAACTTTTTACTCACTGAAAATGATCCTCCAACCTGCGGTAGATGCGGGGAGAGGCTGACCGTCCTCCACGTCCTCCTGGAGTGTCGGGCAGCCGAATCTCAGAGAAAGAAACATTTTCCCCTAGCATACCGGCGGCAGATCCCCCTTCATCCAGTAATGTTACTCGGCACAGAACCTTTATTTGACACCAACGCAGTACTAAGTTTTCTGAAAGATGTTGTCTTGCATGTTTTTAGCCCCACATGTTCGTAGCGGGTCCTCTCTTCAGAGGATGCCGCTGTGATAACTCTTTCGTATAGCACGCTCCTCTAGGCCCTTGTGATTCAAGGGCTTTGGCGAGGCAGCAGTGCTCCAAGTAATTTTACCATCTTATATATTTTCTATTTTGCATCACTCTTTTACGATGGATTTTTAATGTTCATAGTATTCATCATTAGTCATCGCCATAATTTTATAGCAAGTAGATTTTACGCACTTTACAGCGACTATTTTTAGGCCACTTTAAAGCCAAGTCACATCTTCTTCACAGAACTCATCATTCCACCGCGAAATCACTAACACTGTCTTGGCGCTCTTTGGCCATATCTGGCCCTTGCGCCACTAAACCACACACATTCATTCATTCATTGGTTGACGGAAGTCTAAGGTGTTCCTGATTCTATTTGCAATTACTTTAATAAATACTTTGTACGCAACGGACAGTAGACTGGTCGGTCTATAATTTTTCAAGTCTCTGGCGTCCCCTTTCTTATGGATTAGGATTATGTTAGCGTTTTTTCAAGATTCCGGTACGCTCGAAGTCATGAGGCATTGCCTATACAGGGTGGCCAGTTTCTCTAGAACACTCTGCCCAGCATCCTCCCCAGCATCCTCCCCAGCTCCCTTCCTGATCCTGATCCTCCCCAGCTGCCTTCCCCCTTTGGATAGCTCCCAAGGCTTTCTTTACTTCTTCCGGCGTTACCTGTGGGATTTTGAATTCCTCTAGACTATTATCTCTTCTATTATCGTCCTGTGAGCCACTGGTACTGTATAAATCTCTAAAGAACTCCTGAGTCAATTGAGCTATCTCATCCATATTAGTAGTGATATTGCCGGCTTGTCTCTTAACGCATACATCTGATTCTTGCCAGTTCCTAGTTTCTTCTTCACTGCTTTTAGGCTTCCTCCGTTCCTAAGAGCATGTTCAATTCTATCCATATTATACTTCCTTATGTCAGCTGTTTTACGCTCATTGATTAACTTCCAAAATTCTGCCAGTTCTATTCTAGCTGTAGGGTTAGAGGCTTTCATACATTGGAGTTT
Organism: Dermacentor variabilis; assembly: GCF_050947875.1. Taxonomy (NCBI): domain Eukaryota; kingdom Metazoa; phylum Arthropoda; class Arachnida; order Ixodida; family Ixodidae; genus Dermacentor; species Dermacentor variabilis. The sequence goes on from NC_134575.1 coordinate 136,047,830, forward strand.
CTTGATCAGATCTTTCGTCTCCTGTGATAGCTTACTGGTATCCTGTCTAATGGAGTTACCACCGACTTCTATTGCACACTCCTAAATGATGCTCAAAGATTGTCGTTAATTGCTTCAACACTAAGGTCCTCTTCCTGAGTTAAGGCCGAATACCTGTTCTGTAGCTTGATCTGGAATTCCTCTATTTTCCCTCTTACCGCTAACTCATTGATCGGCTTTTTATGTACCAGTTTCTTCCGTTCCCTCCTCAGCTCTAGGCTAATTCGAGTTCTTACCATCCTATGGTCACTGCAGCGCACCTTGCTGAGCACGTCCACATCTTGTATGATGCCAGGGTTAGCGCGGAGTATGAAGTCTATTTCATTTCTAATCTCGCCGTTCGGGCTCCTCCAGATCCACTTTCGGCTGTCCCGCTTGCGGAAGAAGGTATTCATTATCCGCATATCATTCTGTTCCGCAAACTCTTCTAATAACTCTGCCATGCTATTCCTAATGCCTATGCCATATTCCTCCACTGCCTTGTCTCCAGCCTGCTTCTTGCCTACCTTGGCATTGAAGTCGCCCATCAGTATAGTGTATTTTGTTTTCACTCTACTCATCGCCGATTCCACGTCTTCATAGAAGCTTTCGAATTCCTGGTCATCTTACTGGATGTAGGGGCGTAGACCTGTACAACCTTCATTTTGTAGCTCTTATTAAGTTTCGCAACAAGACCTGCCACCCTCTCGGTAATGCTATAGAATTCCTGTATGTTACCAACTGTACTCTTAGTAATCAGGAATCCGACTCCTAGTTCTCGTCTCTGCGCTAAGCCCCGGTAGCACAGGACGTGCCCGCTTTTTAGCACTGTATATGCTTCGTTTGCCCTCCTAACTTCACTGAGCCCTATTATATCCCATTTCCTGCCCTCTAATTCCTCCAATAGCACTGCTAGACTCGCCTCACTAGATAACGTTCTAGCACTCATGTGCTGCTCTCACGTTCTAAAATAAAAGCATAAATGTGTCAAAACAATGCTTAATCTTATGTTAATGCGTTAGTAACTCACTCAGGATGCTCCATAAAAAGCATAAAAGCGGATATCATAGAGAAAAATAACAACTTTCGCTACGAAAACGTTAATCAACGTTGTTTGGGTTTTCATCGAGAACAAAAGTTTCGAATTTGAGTTCCACCATTGCATTACTTTGGTTCGCGCTTCCCCTCCACCTGATAGCATAATGGCGGGAAATACAAACGAGGGTGGTGCACATGATGGTCTGTATGGTGAGGAATAAAATCCAAGATCACCAGTAGTTCGAAAGTATTGGAATCCTTGTAGCTATGCTTATTTAGGGGAGATCGACATTGCGCACTTGCATGCTACTGGAAGTGTACATATGCGAACTCTTACGCGTGAAGCGGCAGTGCGCGGCAGAAATCAATTTCAGGGGGTGAATTGGAAGCATCACTTGAACGACACACGTTCAGTCCCCATGAAACCAGTGAAACATAACGAATATTCGGTGGATATTCTTGATAGGGAGCTTTATTGAGCATATTTCACTACTTGTGTGATGTCTACTATTTTTCCTGCTACTTCGGGCTGTTGGGACGTCGGGGTTTCGTGCGGCCACGACGGTTCCATGGATGGTGCCGCGCCAAGTGGCAGGAGAACGAAAGGTTCCGCACGACGTTCACGAGATGAAAAAACCTTTATATGCAAATGTACATGATCGAGTTTTACAAAAAGGGCTCATGATACGGAGCACTACAACCTTTGCATGTCTACAACCGTCTTTGCATGTCCGAGCCTCTCCTCAAAGCAGTCAATGTCCGCTTTTATCCCGTTTGTTTCCCGCTTTCATCATCGAGGGAAGTCATTGTTCTTCTTGGCCAATTACAAATTCCAAACCGTTCGCAATATCCCGCTCCCCACATCCCGCCTTCTTGCCGCACTCCCGCCTCCAACGTTGCACAATCGCCAACGCATACGAGGCAACCACGTGGTAAACTGGGAATTCGATGGCGACGCCGTACCCACGGAAGTCTTCAACAATGTCCCCTTTCGACAATTAGGGGTCTCTTCGTGTTGGTCAATCTGTGAGGATCGGGAGACTGGGCTTCACAGTAGTCGGAAGGCGACGTTGTCGTCTTGGTTTCAGCTGTCGTTCTTTTCGCGTCACCATCGGCGCGAGGTTCAGTCGTAGTACGGGTGGGCACTCGTCTCGCCTGTCGGCTCTGGATGGTGGAAAAGTCGATGATACGGAACATACTGCTTCTCCGTAAGTCTCAGGTGACTCTTATTTAGCCACCTTGAGTAAAGAACGAATCGTGAATAGCACTCCACAGCTGCACGTCTGCCGGTGAAGCATGCTTTGTTCCGACGGAGTGCCAGTCACAAAAGGGCCAGATAGGCAGTAGTCGGTAAAGTTTTTAGTGGGACACAAACCACAGTGCCTTTCAGATGTCCTGCCTCAGGAACCCATTTTCACAGCATACATTTATAAAACTAGTCTCAGAAAATGAAACTGATTTATGACCATCTCTGCCACATCACGTACAGGCGACCGCTTAGGTATACTTCTAATAGCATGGAAGTGCGCAATGTCGATCTTCCTTAAATATGCGTACCTTCAATATTCAAGTTCTTATGAACTCGTGGTGATCTCGGGTTTTGTTCCTCACCACACAGACGACCATGTGCGCCACCCTGGTTTGTATTTCCCGCGAACATGCTATCAAGTGAAGTGGAAGCGCGAACCAAAGTAATGCAATGGTCGAATTCAAATTTTGAAAAGAGTTTTCTGGATGAAAACGCAAATAATTTTAATTAAAATTTCCGTGGCGAAATTTGTTGTTCTTCTCAATGTTATCCGCTTTTATGCTTATATTTCCATGGACCACCTTATACTAACGTTGAAACATAGTGCGAAATAGTGCTTTTGTGAAATTCAAGCTTTTATTTTAGAGCTTGTCAGCAGCACATTGGCGGAAATGAAATTTTGGATGATAGTGCGTTTTAGGGGATGTTCGATTAAAGTAATTCCTGGTTTTCTCCCCTGATCGTTTCTTGTGAAATATTTTGCAGTAACGCTAGATTTCGGGAATTTTACATCGATGCTAAAGAGTAAAATAGGTGAAGTTATCTGGTGAAACTGTTTTATAATGAACGAAAAATGTTCAGAGAATGAAAAACGCAAACTTTGAGATAACGCTCGAAATGGTCGACTTATGGCAAGTTTGTTTTTTGCACCTCGTTGTCAGTCATTTCGAGAACTTGAAATAGCGCTCACGTGGCCAAAATTTTTTCCTTTCAAAATATTCTGTGAAAATACTGCGCAAGTAATGCTTAAATACGTGGAATTTTTTCGTGATTTTTTTAGAGTGCGAGACAGCTGTTAAGCCTCAACGGTTTATTTCGCAACTCGCGCGCTGAAGAAGATGACGCTGGCCATGATGATGAATATATACAGATGATAAAGATGAAGGGGTGATAAAATGCTCACACAATTTCACCCGCGTGTGGAAGCGGCCAACCTGGCCGCTGGTTATGGCGGGAAACGCCGTATGAAAGGCTTTAAACGCGAAACATGTGCAATATCTGCGGCACGGCAGCGGCCGTCGAAAGGCGGAACAACTGTAGCGACACGATAGTTCACTGCCGAAGTCTGTTCCCGAACAATGTAGGGCCCGTTAAAACGGGGCTGAAATTTCTCGCACAATCCAGGAGCGTGAACTGGGGTTCACAGTAAGACTTCGTCTCCTGGGTGGAAGGAGCGACATGGTGAGATGCATCATAGCGAATTTCGCGGTCTTGTTGACTGATGTCGGTGTTGAGGCGGACACGTTCGCGACCCCGGGCAATGCGCGAAACGAACTGCTCACACACTGATGTGGACGAAGGCACGGGGACACCGAAGAAAGAAACGTCGAGAATAGTGAGCGGCTGGCGACCATACACAAGGAAAAAGGGCGAGTACCCCGTAGTGCGTTGGACGGCTGTGTTGTATGCGAAAGTGACGAATGGTAGAATGACATCGCAATTGGTGTGGTCAGGGTTGATGTACATAGATATCATGTCGGACAGCGTGCGATGAAAGCGCTCTGTGAGACTATTAGTTTGAGGGTGGTAGCTGGAAGTCGTTTCATGGATGGTATTGGACGCAGAGAGAACATCGTCGAGAAGTTTAGAGAGAAAGGTCCTGCCGCGGTCACTCAAATGGACACGTGGGGCTCCGTGCCGTAAAAAGATGGCTTCTAAGAAAAAGGCTGCAACCTCCTCACCGCTGCGGATCCCGAAGATAGTGCGGCTGTTTGAGCGTACCGTGTCAAGTGGTCTACAGCTGTGACGATCCATCGTTTACCGCCGGTGGTTAAGGGTAGCGGTATATAAAGGTCGACACCGATGGCTGCGAAAGGAGCTTCAGGACACGGGACAGGTTGGAGCAGTCCAGCCGGAGGTGAGGTCAGTTGTGTGCGGTGTTGGCAGAGCGAACAGGAAGCCATGTATTTTGCTACGCTGGTTGCAAGTCCAGGCCAAGAGAAGTGGCTGCGAATTCGCTCATAGGTTTTATGGAAACCAAAGTGACCGGCAGTGGGATCGTCGTGAAAGGTCTCCAATATCTGGGTCCGTAGTGATCTGGGAACGACAGGAACCCAACGGTGTCCTTTGGGATGAAACATGTACCGGTATAATATCGAATTTTTTATCTTGAAGTTCTTCAACTGCCGACGGAGCCGAGCGGTAGGTGGGCGAGATGATCAGCGAATACGTTCCATAACGAAGTGGCAGTAGGAGTCATTACGTTGGCTAGAGGCAAACGTTTGAGAATGGCTGGATGGGAGCTGGTCGAGAGCAGCGAGCGAAGGGAATGCAGGCGACGCGCCCTGCGGTTTGCTCACGAAAGGTGGTAAGGAAGGAGCGTTTGAAGACGGTGGTAGGGGACAACGAGAGAGAGCAGCGGCATCGTGGTGTTTCTTTCCAGACTTGTAGGTGATGTCGAAGTCATATTCTTTTAAACGAAGTATCCAACAGCCGAGACGTCCCGTGAAATTCTTTAGCGTCGCCAACCAGCACAAGGCGTGGTGGTCAGTAACGACCGTAAAGTGGTGGCCGTGCAGATAAGGTCGAAATTTTTGGACGGACCAAACAACAGCGAGACACTCTTGCTCGGTAATCGTGTAATTTTTTCTGCAGCTGTTAGCGTGCGACTTGCGTATGCAACCACACGTTCTTCAGAATATTGCTGACGTTGCAGAAGAACAGCGCCGATGCCGTGTCCGCTGGAGTCAGTATGTAGAAGATTGGGTGCGGTGCTGTCGAAATACGAAGCTAGGCCAAGGAAGCTACGCAAGTCTTTGGCGCGTTGAAGCCTAGGGAAGCGGAGAACAGCGGTAATCTTGTCGGGGTCGGGTCGAAGGCCCTCCTTGCTGACAAGGTGTCCGAGCACTTTAATGGCTTTGCTGGCGAAGTGACACTTTTTTGTATTCAACTGAAGGCCAGCAGCTGAGAGGCATGACAGGACTTTATCGAGGCGCTGCAAGTGCTGATGAAAGGTCGACGAAAATATGATGATGTCGTCAAGGTAGCGTAAGCAGGTCTTCCACTTTAGGCCCCGTAGTATGGTGTCAATCAGCCGCTCAAATGTGGCGTAAGCATTAAACAGGCCTAACGGCATTACATTAAATTCATAAATTCTATCGGTTGTGGCAAAGGCGGTTTTCTCGTCTGCTTCATGCATGGGTATCTGCCAGTATCCGGAGCGTAGATCAAGGCTGGAGAAATAGTCCGCGTTTTGTAAGGAATCTAACGCATCATAGATTCGGGGCAGTGGATATACATCTTTGCGGGTTATTTTGTTCAAGGCACAGTAGTGTACGCAAAATCGCACTGAGCCGTCTTTATTACGCACCATAACGACAGGTGACGACCAACGGCTTGGGGATGGGTGGATTATGCTACGTTTCAGCATGTCGGCAACGTGGGTATCGATGATCTGGCGTATTGAGGATATGGCCGCCGGCGCACGATGGAAGTTCCATCTGTGTGTATGCGATGAGCCGTCGCAGAAGTCTGTCCCAAAAGAGAGCGTACGTCGAAGGAGTCTTTATGCTTGGATAACAACGCCAGTAACTCCCCCGTTTGCTGTGGCGTTAAATCGGAGCTGATGGTACTAGCGAGAACAGAAGCATGGAGCGGATCCATACCTGTGGGTGGTTGTGAAACAGCAGTAGTCGAGGTAAGCACAGAGACAGGCTGTGTGTCCAAGACGCACATAAGAGCGGCGCCTTTAGAAAGCAGAACTGGCTCATTGGTTGTGTTGAGAACAGCCAAAGTGGCTGTGCCGTTGGTAAAGCGAACAAGGCTACTAGGAGTTGTTCGCGACGAGGGGGCACTATACAATCGTCATCAGATCGTAAGCGAGGGCGGGGTTAATGCACGTCGTCGGAATGGTCGGTCTCTGTCAAGTGAACGAGGCGTTGACGGCACAATATGAAAGCAGACGCCGAAGAGAGAAAGTATCACCCTAGTATAAGCATGTGAGCACAGGAAGTCCACACTGCGAACTGGATATGGTGGTGTATCCCGTCGATCGAAACTCTAGCGGTGCATTGCACCGATGGCCGAATCACAACATTATTTGCACCACGAAGAAGAGATCCACTGTAATGTGTAGTGACTTTACGTAGATGAGCGCACAAGCCAGCGTGAATAATGTAAATAGCTGCTCCCGTTGGAGAACGGCTGAAGGCTGGAGAACGGGAGGACTGAGCAGGCCACATTTTTGGTGCTCTTCGCGTATGAGAGTCCGAATTAGCAGACGCAGGTCGGTATCCGACGAAGGAGGCGCGTCACCGGCGACAGGTTGTAAACGGATGGCCTGCAGTGCGTCCAGGTGTTGGCAAGTCGCGATCGAGGGGTACTGCGATACTTGTGCGAGGTACTGCGTGCGTGAGAGGTACTCGTATGCTCGACTCGTATGCTCGACATATCGATACCCAGCACCTCCACAACGTGCGAGACATCTGTTAAGCCTCAACGGTATATTTCGCAGCTCGCGCGCTCAAGATGACGCTAGCCATGATGATGAACATTTACAGATGAAGAAGATGAAGGGGTAATATAATGCTCACAAGAGAAATTATTTTTCTCGAGCGCCACGGTTAGAGCAGTGCCATGGAATGACCCAGATACAAACATACATAGGTGAAAACATCTATAAATATATAGCCCCTGGAAAGTGCACGATGTCGCATGAGAATGCTAGCTCATGAAAATAGTTTTGCATCAACGACATTAGCGGATGGAGAACGGTATGTTGGCACTATGCTAGAGGAAAATGTTTCTTATTCGGAGCTTCTCTTTTCTGACACTCTAAGGAGGGCATGAAGAATGGTCAGCCTCTGACCATGTCTATCACAGGTTAGAGGTGCATTACTAGTCAGCAGAGAATTGTGGGTGGCATATGTCTGTATTATTCTGAGTCGATAGAATAACACATCAGTTCGCCGTGTTTTCATTGTGGAGGGCTAGAAACATAGATATGGCTTAATCGCGCGAAGCTGTTACTCATTTCCGCGTTCAACAGCGCAGCCAGGGGCATCGAGCTTTCTTCCGTAGGAAAGGCTGCAGCTCTCTGGCAGGGACAGCAGCCGTAGGATTAGGAGCGCGCGATGCAATTCATGGGACAATTTGGTTGGCTAGCATATTACTCTTGTAGCTCTATGGCCACATGCCCAGTATATAACGACATGCTATTTCATATATACCCTGTGCACACAAGGTAATGGAGTTCACTAAGTACAATATTTTTATGCTTACGGAAAACATTAGGGCTTTTACGACGCATAGGGAGTCTGTGTGTATAATTCTTTCTGATGGTTTTATTTGCATATATGTTTGACAGTCTACAATAGTGCCGACGGCTCACTCACAAAGATAGGTGTTTTCGGGTCTAGGGCATCAGATACTGAGAAAGATGCACCAACTGCGGTAGGAGGCACGCCGGCATGTCATTTGGAAGCGTCAGTGTAAACTTCTGTGCACAAGTACTTGGGCTGAATGTCTAGCAAATGCATTCTAATACGTGCCCCTGGATTGTGTTTTGTCACCTTTAGAAGCGATGTATTGCATACTGGTAGCTACCACTGCTACGGCGGCAATGGCTCCGCTGGGGCTCATGAGACTACGTTCAAGGGATGGAACACTCTTTCTTCATTCTTTTCTCACATGAAGTTAGAAAGGTACTCTCGGTGCCGGTCTATTAATGAACAGGGTAGTATATGTCACGTGATTTACGCTTAAGTGGAAATGACGTTCACAGTTCACAGTACCTGTGAGAAAATATGTGAAACCGAACTATGACTGTTGGAGAAGCAGAGACCACTCGCTAGCTTCTATGTAGAGGCTCGCTGGAAGACTTGTCCTGAAGGCACCAGTTGCCGGGCGCGTGCTTCGATGGCGAACACGGGGCAGCATCTTCAAGGCACTTGTAGTGCCAGACTGATGAACTTGGCGCATGTAGTCTAAGCGCGTGCGTATGATGCTTTTTTATAAGTTCATGATGCATTTCCTTTCACTAGTCCATGTTGCGTGCGACAAAACGATGGAAATGTTCATTGTTTTCAGGCAGATACTTTATGTCTAAGATATAAGTAAGGTACGCTTATTAATTATGGTAAAAAATTAAACCTTTCTTTCGTCTGAAAAGAACACGGGCGCATTTGTTGCCATGCAGCCTAAAACAGTTTTCTTCAGCCTATGTAGACACCTTATTCAGACCAAGGTGAAAGTTTTGGTCACAGATTGCGAGGTTACATGATTTAAATCCAATTGGAACGTCATCCACATGTGTTATGTGTACCTTGTGTAATCTGATTTCATGTATGTGCGACGCGAACGGTGCAGAACTTTCTGGAAGACGCGCGGGCACCAGCTATTAGTCTAGAACCTTCGAAGACTGATGTATAAAAGTCGACGCACTCGACCCGCAGATCAGATTTTCGAAGATCGCCGACTGTGTTCGCCTTCGTTGCCGTTCTTTAATTGTAACCTGTTTTTCAGGGCACAAGTTCACCCTATAAAACTCTAGTTTCGCAACTTCCAGTTTTGCGGCTTACTTCACCATCACTAGCATGTCACAATATCTAAGAATACGGAAAGGAAGACCTGTTTGCTTATATATTGTTAAATGGAAATCAGGCTGTCTGTTACCCATCGACCTTCCCAAAAACTGCGCTGGTATGGATCGAAGAGCTTGTTCGATTTATGGAAGTGTGAAAGTCGGCGCTTTATCATTTGTAAACAATCTGCATATGCAACTTGTGAGCGCTAGTGGCCAGTACCTTGCCACGGCAGATGTATGGTTATTTGTTTTCGAGACATAGACAAAAATCAGCTCTTTCCATATGAATTGGATGTTTCTTGTTAGCCTAGATAATTTTTTAAAAGACACAACAGTACCATCTGCGTGTCAAGAAGAAGATTTTTAATCATGTGTTTGTGCATGACCATCAGCTCCCTGTTCAGGTTTCCTACAACCATACAAAGAAGCTCCGACCTCATCAACGCTGAAAGGATGGCTGTGCGGTTCATTTTCACTGCCTTTACGGTTGAGTGCTTTACATTCTGATATCTGTTTATGCTTATGGAATGACTGTGAACATATCGCAGAGGTAGACACACACTCGAAATGAGATTTGTCCTGGTCTTGAAGGTTGTTGCATTGATCATCGACCAAATGCGATAGGTAATACAGAATTGTGGTTTGTGGGCGAGTTGGTAACACATTCTTGATTTAGGCAGCGGAAATGACATAGACGGAGGCAAAGAAAACCCAGACGCAGCGCGGACAATCAACTGAGGGTTTAATGAAAAAAACTTCACTGGTATGGCTGGCTGGCACGTCTATATGTCTATTTTTTTAATGGAAGTCTCAGTTGATACTCTGCGCTGTTTCTGTTTTCTTTTCCTCCGTCTACGTTATTTCCCACTGCTTAAGTCAAGAATTCTATACCTAAATTGGCCGACTGTCTAACTTTAGTAGCCTGTTTGATAGTTTCGCTTCTTGCGTGTAGGAATTTATGCTTGTGTGAGGTCTTTTTCTCATCTCTCTTATTTAGTAATACGTGGTGTTCATCTCCATTAGTATTTCAACTGTTGAACTTCATGAGATGTTCTGCCATTGGCGACTGAGGCAGCCACCTTCAAGCTTTGTTTTCGTCTTATGTGTGCTCTTGCATTGTTCATTCCACCACGGCACACGCCGTCATATTTAAAACCTCGCTTGTATGCAGAATGTATTCTAATCCAGCGTCAATTGTGAAGGTGTTGAAATAAGCAAAATCATTAATTATGCTAAACCCTTAAAGGGCAACTCCGGTGATTTTTCGATGTCAACAGATCTCAGTGAAATTCGCTGGGTACGTACCTCTGCACACTTGCATCCTGTCCTCAAAAAAGTTGTTTTGAGCGCTGCACAGATATTTTACAAACGAATCTATTTAATTGCATTGAACACCCTACCTTACCTCTTCCTCACTTACAGGCCACATTGCGTATATTGACACATGTACTTGTCTTTCTCGGGCGACACGTGTCACCGCCTAACAAATGTTATCACACAGCGCAGGACGCGCTTGCACGTGTCGGAAGTTTCTGGAATGCTATCGATGGTTCCATCTGCTGTCTGTTGTCGCCGAACCTTGTGTAATCTGATTGCATGTATGCTCGACGCGAATGGCGCAGAACTTTGTGGAAGACACGTGGGCCCCAGCGATTAGTCTGGAACATTCGACGATTAGTGTATAAAAGCCGACACGCTTGACCTGTTGATCAGATTTTCGACGATCGCCGAGTGTGTTCGCCTCGACCTTTGTTCTTTGAGTGTATCCTGTTTTCCAGGGCACAAGTTCGCGCAATAAAACGCTCGTTTTGATAATCACAGTTTTGCTGCCTCCTAAACCGTCAGTACCATGTGACATCTGGTGGAGGTGCTATGGCGTTCATGTACCGAACGCCCCCGCAAAGCCGCGATCCAAATCCGAAGCCCGAGGACAAAACCAACATCGCCCAAGACCAGCGTGCTAGCCACAGAGTGCAAGGTCTGCCCCCAGAGCACGAACTTCTACCTGAGTCGACAAAGAACATCGTGGTCAAAACAACCCCAATGACTGCCCCAGCGTCCCCCGTTATCCTACAACAACCTCGGGACCCACCGACCTTCCATGGAGCCGCGGCTGGAGACCTGGAATCCTGGCTGGAAACCTACGAACGAATCGCGACATTTACGAACTGGAACTCCGACGACAAGCTGCGGCATGTATACTTTGCCTTAGAAGATGCCGCCAGAACGTGGTTTGAGAACCGGGAGTCGACCTTGACAGCATTGGAGCTCTTCCGTAGCGGCTTCCTGCGCACTTTTATGAGCGTCGTGCGCAAGGAAAGGGCCGAAGCCATGCTGGACGCCCGAGTGCAGCTACCTAACGAGAGCGTTGCCATCTTCACGGAAGAAATGAACCGTCTATTCCGCCACGCCAACCCAGATATGCCCGAGGAGAAGAAAGTCCGCCATCTCATGCATGGCGTGAAGGAAGAACTTTTCGGCGCAATGATACGAAGCCCACCGAAGACCGTAGAAGAGTTCCTTCGTGAGGCCACCACCATCGAGAAGACACTCGAAATGCGGAACCGGCAATTCAACCGCCGTACAAACTCTATCCACTACGCAGGAATTCAATCATTGGCCACGGACGATCTGCGCGAGACCATCAGGGCCATTACGCGCGAAGAACTGCGCAAGGTCTTGCCTTCATCACAGCCTCAAGTGGCCTCGATCGCCGACATCGTGAAAGAAGAGGTGCACCGATCGATTGGGGTTCCTGAGGTGCAAGCAGAATCACCGCAGCCCCAGCCGGAAGCGATGACCTACGCCGCCGTCGCCCGCCGCCAAGGCCCCATGCACGACCGCGCCAGGGACCTTTAACGCCACAATTCCGTCGTCCACCGCCGCTGCCGCCAGCATTCCCGCCCTTCACCCAGCGCCGCTACGCGAGGAAGACGGACAATTGGCGCGCTCCTGACCACCACCCGCTCTGCTATCACTGCGGAGAAGTGGGTCACGTCTACCGCCGATGCCCATACCGGAAGATGGGACTGCGAGGGTTCGCCGTTAACGCGCCGCGAAAACAGATTGGCGAATGACCTCGCCATATCGCCGACTACCTCGCCGCCACTCAGTGGAACCCTCGACGACCGTCCCGTTCGCCGTCACCAGGCCGCTACCTGTCGCCGCAGCGCCGTCTATAAACTGGCCCAGACCGGGGCCGGTCAGCGAGCCCATATCCGGAAAACTAAAAGCAACCGGTGGAGGGGCGGTTGCGGTTCGTCGAACTGACAAACATCGTCCGCCGCCTACGAAGACGCCGGAGAAACTACCTCGACGACATAACGACACGCCACCGTCCCGACGAAGTATGGAAGCAAAGAATACGACGACGAAAGACGACATGACGACGCCACATACCAGCCACAGGTCAACTCGACGCAGCCGTGATCCGACGCCAAGACCTAACTGTAACGAAGACGAAGAACCACCGACTTCGACGTGCTTCTCGACGGCCACGCAGTTAGCGCCTTAGTGAACACAGGGGCCAATTACTACGTAATGAGTGGACACATCGCCGCCCAGTTGAAGAAAGCTAAACCGCATGGGAAGGCCCTCATATTCGGACCGCTGGGGGACACCTCATCATGCCAACTGGAATCTGCACAGCAAGAATTTCCGTTCATGACCGGACTTACCCTTGCCACCTTCGTTATCCTTCAACAGTGTTCACGAGACGTCATTCTCGGCATGGACTTCCTGAACCAATACGGCGCAATCATCGACCTGAAGTCGAAGTCGATAACGCTGTCGGGAGATGGAGCGGTACCGCCGGAGAGCTCTCGTAGTCACCATGCCTTAAGCGCGCTCGAAAGTCAAGTCGGCATCCCGCCTCGCTCCAGCATCGTCATTTCCGTCGGCACCAAAACACTTGCCGACGTAGAAGGCGTCATCGAGGGTGACCAACGTCTACTGCTCGATCGTGAAATTTGCGTCGCAAGAGGGATCTCTCGACTGCACGGAGGGAAAACTGAAGTGTTGCTGACAAACTTCAGGCAGGAGTTCAAGCACATCAACAAGGGCACGATGATCGCGTACATCGAGGAAATTCTGGAAACCAGTAATGCGTAAGTCCACTCTGATTCCTCCGCATTTACCCCGACGCCCATGGTTCCCGAACCAGACAACAACATTAATCCAAGTCTCCCCATGTTTAAGCAAGAACAGCTCAGAAGTCTGCTTCGACGATATAAAGGCTGCTTCTCGACGTCATCAAGGATTCGACAGACACCAGTCGCAAAGCATCGCACAATCACCGAGGAGCGCAACAGACCACTCCGCCAGAGCCCTTACCGAATTTCGCCGCGAGAACGTGAAGCTATACGAAAACAAGTCGACTAAATATTGCGCAACGACATCATCCAGCCGTCGAAAAGCCCGTGGGCATCGCCTGTTGTTTTGGTGAAGAAAAATAGCGGAACCTTACGTTTCTGCGTCGATTATCGTCGACTGAACAAGATCACAAAGAAGGATGTATACCCCCCACCACGGATAGAGGACGCATTAGATCGGCTCTGGAACGCAAAATACTTCTCGTCGATGGATCTCAAGTCTGGCTGCTGGCAAATAGAAGTCGACGAGAGAGATCGCGAAAAGACCGCCTTCATCACGCCAGGCGGCCTCTACGAGTTCAAGGTCATGCCATTCGGAATGTGCTAGGCGCCTGCAAAGTTCCAGTGCGTCATGTACACGGTGTTAGCAGGATTGAAGTGGCAGACCTCTCTCGCTTGCTTGGATGACGTCGTCGTCTTCACCAGAAATTTCTACGATCACCTTAGGCGGCTAGCGACAGCACTAGAGGCCATCAAGTCATCAGGGCTCACTCTGAAGCCAGAAAAGTGCCGCTTCGCTTAGGATGAACTTCTGTTCCTAGGCCACATCATCACCAAGTCTGGAGTCCGCCCCAACCCGCAGAAGAGAGCTGCCATCGCAAAGTTCCCGCAGCCCATCGACAAGAAGGCAGTGCGTAGATTCCTTGGCATGTGTGCCTACTATGGGCGCTTTGTCAAGAACTTTTCGCGCATCGCTGAGCCGCTGACACAGCTAACCAAATGTGACGTCGAGTTCAAGTGGGAAACGCCGCAGGCCGACGCATTTCAAGAACTCAAACGACGCATGCAGTCGCCGTCCGTACTTGCGCACTTCGACGAGGACGCCGATACCGAAATCCACACGGACGCCAGTAGCCTAGGCCTCGGTGCAGTCCTAGTCCAGAGAAAAGATGGACATGAACATGGGATAGCTTACGCTAGCCGGTCGTTGTGAAAAGCGGGAGGCAATTATTTTACAACCGAAAAGGAATGCCTCGCCATCGTTTGGGCTACAGCGAAATTTCGCCCTTACCTATATGGCAGGCCATTCAAAGTCGTCAGCGACCATCATGCCTTGTGTTGGCTAGCGAATTTAAAAGATCCTTGAGTACGGCTGCCGCGGTGGAGCCTAAGACTGGAAGAATATGCTATCATTGTAACCTATATGTCCGGACGAAAACACTCGATGCCGAGTGCCTATGACGCACACCCATTGACTCGCCGCCGTAATATGACGAAGATGATGACGCCTTCCTTGACATTCTAAGCCCGGAAGACTTCGCTGAACAGCAGCGAGCAGACCCGGAGTTGAAAAACCTCGTCGCGTATTTGGAAGGGCACACCGACGTTGTCCCTAGGGCATTTAAGCGAGGATTGTCTTCGTTCTCCCTTCAAAACAATCTGATCGTAAAGTAGAACTTCTCACCAGTGCGCGCCAACTACTTTCTTGTTGTCCCGTCAGGACTGCGTCCACAAATATTGCACGCCCCGCATGACGATCCAATCGCTGGACACCTCGGATTTTCCCGGACACTATCGAAGATACAGGAAAGGTATTATTGGCCGCGCCTGACCGCTGATATCGCCCGTTATGTCAGAACATGCCCAGACTGTCATCGACGCAAGACATCACCGACAAGGCCAGCGGGATTACGGCAGCCAATCCAGCCTCCTTGCCGACCATTTCAGCAGATGGGGATGGACTTGTTGGGACCTTTTCCGACGTCAACAACCGCAAATAAGTGGATCGTCGGGGCGACGGACTACCTCACCCGCTTCGCTGAAACTAAAGCACTGCCGAAAGGTAGCGTAGCCGAAGTGGCGAAATTATTTCTCGAAGACATCCTGCTGCGACATGGTGCCCCAGAAGTCCTCATTACCTACAGAGGAACGGCCTTTACACCGGAGCTCACCCAAACCATTCTGCAATACAGTCAGACAAGGCACAAGAGTACAACGGTCTACCACCCACAGACGAATGGTCTTACGGAGCGCCTGAATAAGACCCTCGCCGACATGCTGGCAATGTACGTCGACGTCGAACGCAAGAGCTGGGATGCCGTCCTGCCGTACGTAACATTCGCTTACAACACGGCGGCGCAAGAAACAACACAGATCACGCCGTTCAAGCTAGTATACGGCAGGAACCCGACGATGACGCTCGACGCCATGCTGCCGCACGTCAGTGACGAGGAGAATCTTGACTTCGCTACCTATCTCGAGCACGCCGAAGAAGCTCGACAGCTAGCCCGCCTACGGGTCAAGAACCAGCAGCGTACCGACAGCCGACACTACAACCTCCGACGACGCTTCGTCGAGTACCAGCCCGGCGACCCTGTTTGGGTATGGACCCCGATACGCCGACGAGGACTGAGTGAGAAACTATTGCGACGCCATTTCGGACCCTACGTCATCCCTACGTCATCCGTCCATCTGGCACGTCCCTACGTCCAGTGTGCCAATACGTCATCCGACGTATTGGCACACTGGACTATGAGGTCGTGCCAGATGGCATTTCGCATTCACAGCCGCGCCGCGCACGATCTGAAGTGGTCCAGGTGGTGCGCCTTAAACCCTTTTACGGACGCTGACGAACTTCCTTATTTTGTTGTTTTCTTTGCTACGAGCTCTATTTCTTTCGTTTATTTGCAGCATCGGGTCGATGCTTTTTAAGTGGGGGGTATTGAAACGTGTAATGGTCTTTCTCGGGTGACACGTTTGCGCGAGAAGACACGTTTGCGACATGTATGCGCGACGCGAATAGTGTAGAACTTTGTGGAAGACACGCGGGTCCCAGCGATTAGTCTGGAACATTCGACGATTGGTGTGTAAAAGCAGACGCGCTTAACCCGTTGATCAGATTTTCGCCGATCGCCGAGTGTTTTCGCTGCTACCGTTGTACTTTAAGTGTAGCCTGTTTTTGAGGGCACCAGTTCGCCCAATAAAACGCTCGTTTTGTGAATCACAGTTTTGCTGCCTTCTTAACCGTCACTACCACGTGACAATACCACGTGAGTAGCGTTACACGCAGAGCATGCCGGGATCATGCAGACGCGAGCACCGAGAGCCTGGTGGAGACGACGATCTTGAGTTCGGCGCGACAGGTTGCTGTCGCGAGAAGTGACGTACACTGTGGATAGGCAAGAGATAGCAGTAAATTGACGTTGCGTTGTCGGCTGCACTAACTTCGGCCTTCGCCATCCGCGAACACAGCTTGAGCCGATGCCGATCGCGGTCAGCCGAGGTTAAGCCTATCACTGCAGTCGCCGAGTTCGTTTGTCTACTGCTGGCATACCTGAGCGACTGACCTGAAGCTATTTAAGCCATGAGGACGAAGAAAACTGCTTCTGTAGTTGAGTTTTGACCGTACGGGCTTTGAAATAAACCATTCCTCATCTCCTACAGCGCAGACGCAAAAAGCCTGAATCGATGACCCGCTATCAACATCCGTACGTTGCCGTTTTCGAAGGCGGTCAGTCGCACTCGCCGGCGCTTCCCTAAATAAATGTTGATACGTATATTACTGTATTTCTGCGTATTGTTATGCTGACTCACTCTTTAGCTTCCTAGGTGGACTGCTTGCCTCATATCCCAAATGGGCATCAAGCCGAGGACCCTTCGATACAGTAACGTAAGCAACCACCTCGTTCAGCTTCCAACGCTGTCAATACTGATATCGGCATTTCCGCGCGAGAACGATGTCTTCTCTAAATGAACCACCATACGCGAAACGTCCTCATCTGTGTCTACTTTACACAACACATTGTGTTCATGAAGAGAACACAAAGAATGAAAAGTAGGCAGCATAACAACGCTCCCGTACTACTATCTCCCGCTTGCTGTTTTCGAGTGTGCGATCGCTCATATAAGCGCGACTCAGAGTGATGGAACGCTGATTACATGCGGAAAGCTTGCTTGTTTTAATATGTTCTGACATTAACTGATGTGACCGAGGAGTGGCTGGAGTTATATCCCAAGCGAGCGACGAGCGGTATCTAAACAAATGCACCGGACCGGTGCTTTGGATTGTCAGCGGCGTTCTTCCGGGATACAAATGCGGAACGTCGAGCTCCACATGTTTGAGTGAATGCGAAGCGCTTCTCCGAAAAGGCTTAAAACAGTTTAAATAACAAGCAGCACGTATAAAATCAGTGGTTAGGGCAACCCTTGGTCTTCATGTTGTGTCGCGATATGTTGCCTATGGGCGCTGGCTCTTGTGGTGGCGAGTGGAATGCGAACGGCGATTCGTGGCTATTGGATTAGTCAGAATCACAGCTGTCAATGTTTGAAAAACCCGAAGAGCTCATAGCTGACCTGGTCACCTGAAGGTCCGGCGGGGTCATGAATCAGCTGAGCGCCTGCTCTTTGCCAGTTTCATTCGCCCCGCGGGCGAGACCGGCATGCGTTGCGCGCCTTCCCCACTGGGGTAACTCTTGTGACATGTAGCGAAAAGGTTCGCTCGGCTGCTCTGTCAGGTTTCCGATTGCTTCTTGCAGAATATTTATTAGTCATAATTATTTTTGAACTTGCGTAATAATTTTAGTATTAGAAGCATGGCAGGGTGTCTCCGGAACATAAATATGCTATAACCTTGACACGCCAGAAAAATTAGCCAAGTTGCCCTTTGAGAATGTTTCGAGTCATACGGGTGATTTTCTGTAATTTTTCCCACTCTGCTGATACACTTTTTCACAAAGGGGTCTGTGGGAGCAATTAATTTTGCTCTCATGTTTTAAGACAGATTTGACAGCGATCACTCCAATATGGGCTTTTACCAGCATCCAACTCTAGGCTTGGGATAAGTTTAGCATAGGAGATAGGTAAATATATCGCCGCATAGGTGTTATGTGCTGCGAATTGAAGATCCGCTCTTTGTTGTTTATTAAGCACATATCTGAATAAACAAAAATTTGCTTTAGTAACTGGTCTTCTGCATCGCATTGGTAGTATCCAAAGAGAGTACGTACGGTTCAGTCAGCTCCTCCATTAGACAAAGCAAGACTGCTCTTTGGAGTCGACAGTTGTGAGAACAGGCGGGATCGCAATGAATTTTCCCAAGAGTAGCACTCACACCGCAGCTGCCACAAGCGGCGTTCGGAGTTCTAAAACCCGACATGCTACACGCTTATCAATTACAAGTGTGACGCCACTGGACGAGGTGGTAGCATCGTCACGGTACTTGCGCAATATGGCTAATTGTGGTGGAAAGCCTGTCTCTATAAGCTTTAAGTGGGTCTTCTGGACACACAGCAACTTTGGAATACATTTAAGCAGAAGTTCCTTGAGATCGCCGATGTTTTGTAGAAGTTCCCTTGCGTTCTATTGTAATATTCGTGTCTCCATTTATTCATATTAGGGAATGTTTGTGTGTGCTGGGTGTTTAAGAGAAAGAAAAGTGATTTAGCTTACAGGCCAATTTTCGGGATCCGTAATTCGGGGTTTGTCTTTTTCGAGGCTCATGAGACTCGCACCGTTATTTCGGCAACGATGGCGCCGTCTGGCTAGAAGTAACGACCATTGCCTCTTGCGAAGCGCTGGACGCCCGTTTTTGAAAGCGGCGTGGTAGCCAATACGGACTCGTCTCAAAAGAGAAGGCCTGTGAACCTACCATCCCGGAGGTCAACGGATACTCCTTCATCAATGACTCAGCGGCGTTTGCTGTTCTCGCGAAAGCTGGCTGAGCCGCGGCCTCACACTTAGTGGGCCGGGCATACCCTGCACTACGGCGCTGCCCTTTTACGCACCGCATCAGCATACCCTGTGGCATGAAGAAATAATACACGCTTTCGCGCTTCCTCGAACGGATGTTTTCCTTTGCTTTGTGAGAGACTATGTCTTATCCCCTCTTCCACGTAGTGGAAGCTGCGTGTCCAGCGTCGGAGTTCGGAATGTGCAATGCGACATTATAGCTATCTGAGAGGTAATAGTGGTCCTCGAACTTCGCACAGGGCTGTCGGCCTCGGCAGCTTTGCGAACCATGGCCATAGCTCTGACACTTGAAACATCTCCGAGAGTTTGCGATGTGTGGTCTGACTCTCACTTCGGTGAATCATGTTTCTATGTTTTCTGGCCACACGCTGGACGCAATGATGCTGAGCAGATCTTTCGTTAAAATTTCCTGTTGTCCCGTTCATTATCGTCTTGTGTATTCTGGTAGCGTTCTGTTCCTTTCAGCCCACAAAATCTCTTCTTCTCTTATGTTGAACAGATAATAGCCAGAAATAACTGATATGTTTGTATTTGTGGATCAATGTGAAGTTACTATGATCTGCACATGAATCGACCTGTATACGACAAGATTTGGAAGCTCTTCTAGTTGTTGCTTATCGCGGACCTCAAGGTGGAGGTCACCGCTGGCCATCTTTGAACATTTGTAGCCAGGACCTAGTGTTTCAGTGAGACCTTTCGCAACAGTAAAAGGTGAGAGGGTACTGATAGCTTTTCGGAGATTTGACGATGTATGACAAGGTACTGTGGGAAACTTTGCCTGCGTCGAAAGAAAGATTTAGCAGTTTCTTCAGCACGTCCTATTCTTGAGAGATGTCGATCAGTTATTTCAGGGATGTGCATCGATGCACTAAAAGTTTATTTGATCTCGGTAGCCATTGTAGCCGTCCACAACGGAGCACAACAAGGAGACGCTACAATGTTTGAAGGTTACCTGCGGATGCCAGCTTTGCACCACCTGTTATAGCCCAATATATATACCCATGACCCGATGTAATGCAGGAGGTTAACTGCTGCCAACTGGAAATCCGGAAATTAGGAGAAGTGAAAAAAAAAACAGAAAAGATGTAAAGAAACAAAAGGTTTGAGAGGGGGACAGGAAAATACGTCTGCAGATTTCCCTCGGGTGGGTCAGTCTGGGGGTGTCGACTACGTGAAGCAGAGGCCACAGAGCTGCGTTGCTTCCACCAAGGGGCCAAGAAGATGCAAGCATTGGGCATTCGCTCAAACCCCAGGATCCCCTTTTCCCCCTACAGGGTTAAGCCGCGCATTGATAGACGCGCGATCATCCAGCCCCCACGTGCCGGAGTTGGTGGTGTCGCAAAAAAAAAAACACAAAGCACCTGCTTACGCGGACGCCCCTGTGGGCCAAACTTAAGGGTGAAGGCAGCCTGTGGGATACGGCGGAGTTCCGCACTCACATGCATACCCAGGCTTTGCAGGTATTTCACGCTGACCGACCGTCACTCAAGGGCTTGTATCTCTCGTTCACACACCTTTTTTCAATAAAGCACTGCATTCATACGCCAGGCACTGCATGTCGGGACCTTGTATTGGTGCGTTGCTAAGTTTAAAGTAGACTTTTATGTTCGCACTTTCATCCATTTCACGCATAACAGCGCCACTTCCCTACACCTCACTGCACCTCGCGCATATGGACAACCACGCGGCATCGCAAAGATGACTGAGAGATATCGGGCTTCACTGACCTGACAGCCAACTAATACTGCCAACCGCCCCGCACGCCAGGAACTCATTCCCCTTATTTTTGGTGACAGGTGGCATAAGCAATTGCACAGCGCTGTAACACAACTTTCTGCAGTGAACAAAACACTATACCACTATAGCAAAAGTTTATGTAGCGACGCCAGAAAACAGCTTCAGCTGGTAATAACACAACAGTACGACTTGAAAACATCACTTTTTCTGCTTACAGCACAATGTTACAATATAACAGAATTTTAGAAAGCAATTACGCAATTGTGCAAGTTGTCAAAATACTAGGGTACCACCAAATACTACAAAGTGGCAGGAAACTTCAGATATTAACAGCGCAAGAGGAGCCTAGAGCTCAATTTTCATTTACTTTTCCGTGGACACTCCAGCGTATTAGTCGAAATCGTCTCCTCCATCAGCATAATACTCCATATATATATATATATATATATATATATATATATATATATATATATATATATATATATATATATATATACATATATATATATATACATAGATAGATATATATTGTGAGCCTTCACGTATTCTGGCAACCTTGTGTCGCATGTCGCGCAAGCAGGAGCTTAGTTCCGTAGCCGCGTTCGGTGCGGGTGCACCATCACTGTAATTTTGTCGCGTTCTTTTGCTCATAAAACCACATTATTTTCTCTTAAGCGTTGTGTCCACGTTGTCTAATCCTCACTATCAGCGCATTTGAAATCGAACAATCCTGAAGAACCCAGACCCACCCATCCGCTTCACCTGAGTTGGTTACTGACGCTCGCCACCCGCCTCTGCGCCTTGTTGCCTGCCCTAGCCTCATTGGAGCTTGCTTGGCTACGCGTCCTCCGTCATGCCACTCATAAATTGGAACGAAGCCACCGCGGATGACATCGATGGTTTCGCAACCGACTGTATTCGTGATGAACTGTCGCGTCGTAACCTGGAGACCACCAGTTCATAGCGCGAAATGATCGAGCAGTTGCTTGCGGACATTGCTGACAACCAGCCGCCGTCGAGCAGCCCTGACTCATCCACACACGCCCTGGAACAGTCATCGGCTTTCACATACTCCCAAAGCATGCAAGTATTGAGTGATTTATTGGAACAGTTTCTCAAACTGTCACAACGGTCAACTGTTCCCGTTCAAGTCACGACGCTGCCCGATCTTTCCGCGTCGCTTCGAACCTTTTGTGGCGACGGCCGTATTTCTGCTCGCCAGTAGGTCGAAGAACTTGAACGTACGCAAGGATTGACCTCGCGGAAGCATTCTACTCTCCTCGCCGTAGCTCATGGTAAATTCCGTGGCCCTGCTACCGACGGGAAAAGCTTGGCAGGAAATTACTGCGACACGTGGGATAACTTGAATACTGCTTTAGAAGAACAGTTTGGTTACAAAATTGCGCTCCTGTAGTGGCACCACATAGTCACAAGGCGCGTAACGTCACTTGGAGAGAGCCTTGTCGATCATTCGCTGGCCAAACTATGCATCATTTCAAGATATCCTATTTAATTGACCGATCATCAGCGCATTGAGTATGTACTACAGGGAGTGCGTGATGCAAACTTGGCAACCACTATTGCAGCACAACGTCCGTCGACTGTGGTGTGTTTCTTGTCATCACCCCTCAGCTTGGTAGAACTATGGAACATTCTTCTGTCTTCAGAAGTCCGCCACTTGTTGCAGCTAGAACATCAACTTCACAAGTGCCTCCATTGCCTGTGCAGCATCGTGATATTTAGAACAACACAGTTTTTTCACAAATGAGTCCTGCTGATTCATCAGCTTCACGCCAAATTTCCTCGTTACCAATGCACCAGGAAGCTACTCGCTATCTTACAATCAGCTCCCAACATGGCACACCTGCCTATCATCCTGGGGAAGGTCGAAGCTAGGTCGTATGCTATGAGTGTCCCCAAACCGGCTATCTTGCATCAAAGTGCCCTCGACCCAAGTCCAGTTGCCCCCAGCGATCCAGCCAGCAAACGAACCTTATTTCCATGGCCTGTCTTCAGGCTTCAGCACCACTTGAGGGGTCACTTGTGCAGTGTGCTGTAATTCAAGCAGACATTCCACTTATAGGCACTGTTGATGCCTTTCCAGACAGTGGTTCTTAACAGACCATACTTTCCCTCAATATCAATGGATCTGCCAACCTGTTTCCATGGACCAAGCCTCCAATATTTGTTGTAGGTGGCAGCTTCATGCCAGCTGGTACATTATGTACGCGAATCACATTTGGTCCTGCTTCTGCAGTACTCGACGTTTTAGTCGTGGCTAGAAACCCCTTTCCTTTGATTCTTGGGGACGACTGGTTTGAGGCAGCTCACGCTGAGCTCTTTGTACGGTCACCTCTTCCAATGGAAATTCGCCATCCTAGCACGGGTGTTGTTTTGCAATGCCAGGAGAAAGTTCTACCAAGGATGTCCAAAGCTCTTGTGTTGCCCAGTAGAACTATTTCTCCTTTCACACAAGTAACGTCATCTACAGGCTGCCTGCACGTTGCACCGTTGCCAGACAACGCCCAACCGACATGGTTATCCCTTGAACAACATTAGGAGCTACCTAAAATAGTACCACGTGAACCGGAGGTACCACTTTGGAGGAATGATGACAAGTTTGGACGTCATTGCCCACAGCTGCGCGTGGCTCACATAGGTGCACAGGTACAGAAACAAGAAGTCAATGCAGTTCAAGACGTCTTGCGCCAGCATGTTGACCTCTTCGCCACTGACAACAATGATCTGCGCCTTTACGAAGAATTGAACATTCTATTTACCTTGGGCCTGACGCATTACCAGATGCCCGTCGACCTTACAGATACAGCAGAGAGGACCGCGACTTCATTGAGCGCTAGTGTCAAGAACATCATGTGAAACGTATCACTGTGCCATCCTCGAGCCCTTGGGCTTTCCCAGTCGTCATTGCTCTTTGTGTTATTGCGTTCGCCGTGAACACAAGCTTGAACGCAAGCTTATAATTCTCGCCATGTGGACTGCTTCAAGGGTCTATTCCAAAGCTACCAACAGCAAGATTCTGCCCTTCAAGATATGAGACCCTCGAAACAAGACTTCTAGACCTCGCAATAACTTGTGCTGAAGCACAAGAAAACACCATAAGGGCACAACATAGTCGCAAAAAACAGTATGATAAAAGCCATCGTCACGTGGCCTTTCGTGTCGGTGAGTATGTGATGCTGCAGCGGAAGAGCCTATTAATGATGATACAGCAAAGTAGGTTCCAACAAATAAAGAGACAGTCTACTCAGAGACATAGCACAACCACTGCGAGATCTCGAAAGATTACGTGAAGCATTTAAAGCCGAGAGTGTACAACTGAAAAAAAGCGTCAATTTGCCAAGTCCATAATCGAGTATTTGGGCCACAAATTTTCACAAGGAACTGTGACACCTAAAAAACAAAACTTGCCCACTGAACACACATTCGTCTAATAGCCATCTACAAGACATCTAGGCAAAATCAGCAGAACATCTTGTATATAATTTTAAATGTTTGCAAGACGTCCTACCAAAACATTGGCGTACGTCTTAAAACGTCTTGCAGCCGCCCTGAAGGCTGTTTAATGCACCGCCAAATAACGGATATAAGACGCCTTGGAAGATAACTTGTAGCAGTTTGAGAAGCAGATACAAGATGTTTTGCAAGAAATCTTATAGATGTTCTAAAAGGCGCTGTAAGAAATGTTGCAAGACTGTTTGTAGCCGTCTCAAAACCTTTTTCCAACAAATTAAACAGACTCTTGAAGAGAGATATACATCTCCAAGTAAATATATACGTTACGTAGTCCTGCAATTTGTTTAGTGACAGATCCTTTAGGACCCCAAGGTGACGTACGTACAAGGCATTCAAATCTCTTTAAATAGTGATGGCACGTCAAATGAGAGCAGCTTAACGTTCATTGCAAACGTCAGCACCTTGAAACTGGATCGAAAAGCACCACTAGTTTATTGGGCAAAGGAGAAGTTGCAAAAATGACAGCGAGATTTACGTACACGTCAACTTACAGTGGGAACCCTATTGTCAGTGGAAGCACTGGTGCAAAGATGACATTGTAAACAGTCTTTATACGCTTAAATTCAGTCATATTATTGTAATCCAGATGGCCTGTCTCTTTACATATGAAGTGTCTAATGAAATGTTGCTTGACTTCATTAATCTGGCTAGAAATGGCACACACTGCACATGTGCGATGGCCTGGGACGAACCAAGGTTATTTTACTTACCTTGTCAACACTGATCCAGATTTTCTGATGGAATGATATCAAAAACTCCAGCAACACTTTCATGGAACCTATTCTTGCATAGATGATTACTACACACACAAATTTAGAAAGAAAATAACGTTCTGTTTAGCATAAGATATAAAGCAATTGAGTATCTTCTTTTACCTGCTAAATGGACAAATCATTGGGAATGTTCCTAATTCTCGCACTGCTGAAAAAAGCTTGGTTACACCGACAGCACCCATGCCTGTGGACCATTTCTTACAGCACACCACAGTATCACTAAAATATTGGCAAGGCCACGAAAGTGATAACAGATGTTTGAGCCAGGCTTAACATAATGCACGATTATTCACACAAATGAAGCGGTGAAGTGGCCCAAGTTTTCAAATCAATTTTATTAAATCAAATCAATAACATATCCCCCTATATACAAAGTGTTTCTGTTGCACCTTTTAGAGGTTTGCTTTGTGAGTGTCTGTTATCTGGGTCACTTCGCGATTCAGGGAGCTGGATTAGACAGTTCCACAGGCTGAGGCGTCCGCAGATAATTCAGCTTGTTCCTAATGAAGCTTGACCTAAGATTTGGCTGCTGTATTTAAAATGTGAGACCGAAGATATTAGCAAATACCCCTTACGGTAATACTTTGTTATAACAAAATGAGATATAACGAATTATTGGAGGTAAAAAAGTGAAATTCCGTTTGAAATATGCGTAGATATCCACGTTTTGAAACTTTTGTTTCAACGAAATAAAATTACCCTGCCAATAGATTTGTCGAACTTGATTTATCTCCGAACTACAAACTTGATTTGTCTCCGAAACAAGAAATGACCGTCCCTTGCCATCTAATAAATCGCTTTCGGCGAGTTTGAGCCCACATTCGGTTCCGATGTTAAAAACTTTCGGGTGTTTGCGTTAAATGCGCTGTCGAACACTGGTCCTTCCCACAACTGCGCGCAGCTGCGCATAAGCAGAGGCTCATTATCATCATCTTAACTTCTCTCACAGCGGCACCGTGCAGGCTATTGCTGCTAGGCGTGGCCTCGGAGACTGCACCAGGAGCCATCTCAGAGGCCACGCCTCCCTCTGTGTGGTACGCGCTGATCGAACACGACAAACATTGTTGGTGTCACAGCGTGCGACCTATTGGACAGAATCGCCATTTAGCAGGTTTCATGATGCTGCAGACGTGCTAAGTGAAAGCTGAAACGAAATATCATCGCATTAAAACAGAAGGCAGCTATTGTAGACGCAATCGTGTCAGATGCTAAGAAATCGTGTGATGAAAACGCCGAAATTACTTTTGCTGTTTTCTGTTCAGTGCGCACGTGGTAATATAGCTGCTGCTGTCCATAAGGGCCGTCTTCTATGTAAGTTTGAAGTCGTGCGCTACATTTCGCATGCATTGATGATGTATGACGTTTAACGGCGCAAGGGTCAGCTATGGCCAAAGAGCGCCGTAACATATGATAATGAATTGCGTAAGGAATACGTATGAAGTGATCGATTTGAGTTGCAAATGCAGATGGGATGTGGCTGTAAGGAGGACTATAACAGGTTGCTGTAAACTTTGTAAAATATATACATGAAAATAATGACAATGACTCATGTTAAAAAAAAGGGCATAAAAGTTTCGGTATGAAGGGATTTAATAGGATGCTTACAAGCACTGAAGCCTCCACAGGGATCTTGAAGTAAAAAGAGAGCGCCCGACATATGCTGCAAATTTCATGTCAGTGCAGCTACAGACTAAAAGGCGAGGCTATGCAACGTATGACCAGGCCAAATCATTTCTAAGATGTCAACGTCATTTAAAAACTAAGAACTGTTTTCAGGTTTAAAAGCAGTTCGTTATGCATATATTTATTTCTTCAGGTTTGCTTACAGATTCCGTCCCAACAACAATGGGTAAGGCGGGCGATTGAGTCAAACACAAGTTTAACAGAAGCAACGCAGTATCAAACGGTACAAAATTGTTGCATAGTGCAAATAAGCAAAAGGCTAACATGAAACAAGTACACTATAATTACGAAAAGGTTTTGCTTCGCAAAGGCACGATAACGCATGGATGTAGAATACGCAAGGGGTTTAGACAAGATGTTCAATGCGCAGGCAATAGGCACCCGACAAAAACTGGTATGGTAAAAAAAAGAACAAAATGGCGACAATACGACAATACTAAATGACAGCAATAATAATAAGTAGAACACTGGGTAAAGTAGAATACGTTGCCGATACGCAGAATAAATGATCTTTTTAGTCGCAGTTTCTATTTTGCTGCACTGGACGAGGACATTCAGAACTGTGAGTTTGTCGCCACACCTTCGATATAAAGCAGGATCACTTCCAGTAAAAAGCTAAAAGTGGGTGCCAAAGGTATGACCTATTCTTAATCAATGAAGGAACACTTTCATTTATCGTGTTGTTTTCTCCGATATCCAGTGCCATGCTTTGGATTTGATGAAGAGCAGTTTATTGGATACTAGGGAATGCCCCTGCTTCTGTCAGTGCTTCTTCAGCTTGTGACGCAAGTGTCATTTAAGGTCCTTGGCTCGAATAGGTATGCTCGTGTAGGCTTAGCTAAAAGCTACTGAGGGGTGTTATCGTCAGCAGCTTCATTTCCTTTTATGCCAGAGCGGCCAGGTACCCTGCAAAAGATGACGACTTGTTCGTCAATATAAGAAGAGCATCGCAATGCATTTAGTTTGTTAAAAACATCGTTATGTTTTCGTAAGCTCATTAGGGCTCGGACTACACTAAACGAATCCGTAAACGCAATAGTCCTAGTAAGGTTTGTTTGTTTAATGCGTTTAGCAGCAGGGAGCATTGTGCATTCTTCCCCATAAAAATACTTGTATATGTGGATTCAAAATACCAGGTAATAAAAACTATGATTCCAGAGCTGCGCAAGCAACACCAGGAGGACACTTCGAAGCATCTGTATAAAATTCAGCACAGGAATACTTCTCCTTAAGTTCAAGAAAATGAGAATGCCTATGTGCCTCAGGTGCTCGTTTTGATATTTCGAAGATATGTCACAGTGGATAGTCTGCCACTCCCAAGGCGGTGGAAGCCTAGTAGGAGCCATTAGGACATTCTCCAAAAGAGGGATGCCTGCTTCTTCCGACAGTGCTTCCAATCAAAGGGGCAAAGGAGGCCTAGTGGCTGGGCGGTTAAGGAAAACCCTCGCCGTGGACAAGTCCTCAATAATTGAATGACATCTTCTACAGCTGATTGTACCTTCAAGGCATAGGAAAAGCTTAAATACATCATTTGGAATTATAAGTACCATTAGTTAGATTCAACGTACAGGCTTTACTCAGGACCGAGTCATGAAGGTGTCTGTAGCAAGGCGGATGCCTAAGTGGTGGATAGGATGTAGCATCTTCAAAGCACTATCTAGGCGTAGCAGAATTAGAGAATATGGCTCCGTAGTCAAGACGTGGTAATAATAAAGTTGCACAAGCTTATAAGGCATTTCCTGCCACTTCCACAGGATGTGCGTAACCAGACTTTCAGCAGATTCATAGTTTTGAGGCACTTTGCCTTAAGATACTTCAGGTGCGGGACAACAGTTAACTTGCTCTCTAAAAGGATGTCTAAACATTTTGTTCACGACTCAGAGTGAGCCGTTCTCCATCGAGATCTATTATAGGGTCCGGCAGTATACCTCTATTAGAGAAGAGGACGCACTTACTTTTTGGGGGGTTGAGTTTAATGCCGTTCCCGTCTGACCACTTGGACAACTTATTTAAGTCAAGCTCTGCTTGTCACTCGACGGTATACAGAACATGATTTGTTACCTATCTGGATGTCATTCACATAAACAAAATAAAACAGAGTACTAAATATTTCAGTATGGAGTATGACAGTGTGGAACGAGTTCATTTTTACAATAAAACGAGTGCAGCTGAGCAAACCCTCTTGTGGAACACCAGGATCTTATGTAAAAGCACGAGACAGAACGTTACGAATTGTAGCAGGGAACGTGCGACGGAAGCGGTAACTCTGAATCACGTTCAGTAAGTTGCCTCGGACTACCATTTCACAGATCATGGAGGATTCCAAAGCGCCAAGTTGGGTGGTACGCGGTAATCATGTGTAAAAATACTGACAAGAAGAACTGTGCACAAACGCATCACGGACATTTGTCTCGATGCGAACAAAGTCATCTGTGGTGAATCTACCTTCCCGAAAACCGCACTGTAAGCGATCGAGAATTTTGTTGCTTTCAAGAAAATAGATGAGGCGCCGGTTAATCATTTTCTTAAAGAGTTTGCATAGATGGCTTGTCAGATCTATAGGCCTATAGCTACTGGCTAAGGAAGGGCTCTTGCCCTCTTTAAGAGCAGGAATTACGATTGTTTCTTTACAGGCGGTTGGAGTGAAGCCGGCAGAGAACCTGGAGTTAAAGAGTGACGGTATTGTACTTTGAGTTTCAGGTCGTAAGTGTTCGATCATTACATAAATTATTATGTTACTTCTTGGAAAGGACTTGGTACAACTATTCACTGAAGCCTGGAATTCAGCCATGGTAAAGTGACAATTGTGTACTTCATTGTATGTTACTTCCCCAACCAGAGGCCGCCTCTCTGTTAGTCGCTAGTATTTCAGAAACGATTCTGTGCAATAGAATCTAGTGAAAATGTGCTCGAAATGTTCCCTTAGACAATCTTCCTGACCTTCAACAGTATCCCCTGGTGTAGTGACAAAAGGTAGATTATGAGTTTCATGGCCCTTTATTTTGTAAACCGTGTTCCAGGCTTTTTGGTCGTCTGTAAAAGTGATGCAACTTACCGTATTTTTCCCAACCTTCCCGCTTAGCGCGGCGGCGCGTTCTTTTCTACCTTGTGACTTAATGGCTTTAAGGTAATTAGGTTGTCTGTGGTTGGGGAGTCGTGAACGAGATTCCAAGTCTTGTTTTGCTTTTTCCTGGCTTCCCTACACTCCTCATTCCTGCATTGGAGACATCCTTTCGAAGGCGACCCATTTGCTTGGGGAATAAACACCAATGCAGCATCAATACTAAATTCTGTTACGTATGCTACTGCATCAGACTAAATACATGGCACGTGCATTCGCGAAACGTCGTCTTGTCGACTGGATCGACTTCCCATGGAGGAACGTGAGTAGAATACTTATGTTATTTTGTAGAGTTTAGAACGATGGGGAAGTCTTCCGTAAATGTTATCATAGACATTCCACTCGAGATACGGCGCAATTGTACTTAATACTGTGCTTAGAACTCTACGGAAGAAAATAGTTTGGGTATACGGCTGTTGTAGAACGTTGGTTCTTTCTTGTTAGGCAAGCAGACACTTGTAGATCGATATTAGGATGCTTTCTATCAGGCGTTCTCTTGCGTCACAGCGAGAGTCACCAAACGGTAAACTATGCGTGTTTAGATAACCGATGACTATGTGAGGGTGATGGAACTAATCAATAAATCTTTGAAATCTTGTTTTAGAGAGTTGATAACTTGAGGAGATGTATACAAACGTGATGGTGACTAGTTTATTAAATAGCACTGTTTCTAAAGCAACTGCCTCAAGAGGAGTTCGGAGTTGCTGTTGCTGACGACCAATGCTTCTACCGACTATTATAGCTACATCACCGGACGAAGCAACAGCGTCGCCTCGGTCTTTTCGGAAAACAGCCTATGACCAGAGAAAGTTTGCTTTCGTAGATATAAGATGTCTCCTGAACACACAGCACCTTTGAATTATATTTGTGATATTGTTTGCATTTTTGTGCTGTCTGTCAAGAGGAATTATGTTGGCTTATGGAACCTTTCCAGGCCCCATCATCCGGGGTTTGTCTTTCTTGGAGCCGTCGCGACAATCGCTCCACTCTCGAGGTGTTGCATGCGTCGCCTGGATTGTGGTTGTGCCCATCGACTCCTGGGAGCCACTCGACTTCCGCGTACACCGGCGAGGTGTATTCATGGTAGGCCTTGGCTCGAAAAGCAGGGCCTTGGAGGCCACCAACCCAGAGGGCGATGGGCCCTCTTTCAAAGACGGCGCAGCAGCACTGGCTGCTGTCATATAAGATGGGGGGGGGGAATTGCCGCGGCCACACTCTTTGTGGGCTGGGCTGATGCAGAAGTCTGCTGCAGCGTCGCCTCCATAAGCGTCTCACCAGCATACCGTGCGGTAGGGAGGAACGAAATGCGCTTTCGCGCTTCCTGAAAGAAAATGCTTGCTTTGATTTTTAGCGTGATTTTTTCTTTTCTCTCTTCCAAAAAGGACATGACCAGGAACATGCAGGGTGTTCACCACCGCAGTTTGTGCACTGCTGAATCTCAGTTCAACTGTCAACTGGACTCAAATAGTACAACTGTCAGCTGATTCTCAGTTCAACTGGATGGTCATGCGGGGCGCACTTCGCACATGTGGTACAGCCCCGGAAGCTCTAAGAGACGTGACCAAATCGCTGGCACTTAAAGCAGCGGAGTGGTTTCGGAACGCAGGGTCTAAGTCAAATTTTCACATAGCTTGTTTCAATATATTCTGGTAAAGTGCTTGTGCAGAAGGCCAAAATTAGCTGTTTAGTGGAGATCTTCTTGACATTCCACAGGATTTTTATTCTTTGGATATTTGTCACGTGCTGTTTCTTCCAGCTCTCAAGCAGTTAGGTTTCACTCAAGTCCACGGGATGATGCTCAGATACGGCTCCGCGTGTACTGTTCAGCGAACGGTGCGGAGTCATCGAGACGGGGTTATTACCAATCTCAAGAAGTACGGTCAGTTGCTCGAACTGATTCGTGTCACTGACTTTGAGCAACAGATCAACGCATCACATTTTCGTGACCTTGTAGTCGGGACCTAGTTTCTGAGTACGACACTTGGCCACAACAAATGGTGATATAGTTCTTGCAGTTTTATCAGGATTTTCAGAACTTACGGTGGGCTACTTCATGTATATTTCTTTGGACTGACCGAAAAGTTTCAAGGAGTCATCGGTCTGCCCTCTCTTGTACGGAAGACGATCGGGAAGTCGGAGTAACGAAGAAAAATAGATAAAAATGACTATCATTTCGGTAGCTCCGCCAGCCGCCCACCACCGAGCCCAGCAAAGGGACGCTACGAAGCCCGAACGCAACGAAGATGCCAGGCGTACATAGCTGCTACAACCTAATATGAGATACCCAAGTTAGTATGACTAGACCAGGTTAACCCTTGCCACCTGGAAATGTGGAAGTGAGAAGACGTGAGTAAAAAGACAGGAACGATTGAAAGTGAGAGAGAAAGGTGAAGATTGGAGAGGAGGAGAGGAAAAGGCAACGGCCGATTTTCTCCAGGTGGGTCAGCCTGGAGGTGCCATCTATGTGGTACAGAAGCCAAAGAGGTGCGTTCCCTCCGCCGAAGGGCCTTAAAGGTCCAAACACCCGACATCGGCTCAACCCCCAGGATCCCACTTTCCCCAGACACGGATAGGCCATGCACGGCTATACTCGAGAGGGTCCAACGCTCACGTGTTCGGGTGTGATGTCGCAGCACACCAAACGCCTGCCGGTGCAGACACCCCGGTGGGGATTACGCATGAATTGCAGTGAAGGGTAGTAATGAATATACTGAAGTAATTTCGACTCCCTCTTCAAGTTCGTTATAGAGATTTTATTGCTTGTTACTGGTAAGAACCCCCCCCCCGTCCTCTCATTTCTACGAAGCCTTGTTTGCAAACAGTAACTGTTAGAAATCCGGCTTCGGTATCTTGCGTATACGGTCAGAATAATGCATCACTGCGATACAGCCTTTTGTGTAGTCTATGTAGCAAGCACCTGGGATGCTGCTGTAAAATCCACAATATTTATTGGCAATAACGAAAGCCTTGTCCAAGAAGGCGTAAGTCATGGTTAGAGGCTGCTACGTGCTCCGCAAGTGTGTCGCAAGCGACAGTTTTTGTTTTTTCATCACACATATGCTGCTTCAGGCAGTTTTTCGAAATCTCATCTTATGTTGATGTAAACGTAGTCGCAGTTTGCCCATGGTGTACGTATATGACGCCGAAAAATTCTACATGGCCTTTCCATGTACCAGATTACGCTTAAACGTGCAGGAAAGATCATATACGCTCCGCGTTAGCTTCATAGGTTTTCTGATAACGTGCCAAGGCTTCATTTTTGGGATATTGAATGGCAATGTTAACTCAAGTACGCACGGCTAAGCGAGGTTACAGGATTTTCTGAACGATGTTCTACGCAATTAATGCTACTTCTGGAGTAACCGCAGTAAAAATGCTTACGATGGTCTGTGGACGTCCTGATTAGAGCAAGTTTTCCATGCTCGTGGTAGCATTTTTTCTTTAATAAGACAACGCGATCTCTGATAGTGATTGGCACAGATTACGTCTGAGTGAGAATAACCCGATATCTCGATTCGTACCATGGAATATCGTTCAGGCCTGCCGCATCGCAGGCCACGCGCCCTCAAGCTCGCGCCACCTTTTTTTTACTTGCCTTGAGTGAGCGAGGCCTGGGCACATGCTCTGAATACCTATGAAGTAAATGTAGCCTGTAGCACGTAGCACTAGTTGCAGCACGAACTGATATATGTGAAGATGCAGAAGTGATGTTTCCAAGCGTTGTATACAGAATACCTTGCGCGAGTCGCGACTAGCTTTACATTGGTGAAAGCGGTAATTTCGAGAGCACTTGAAACAAGAAATTAATGTATAACAGAAGTATCAGAAATAAATTAAGTGAATAAAGAATGTCGCTTCCAATGCACTTGTTGTGCACACGGCAGTCTGACCTTGACTAGGCTTCCGTCATTTCCAAGGAACCTGGATTTGAAGGCTCTTTCCTAGCAGTCAACAATGATAATTTTAATGGTTATAAGATAACAAAGTCGCTAATTGCCAAATTCATTAACTTGTGTGCATTACTTGAGCGTGTTCAAAAATATCTTGCATGTCCAATATTTTTGTCAGAAGAGGTTTGAATGGCCCGAAAACTCTAACCGAAACCCCCATTCGCTCCCCCGCCCCCAAAAAAAAGAATATCAAAAAGCTAAGACATCTCAGATGGAAGCGATCCTAATTGAGAAATTCAACGAACCTTTTGTCAGCTCGATATAGCCACATACTACATGGGGAGCGTTACGCTTACCCTTCATGCGGTATCACTGTGTGATGACCCTAATATGGGGACAACGGTTCGTGTACTAAAAGGCTTTAACGGTTCTCTTAGGCGGAGCCTCCGAGAACCCAATTGAGGACAAAGCCGTTGGTTTTGAACACACACACAAACTTTTAATGGAACTAAAAAAGGCTTAAAATAAGTGATAGAAAGAAATAGAAAGAGTAAAACAAACACTCAAATAGACATCACGGCGGTAAGACCCATTAGGGCTAGTGTGAAGCTAACTAGTGCGCGAGTCCGGGCATGCCACGACGGCAGGGACGCATAACAGTCTCGATGCGGAGACACGGCGACAAGTTGGCGAAACGAGTTGCGCTGGTCTCACCAAAGGTCGTGGTGTAAGTTGACTTACCGGGCGACCGGAGCGCGCCAGCTCTGGCTTGGAGAGGTAAAGCAGGCGGCTTGGTGGCACGAGCAGACGGCGGCGGCGTTCTGGCCGGGCAGCTGGGTGTAGAGCTCGGGCCCGTAGCCCGACTGCTCTTGTCCTGCCCACGGGCACAGAAGCTCGAACGCCGGCCTCTGGAAGCAGGTGGCACGACAGACGGGGGCGGCGTTCTGGCCGGGCAGCTGGCGTAGAACTCGGGCCGGTAGCCCGACTGTTCTCGTCCTGCCCACGGGCGTAGAAGCTCACCGGCCTGAGGAGCTGACGGCACGCTCGGGTAGACGGGCGACCCACAGGAACGGGCTGGCAGGAGGCCCCGGTCGGGTGAAGTCCTGGTGTCCCGGGTCCGGAACCCGACGGCCCGTCTTCAACTCCCGGTGGTTGACCTCCTCCTGGCGTCGCTTCCTGGAACTCTCCCGGCTTCTCCCCGCGTCTCTCCGGCGTTGTCGTTTTTCTCCTTCCAGTAAGGAATTTCCCTGGGCGCGCGCACGCCTTGTCGTCTGCTCCTGACCGTCCCGATCACCGCACCATGCCGCGCACCACACATCACATAAGCCCATTTTTTAACAAGTTTTTAAGAAGAAAAACTGCCGCTCAGTGCGCGACATAGTTCACGCATGCTCGGAACACTACAGTCATGGTCCTTCACAAGAACTCACTGTCTGGTTCCATGGCACAGTTCACTTAGCACACATATAAAAGCGTTAAAGGATAACACAATTCAAAGAAAACACAGCAAGTGAAAAAGGAAAAATACTAGCATCAAAGATTAATAGCATGGCATTGCGATGACACAAGCTTGCTATAGTAACGGTAACATGAAGAGGCGTAGGGTTGCTGCCCCCCCCCCTGTATTCTACTCATGTAGTCCGCCCTACGAAGTTGCGCACGTTGGCTTTCGCGAAGGTCATCGCCAAGTTTAATTGCTTCTACACCCGGGCCCTCATTTGTTGTGAAGGTAGGTATAGGGGTGTCCGTCACCTCCTCTACCACCCCGATGAATGATGCTGAGTGTGGGGAATTTTCCGGTTCACGCTCTTCATAGCGCTTCAGCATGTTAATATGGAACAGTTTTGTGGTATGTCCCAAGTCCAACCAGTATTCAAAGTTGCTTTTTTTTCCTGTGACCAAGAAAGGCCCCTTCCAGTGCATAAACAGTTTGTTTGGCGTTGTTGGAAGCAGAATAAGGGCACGGTCACCAACTTTCAGCTGGCGCATCTTGCTTCCCCGGTCGTAGTAATTTTTCTGGGTTGTTTTAGATCGCGACAAGTTCTCTTCTGCTAACCGTAGTGTCTTTTCCAGACGATCTCGGAGATCCAAGACATACCCATATGTGGTCTTGATTTCATCGCCTAGGTGGTCTCCTGTCCATAGTTCCTTAAGTAGACTGATTGGGTCTCGGACGTGTCGACCGTAGATCAACTCGAAAGGAGAAAACCCCATGCTGGCTTGAGGCACTTCACGATACGCAAACAAGAGGGGTGCTAGTAATTGATCCCATGACTTTGGTTCTTCTTGGCACTTCTTGCGTAGCATTTGTTTCAACGAGCCATTAAATCGCTCCACCAGACCATTACACATGGGATGGTACGGCGTCGAGCTTAGATATTTGATAGCTAACAAGTCATTTATCTCTCTCATTAGGTCCGATGTGAAACAGGAGGCCTGATCGCACAGTATCTCACGTTGAAAACCAATGCGAGAAAACATTTCTATCAGTCCTTCGGCCACCTTAGCCGAATCGATCGACGGCAAAGCTATCGCATCTGGATACCGTGTAGCAAAGTCCACTAGGGTCAGCATGTACCGGTTACCCTTATTTGACGTAGGATTTAAGGGTCCAATTATGTCCACCGCCACTCTTTCAAATGGAATGTCTTTTAAAGGGACGCGACCAACAGATGCCTTGCCCACCTTGCTCTTAGGATACGTTCGCTGGCAAGTGTCGCAAGAGCGTACGTATCTTCTCACTGCTTCTTGGACTCCTGGCCAGTAAAAGGGTTCAAGAACCCGATCAATTGTTCTCTTAATTCCTTGGTGCCTTGACGTAAGGTTTTCATGTGCCAAAGTGAGCACTTCGCAGCTTAATCTTTGAGGTACTACCCCAGGCAGCACACCAGCAATGGTCCAACCATGGCCCAATGCTGGCATAAATTGGTACCAATATTGGACCAACGTTGGCATATTGGCAAAGTGCAACCCAACCCAATGCTGGCCCAGCGTTAAAGCCAAGATTGGACCAATGTTATGCCAATGCAGCAGCCATTGTGCTGCCAGCGTAGGACCAGCGTTAAAGCCAAGATTGGACCAATGTTATGCCAATGCTGCAGCCATCGTGCTGCCAGCGTAGGACCATCGTTAAAGCCAAGATTGGACCAATGTTATGCGAATGCAGCAGCCCTTGTGCTGGCAGCGTAGGGCCAGTGTTGAGCCATATCGTTGCCATTATTAATGCCAGCGTTGAGCCAATGCCCTTTGCACGACGATTATTTTAGATACGCTGGCTCTAGAGCACGCAGCCATTCTTACCGCAAACCTTTTGCCAGAGGCATTTTTTATAACAATTTTCCGCATTCCGTCTTCCTCAATAGTAGCTAGGAAAGCTCGACAAAAAGATGTCATGAAGCAGAAGTCATCTATACTTGCAAATAATAATAAAAGGATACTGAAAGGGACTTTTATGACAGTTTATTTACGAATAAATGTTCACAAACAGGCTTTTTCTGTGGACCTGGATGGGTGACGCTCGGTTATCTTCAAACAGTTTATTTACACGCACTGCCCTCAGGATAGGAATTGGGCAAGGTGCCGAGGAGGGTAGGTTGGTCAGGGGTTTCAGTGCAGGGAGCTGACGTCGGTAGGCAGGTTGGTCAGTGCTTGGATGACGGCGGGCTGATCAGGCTCCCGAGGACCACGATAACGCGGTGGTTTCGTTGAAATTGCTACCATTTCCCATAGCGACTTCACCGTTACTTGGAGATGCTTGCACTGTAAAATAAAAAGAAACATTATCAGAGATGTTGGTATAACAAATGTATGTGGCAGTGTTTTCATATAAAAAATCGCCATACCGCAACAATATTATGAGTCTGAGAAGAGAGGCATATATGTCGAAGGGGCAAATCAAGAAACTTTCTTGCAAGATTTGTCAGGTAACACTTTTTAATATTTCGACATATATGGCATATTTCGTAGGTGTAACAGAATATTTAGAACAAACATAAAATGCGCAGGATCCGTCCGCCTTGTTTACACCCCACACCTAGTCAACGTAGCACTTTATAATTAAAAAATTGCAGCAAAACCTGCTACAGTACAAAAAGCCTAGTTTCAGACTGTCTAGGCAGAATGCGGCCTTCGTGGGAAATTTTTAATGTGGAAACCGAGAAGTTCCTTCAGGAAACACTAGCAAAAGAGGCATTTATTATACGAAAAGAAAGAAATACTGCCGGCTGGAAATGATGCTTGACCTAGAACAGTGAGAAGAAGCGCGGTTCCTCGGTATCACTAGCAGGATCAGGCCGCGCGCATGGCTTGATAAAATCATAGTCCTGGAGTTTGCGTGAAATTGACAGAGATTTACACGTGTTCTACTCCGGGCCCTATTCAAAGGCTGCGAATAAAAAGAGCTATGTAATTGCAGGCACTCTACATTAGCCAGACCTGTTTCAGTAATATATATACCGCGTGATATTGCTTGGGTGATACTGCTCCTTATAAAACTTACAACATGCGCAAAACAAATGCACTCACCATTCTAAGATCCATGCTTCTGTGTATCCGAGTTCATCCCACATCGAAGGCGGTGGCCACGGGCGCCGACTTTTTTTCTAATTGTTGTTTCGCCTATATTAATTCTAACACTTACAAAAATTTGTGGCCACATTGCTGCGTATTTCAAGATGTAGGCTTCACAGTAGGAATGACGACCGCAAGCGAGCATTTTTCAGGACAGGAGTGCGCTGGCAAGAACGGACAAGACGGCAAGCACTCAGGTGGCGTTGCACCCAGTCGGCGTGCTAGCGATGCATAGAAGGAAAGAGTGAAAGGAAAGGGTGAATGAAGCAAGCGGTGTAAACGCCACTTTCCCCCGCTGGACCTAGCCCGACCGCGTTCCTTGGGCGGCAGCGACGGAGGGAGACAAGGAGGACAATAGTGACCCCACCGCTTTTCCCAGTGCTTCCGAGACCATCCAATTCGACACAGCAGCTTACAGCTGTCTGAGTGCTTGACTGATAGCTTTCACCAGACTCACGTGGGTGCGTGGGGCAGAGGCAAGGGGGGGGGGGGGCTGAAGGACGAAAAGCTAGGCGAAAAGAAATCCGGAATGCGCCGTGCCAACTACAGGCAAAGACAAGAGGAAAAGCCAAAACGTGCAATTAATTTTTTTTTCTGTCACGGGCATTCATACAAGGAGCTTACTACAGATGCACGAAAAAGCAAATATATTGGAATAGGAGCATGATGATTATGTCACCGCAACATGCCATGCATGCTAAACAAACAAGCAAAAGTTTCACTAATACATATGCGCTCCATCTCTATGCAATATAAAACGGTTCCATCAACTCTGTGGCACTGTAATTCTCGATTATCCTCGGAATCCTGATCCTCCAAAGCCGCGGAGCGTACATGCAAAATATACAATGTGCAGACAAATTCGCAATACCGTTGCTTCTTATGGAAAGCTCATGTTCCCTTGCACGATCAATAAAGCAGCGGCTAATTTTATGCGACTTCCCCTGCTTGCTACGTGGTGCACTGGCTTTTCTCTTTAGGGGGCGCATTTCGGTGAACGCGAAGTACAAAAATGGCGGTGTACCATGCATGGAGTTGACATGGAAGAGCATATTTCTGGTTCCTGCGCAGTGTGCCTGTGATCAGTGCATTAGTTTTCAAAACACGTTGTTCAATATCAGCAAGT
Source organism: Dermacentor variabilis (assembly GCF_050947875.1). Taxonomy (NCBI): domain Eukaryota; kingdom Metazoa; phylum Arthropoda; class Arachnida; order Ixodida; family Ixodidae; genus Dermacentor; species Dermacentor variabilis. The sequence goes on from NC_134575.1 coordinate 136,087,428, forward strand.
AGTAGAGCACTAAAAACTGACAAGGCGAAAATTGGCTTATTACGGGCCAATGTCCTCCAAAGAAAGCCTACTAGTAACCCATATTGGCAAATCCGTACGAAAGTCGGTCCAATAATTCCCGCCTTGTAGAACGGCAGCGCCAATATTGTTTACTGACTGTGCAATGTGGGCCAACATTGGATCTCTATCAGAATGGCACAGCCAATATTGTTTACTGACTGTGTAATGTGGGCCAACGTTGGATGTCTATCAGAATGGCACCGCCAATATTCGCGCTACGCTGTTAACCTTAGGCCATCATTGGGCCAGGATTCAGAATGGCACTGCGAATATTGGAATCACGCTGTTAATCTTAGGCCATCATTGGGCCAGGAAGTGCCAATATGTTTCCAACGTTGGCCCGACCTGACGTGCCGCCTGGGACCACTTGTTCGGTCATTTTGCCCGAGGGTAGCCGGTAACGACGATACAGCACTCCCCTTACTACTTCAAATGAGTAGGATGCTAATCCTTTGCCTTGGAATACTTGACCCACTTTGTTCCTGCAAGATTCTAAGGTCTTATCTTCGTTCTGGGCCATGGTAAGATCCTTCCTAGTTATTTTCAAGGCGCTGATATTGATCGTGGATGTTTTCGGCTGTTGGTCTCGGCTCTTGATGCCGACCAGCAAAGCATCCGGGGAATGGTCTTCTCCCTTGGTTCTTTTCTCACTTGCTATACCATCTTCGATGGGCTGCTTCAGCCTTTGTGTCCAGGTTTTCTCTGGATCAACAGGTTCTCGTGATCCTGGCACATTTCCGATAATAACATCATATAAAGGAGCTGTCATACACTTGACAATCAACGTACCAGAAAAATAATGTGAATGAATTTCAACCTTAGCCTTGGGAACTTCAATGCTGCTGCCATCCGCCAGGACAAGCTTAGCGTTGGTACCTGTCAGAGCCTTGTCTGGTACGAGGGAACGACGCACGACGAGTGTATTGCTTCCCGTATCTCGCAAGACTGGCGCGGTCTGTCCGAAGATGACGCCCTTGAGCACTGGCATCTTGTGTGCTACAGTCTTTGTGGGGGTCTTCACCGTGATAGCTATGTCTTCTTGTTCAATGACTACTGCGTTGGAATCTTCCAGGCGTTCTTCTGGCGACAATAGGCAAGACGTCTCCTTTGGTGGACCATTTTTCTTGGTGCAGGCTTTGACATCATTCCCGGGCTTACGGCAATATCCGCAGTACGCTTGCCTCAGCCTAGATCGGCAGTCCGATGCCCCATGACCCAGCCTTCCACATGCGAAGTATCGCATTGGAACTCTCGGATGAGCTTCCGGTTTTCTCCATATTTTTAATGCCTTCCGATTTCTGCCGGAACACTAAAAAATTGGGCTGTCTCTGAGCCTCTAAGAAATTATCGGCAGCTTCGGCCATGTCATCTAGCTGGCGGTAGCTCTTCTCGCGCAGGAAGAGTCCTAACCGTTGATGACAGTTGTTCAGAAACTGCCCCGTCACCACTACGTTGCGAAGTTCCACATATTCCTTTTCGGTTTTGGACATTTCCACCCACCGATCAAAGAAACTCAGTAGCCTAGTTGCGTACTGCTTTCCAGTTTCGCCATCTTGGGGTTTGCTCTGTCGGAACTTCTCCCGATAGCCTTCCGCCGTAAAACAAAAACGCTGGAGCAACGCCAACTTGGCTTTATCGTAGTCGAGGGAGTCTTCCGGAGACAGACGTCCAAAGACTTTCAGAGCTTCTCCGCTCAAGCATAAACTTAGAGCCGTGGCCCACTTGTCTCTAGGCCATTCTTGTCCGGTGGCGACGCTTTCGAGCCTTTTTAAATAGGCATCCAAGTCGTCCCGGTTTTCATTGAATCCCTGTATCAAACTGTGAGGATTCACGCTAAGTGGTGCACTCCATGCAGGCCCTCGGTCAGCTGTTCTTGCAGCATCCGTTGCCGCCATTTGAAGGCGCAACTGAAGCGTTCACTCCTCCAGTTCTAGCTGCCGTTGGCTCGTCTCACCACGATTGCCCTCAGCTTCCGCGACATTAAGCCGTAACTGTAGATTCTTCTCCTCTAATACAAGCTCCTGCTTTTTAGCCTCGCGCTCCGCTGCCCGCTGTTCTCGCGCACGCGCTTCCTAATCGTTCAACCATGTCTTCAACTCGGTACCTTCTAGCCCCATGCATTCGGCTAAGGCTAACAAGTCTCGTGAGCTAGGATCCATAGTTCCTAGCCTTTAGAAAAAAAGTCCGAATGAACGGCTTTGTCCTGTCGTGGACGCCAATTTGTGATGACCTTCATATGGGGACAACGGTTCGTGTACTCAAAGGTTTTAACGGTTCTCTTAGGCGGAGCCTCCGAGAACCCACTTGAGGACAAAGCTGTTGCTTTTGAACACACACACAAACTTTTAATGGAACTAAAGAATGCTTAAAATGAGTGATAGAAAGAAATAGAAAGAATAAAACAAACACTCAAATAGACATCACGGTGGTAAGAAACATTTGGGGCTAGTTTGAAGCTAACTAGTCCGCGAGTCCGGGCTTGCCACGATAGCAGGGACGCATAACAGTCTCGATGCGGAGACGTGGCGACAAGCTGGAGAAAGGAGTTGCGCCGGTCTCACCAAAGGTCGTGGTGTAAGTTGACTTACCGGGCGACCGGAGCGCGCCAGCTCTGGCTTGGAGAGGTAAAGCAGGCGGCTTGGCGGCACGAGCAGACGGCGGCGGCGTTCTGGCCGGGCAGCTGGCGTAGAACTCGTGCCCGTAGCCCGACTGTTCTCGTCCTGCCCACGGGCGCAGAAGCTCACCGGCCTGAGGAGCTGATGGCACGCTCGGGTAGACGGGCGACGCACAGGAACGGGCTGGCAGGAGGCCCCTGTCGGGTGAAGTCCTGGTGTTTCGGGTCCGGAACCCGACGGCCCGTCTTAAACTCCCGGTGGTTGATATCCTCCTGGCGTCGCTTCCTGGAACCCTCCCGGCGTCTCCCCGCGTCTCTCCGGCGTTGTCGTTTTTCACTTTCCAGCACGGAATTTCCCTCGGCGCGCGCATTCCTTGTCGTCTGCTCCTGACCGTCCCGATCACCGCAACATGCCACGCACCACACATCAGACACTGGTATAAACGGCCATTTCAAGTACATGGCAAGCCTGTAATCATGGAAAAAATACCCAACGTTTTACAGCGAAGCTGTTTATGACCGGGTTCCGTGGATATTTTGTGTCCGTCAACTAATCTGTGCGTTCAAAACTGAGCTTGCGAAATTGATGCAAAATCGCTTCATTTTATGCAAAAGCTTACACGTCTCATCACTTGCATATGCATTTTCAGTAGATTACTTGTAATAGGCACCATTTTCAATGTTACTAGACTCCCAGGTAGATTTTGTTTTTCCTTGCCTACGGGGGTGTGAGCCTTTGCTTCCAAGATATGCTAAATTGGCGGTTATTGAACAATCCCTCATCCCTCATAACTTATCTTTGGTGTTCATCAAGAAACCAACAACAGTTACCATGCGTACAATCGCTTTCGTCGCATTCACGACGACCTTGTGTTGGACGCAAAATGCCTTCTAAAGACTGACATTATGTTGGCTGAAGTCGGAAGAAAAATCTTTTGCTGAAACATTCGACATACATAACGATTACTTCTGGCCTTGTTGATACGACATCTGTGGTATAGTTTTTTAGTACGGAAACTCTTTCGCACATACACATGAAAGGGTATACACAAGCGCTAATTTTCAACAGAATGTTTATTAGAAGCACTATCACTATTTATGTATGCCATGCAACAACTCAGACATACACAAATAGTGGTGCATCTATATACGACAATTCATTCCTTGTTAAATATAGTGAAAACGCGTTAAAACAATCTTTGTGATTTCCTCTTTGCGCTTGCGCACAACAAACTTTTTTGGAAAAGAGACGAGTGACCACACGTGCTGCAGCAGGCTGCTGAATAGCCATCATCACCATTCTTTAAATTGTTGCAGTGCTCTCTAAACACTTTTACATGGGGCAATGTCTCTTTCCGCGCCCACACCCGAAACTAAAGAGGCAGCAGGCGCTAACGCTACGCTTGTTAAACAGATACCTATCCAAACCCCGCCACGTTATACGTCATCTCCCCGGACATCTACCCCGACGACGCGTGCCCCTCGTGCGGCGACACGGCGACACTGGCACATGTTCTCTGGGAGTGTAGAAATGCTCCGGCCGGCACTACCTTGAACAAATGGGCGAAGATCCCACGAAGCCCGCTACCACAAGATCAGCAATGGGCCTTCCAGCAGGCCCGCGCAGCCGCCGCCAGGTACTCCCTTACGGTCCCGGCATGGGAAACGCACGCTGCGCACTTACCCACGTCCTGCAGGACCTTTAATAAAGTTTACCCAATACAATCTCTGAGCCTATTGTTTAAACATCGCCCAGTTTGCCCTACGTAATGTCTATCACACGACAGTGGTATTTGTTTTTCCACGCCATCTTTGCATGATACGAACCGTGTTCTATGGTTCTTGTTACAGCCTTCCCTTTTACCAGAAACTGCTGCTGCTTTTGCATAGCTTCCTCAGCTTGTTCGGGGCCGTGAAAACCACGCGAATATTTGCCCAAGTACTCACCTTCTCACATCGAAGCTGTATATGGCTAGTCGATTCTTCCATTCATCTGTCGCCTGTATGCCGAAAACTCGTCCGGCGTAAAACCATGCGCATGCACGAAAAAAAAGAGAGGCGCGTGATTGGCTGCGCCAGTAGCGACGTCGTCGCTCTCCGTCGCAGCCGAGCCCGCGCAGCAGTTTCTTTCTGGATCCGAATTGGGTAGGCCACGCGTCATATGCACTCCTTAGGAGCAGACAGCATTTGATCGACAACACCGCAAACAGAACCGGGAACGAGCTCGCCTACGCCTTACTGATTCTGCTGCCCGTGCAGCCGAGCGCCAGCAGCAACTGCGCACCGAGGATTCGGCGGCCTACCAAGCCGTCGTTTAATGAACAGTGGAGATTAATTCATTGATAGACACGGGGTGCGGAACGTGTCAGCTTCGCTAGTTACCCATCTGTACGGAGGGCTTGGGTGGTGATTCTTATGTTATGGTGCAATTTTTTGCAGGTATGGCACAGTGGCAACTTTCTTCGGTCACTGAAGACCGTTCTTTTGTAGTCCTAATAGCTGGAAGGTCGCTTCCTGGGTAATGCTTCCGCAACCTATACCAGAGTGTCCACGGGATATCCTGCTTTCCTGAGGCGAACCTTTTGGCTATATAGGCTGTTCCCAACAATCTCTGAACATGTTTTTTGAGACCATTATTAAGGCAGCGTCGGACGATGCCCCGGGCCTCTTAACCAATTTCTAAGGGCAAGAGCGCAAGGCAAAAGTGATTTCTTTCCCCTGGGTTTGTAAGACCAGCACGTGCGGTTTGCATGAAAACGAAAACGTTAATCGACGAAATTCATAGACCAATCGTCACCCGGAACTTCATGTGTGAGGTCCAAGGGCTGCAAACATTCTCGAACCTTTGTTAGTATGTTAGAGGGTTCAGGTTCGAAGGAAACTGTCACACTTAGGCAAATACAGATAGTAATTCACACATTTCAAACATATAAAAACTATTGTGCCCGTAAGACGCGATGTTTTTTTCCTGGCGACAAGAAGGCGATCTTGGACTGAACAGCACGACGATGGTATTCTTCTGTTCCACGACATTGCGCGATGTAGATTTTGCGGTCACTGATGTCGCCAACCGGAAATTTACTGGTTGGAACGGACCATTACGCAAATGTTTTATTTCCTTCTTCTAAAACATTCCTCCGTCGCAAAACTGTGCTGGAGCCCTTCGTGCCTCTTGAACTTTCCGTAGGTTACATCACAACTTTTGGCATGCAACTTACTTTGCTATGAGCTCACATTGCTTCGCGGTGAATGACTCGGCTGTGTCAAGGCCATGGCATCCGTAGACATTGCCGAGGTACCAAACAGCTACAATCTCGGCAACGTGAGCACCCATTTATTGCGATTCAGCATTGTTTTCCTACTTCAGCCGTTCGGGGCTATCCATCCATCTATCTATCTATCTATCTATCTATCTATCTATCTATCTATCTATCTATCTATCTATCTATCTATCTATCTATCTATCTATCTATCTATCTATCTATCTATCTATCTATCTATCTATCTATCTATCTATCTATCTATCTATCTATCTATCTATCTATCTATCTATCTATCTATCTATCTATCTATCTATCTATCTATCTATCTATCTATCTATCTATCTATCTATCTATCTATCTATCTATCTATCTATCTATCTATCTATCTATCTATCTATCTATCTATCTATCTATCTATCTATCTATCTATCTATCTATCTATCTATCTATCTATCTATCTATCTATCTATCTATCTATCTATCTATCTATCTATCTATCTATCTATCTATCTATCGTGCGGGTTCTTGCTCTCGCGGTGGTTGTGTGGGGGCCATTGCGTTGTGTTGCCGGGGGCTCCCTGTCCCTCTTCTCCTTGCCTGGACGGGGTAGCAGCGGGTCATAAAACGCTGTCGCTCTGCTGTCATCCCGCCGACGGGAAGGTCAATAGGCTTTCCCCATTGGCCGAAATTTTGGGGGGATTCGGGACCTGCTTGTGCGCACTCCTGGTACGCGCGCGCAAGGCGGGATCCGGGAGTGACCACATCGGGGCGTGTGAAGGTGCGTACGTGTTCCTCTCTGACGGCGGCGGCTCCCTTTGTCTGCTGCTGGCCGATGTTTACTTCGGCTCGGCGAGGTCCCGGCCACGGCAGGCGCCCGCACTCTTCCGTCGTGTCGACGTCCTGAGGCAGCGTCTTCCAATCGTGCCCCCGTTTATTCCTCTGTAGTTTCTTTCTATTTCCCTTTTTTCTTCTGTGGGGCGCGCAATGGCAGGTACTCACCGAAAGATAGGCAGCTTCTTACTGCTGGGGTTCTTTGTTCTCACTCTGTCGCACACGGAGCGGCCGCCGCGGGCGCAGACGCGGTGCCCTGCACGCGTGGCGGCTCGGAGTGCTCGAACCCGCGGTGGTCGTCCGGCGGGCGTTATATCTGAGCGAGGAGACCAAAAATGTGGGCTCACTCTACGTCTCCCCGCACGGCGTTGCCAAGTGGCTCCCGAGAAGTGGAGCTTCACGACGCAGCACGACAGCTTACGGCGATAGACCCACTGCAGGTTCGAGCACCGAGCCGAAAGGCCTGGCCGGCTCTGGCCTGGCCAGAGCCGGTCAACAAACCAGAGCGGGCGAACCAGAACACCTCGAGCAGCGATTGTGCGCCAGATGTTGGGTGAGGGCATCTTCGTGACACCATGTCGCCAGTGCGCCTCGACAAACCAGAACGGGCGAACCAGAACACCTAGGGCAACGATTGCGCGCCAGGTGTTCGGTGAGGACGTCATCGGGACGACACGTCGTCAGTGCGCATCGAAAAACCAGAGCGGGCGAACCAGAGCACCTGGAGCAGCGATTGTGCGCCAGATGTTGGGTGAGGGCGTCATTACGAGGCCACGTCGTCAGTGCGCCTCGACAAACCAGAGCGGGTGAGACAGAACACCTGGGGCAGCAATTGCGCGCAAGGTGTTGGGTGAGGGCGTCATTATGACGCCACGTCGTCAGTGCGCCTCGACAAACCAGAGCGGGCGAGACAGAACAGCTGGGGCAGCAATTGCGCGCCAGGTGTTGGGTGATGGCATCTTCGTGACACCATGTCGCCAGTGCGCCTCGACAAACCAGAGCGGGCGAATCAGAACACCTGGGGTAACGATTGCGCGCCAGCTGATGGGTGAGGGCGTCATCGTGACGTCATGTCACCAGTGTCCCTCGACAAACCAGAGGGAGCGAACCGGAATGCCTGGGGCAGAGATTGCATACCACGTTGTTGGGTGAGGGCATCGTCGTGACGCCACGTTGGCAGTGGGCCTTGACAAACCAGAGCGGGCGAACCAGAAAACCTGGGGCAGCGATTACGCGCCAGGCGTTGGGTGAGGGTATCGTCGTGACGCCACGTCGCCAGTGTCCCTCGATAAACCAGAGCGGGCGAATTAGAACAGCTGCGAAAGTGATTGCGCTCCAGTTGTTGGGTGAGGGTATCGTCGTGACGCCACGTTGTTGGTGGGCCTCGAGAAACCGGAGCGGGCGAACCAGAATATCTCGGGCAGAGATTGCGCGCCAGGTGTTGGGTGAGGGTATCGTCGTGACGCCACGTCGTCAGTGCGCTTCGAAGAAACAGAACGGGTGAATTAGAACACCTGCGGTGGTGATTGCACGCCAGGTGTTGAGTGAGGGCATCGTCGTGACGCCACGTCACCGGTGGGCCTCGAAAAATCAGAGCGGCCGAACCAAAATACTTCGGGGGGAGATTGCGCGTCCAGTTTTGTGGTGAGGGTATCGTCGTGACGCCACGCGCCAGTGCCCCTCGACAAACCAGAGTGGGCGAACCAGAACATTTGCGTGAAGGATAGCGCACCAGGTGTTGGGTGAGGTCATCGACGCGACGCCACGTAGCCAGTGCGCCCCGACTAACCAGAACGAGCGAACCGGAACACCTGGGGCAGCGATTGCGGGCGAGGTGTTGGGTGAAGGGGAAGACATCGTCGTGACGCCATGTCGCCAGCGCTCGTCGACGGAGCAGACAGGGCACCGCGACGCTGCGGGGCGAGATGGGTTGCCGGCGACGAGGCAGTCACGCCTCTCGTTGCGTAGGACATCGGTGCCATGCGTCGTCTTTAATTTCTTAGCAATATGGTCCAAATGGTGCCAGTCTGCATCTAACATGCTAACGTAGAAAATGTACGCAAAAAATCACCCGCACAAATTTATTTGCAAAACTCGATAATAAAGTGGGCAACGAAAATCAAAAAGATTACTCCCAGCGCAAAACTGGAAGGACCGCTCAGCCGCATTAAAATGAAAATTAATGCTTTCGCATTCACTACTCGGATGTGATCAGTTGTCCTCCGATTTGTTTACAAGCCGTCAATCATCGCATGGTAATAGGTGTTTTGATGGAGCGGGCTCTAATTGATAGCAGTATTCTTCCATTATAAGTGTACATTCGTCCGTAAGTCTTGTTTGGTCCTTCTTGCTAGCAAACACTATACACGGAGTTTTGCCTGAAATGCAGATGAAGAAATATTAGTAAGAAATATTGAATGGCTCGCAAAATATTGATGTTTTATAAAGTAATAAGAAAAAAGTATCAAGGGCTTAGGAACGCGAATCGACTGGTAATCTAGTAAGCGAACGCTATCTAAATGGTAAAGATATCCGTTACGATGGTTTCATAAAAGGCCTAAAGATTGCAAATTTTTTTTTCAACACCAGACCAGCTGATAACGCACGTCTCAGTAAATATATGTTCTCAAAGTGTAATTGAAATTCGCCTTCTTTGATGACAAGAAATCATTCGCTTCGTTTGATGTGGGGCAGTTGCAACCATGCGTTTTGCAATGTGACACACAAACAGCACCAGAACGTCGCATTTCCACAAGAAAGTTATGCCTTCCCAGGTCTACTCTTTTAAGAGCTTAGGTTTCAGGCTCTTATCACTTCAGATTGATTGGTCTTTGGAGAATCTTTTTGCAAATTATAGGACAAAATTAATGGTAAATCTTGACGTCTTCAAACGTTTTGTGCGCAAACAAACAGGGACGAGGAATAGGGGCAACACAAGGACGAGCGCTCGTCCTTGTGTTGCCCCTATTCTTCTTCCCTGTTTGTTTGCGCACAAAAAGTTTTAAGATGAATCTGTTGCAACTAGGCCGACTCGCAGTTATGTTTCAAATCTTGACGTTTGTGAAGAATGACTCTAAAGATGAGAAGAGCCGGCATGGTGCCGAAGCCACCATAATGTACACCAATACGATGGTCTTCACCAATGACCTTTACTTTGCTTGGAAGTATGAATGTAATAGGTTTGTTTTGCAAAATACAGATAGCTGACGATAGAAAATATTCTTGGCTAGACTTTAGCGAAATCGAAGAAACCATTGTTATAGTTTTACAAGGTCTGAATGCTTAGTTATAAACCTTGCATTATTGTTGCTGAATCCGTATCATAGAGCAATACAGAACATAAGCTGCACCCTTATAGGTGCGCATCGAAAAGTTAACATTGTGTGCTTACAAATAATTAAAAAGGAGAACCGCTGCTGCTGGGAATATTATTATTTGTGAGAAACAACGATGTATTGCCTGCCGGTTGAAGAAAGACATACGAGGGGGTATCAAAAGGTTTTAATTATAATGAGGAGTTAATAGAGATATTTAAATGAAACTTTTGTGCATAATCAGCAGTTTTCATTCCACAGGCTGTAGAAGACATCAATCTGCATGATGAGCAAAATTAAAGCGCGCAATGTCATAAGTTTCCTCCATATGAAGATCAACAACGTATGACAAATCCACGACGAAATGAAAGTTGTCGATGGAGATGAAATTCTGTCATATGACGCGGTTGATGAGGTGGAAGAGGAACATTCAAAGTGGTCGTGTGTCCCTTGCATACGAGGCACGAGAGGATTGACCTTCAATAACGTATAACCCTGCCATGGTGAAGAAAGTGGACGCCGTTATCCTCGATGACAAGATCGGTCACAGAAAGAGTGATGGCGGAGACTGGACTAAGGTACGGTACTGCGTTGAAGATTATTCACGAGGAACCGGACATGTATAAAGTGTATGCATGCTGGGTACCTCGCATGTTGACACCTATTCAAAAGCAAACTCGCCACGACTCAATAATTTGACTGTGTTGCAGTGGAATTACGACAATTTTTTTGCTCATCTCGTCAATGTGGAGAAGTTCTGGGTATGCCTCTACAATGCTAAGGCCAAAAAATGAGCAAGGAGTGGAAACATCCGTCCCCCCCCCCCCCTCCCAAGAAAGCTAAGGTCCAGAAATCTACCTGGAAGGGGACGCTGTCCCAATATTGGTATAGCTGCGGGGTAAGCTTGACCAATTTCTTTACGAAGGGCAAGACGCTCAACTGCCATAACTATGGCAACCTTATGGTGAAGCTTCATGATGCATTGAAACAAAAACGTCTTGGCATGGTCATAAAAGGCGCCCGTCTGCTGACCGACAATGCACCCGTCCATAAGGCACAATCATCCGCTGCTGCCGCTCACCGGTTAGGCTAAGAACTTTTGCAATATCCATCTTATTCGCCTGATCCTCCGCCAAGCGACTTTTTCCTTTTTCCCGAAATGAAGACACCATGCCGCGGCCGGTGGTTTGACGACAGAGAGGATGTCACTTTCGAACTGGAACAGTGGTTTTCGAGCATAGCGAAGGACTTCTACAAAGAAGGCTTGAAACAGGTGAAAAAAACGCAGGCAAAAATGTGTGACTCTGCAGGGAGACTACGTGGAGATGAAATGCAAGTGATATACCACAGGAACTGGTTATATTATGTTTTTTTTTATTTCACTGTGATAATAAAACTTTTGGATACGCCCTGGTATTTACTTTTCATCAATTTTGGTGCCATAAGGGGAGCTAAGTTTATGCACAGAAATGTTTGCTGTGCTTGCTACAGATATTATGAAAGGCTAAGGAAAAAATTCTCAGCAGCAGTGGAGTGCATGAGAATGAGACAGAAGCACGTATTGAGCAACACAAAGCTGCATCGGGAGCTTTTCATGTGCCTCTTAAATTTTCTTATTGACACTCTTAATCTATATAGAATATTTGAGAAGCTGAATAATGAATAAGACTAATGATCTAATTAAGTGGAATGAAGAAGATAATTTGAATGTCTCCAAGCGAGGGAAACAACATAATTTTGGTGCTTTCCAGCTACCTGGAATTTGCATATTTTAAACTCTGGCTAAAGTCAGCTGGGACGCCCTGTATCAGTTATTGCAGTGTCGGTCCAAGAAGATGCGAGGTGTCGGCCAGGCCGGGTTTCGTTTTTAGGGCGTAGGTATTACCCTCCAGCACAGCCAAATTTGATGAAGACGACTTTAATTAAGCAAATAATGAATGCGGAAAAAGGCACTCAGAACTGAAACAAACAAAGCGCTCTGCTTGTCTGCTCTGCTCAGGCAGCATCATTGTGTGAAAGCTTCACATAAAGGACGCCAACATTTTTGCACATATCCAACAGCAATAGCTTGTGCAGCCCTTAACAGCAATGTTTCCTCTGATCTAGCTATTGTGACATAGTAGTGATAGGTAAGTACATAGTGGCTAAACTGTGAATGACGAAACTATGTTTTTACAGGGTGTACCTCTGCCTAGAAAAACAAATTACACTCAAAGCACAAGGATAGCAGCGAACACAGTCGGCGATTGTCGGAATCTCATCGGGGGCAAGCACGTCGGCTCGATGGTTCCAAAGTAATGGCTGGTGCCAGCGTGTCCTCGACGAAGGACAATACATTTCGCGTCGCGCACATAGTAAGGTTACACAAGGTTCGGTGACGATCAAGCACCATCGCACCATCGATAACATTCAAGAAACTTCAGATGGATGCAGGCGCGTCGGGCGCTGAGTGATAACATTTAACTTACCTGGTGAAAATTCGCCAACCGAGAAACGTAAACAGTTACACGTGCCAGTATTTTGTAACACATGCCCAAAGCATAATCATAAAAAAACGTGTCAGGGATGCAGACAGAGAAAAGAAACAACAGGACTGTGCGCCCACTCTCAACTCCACATTGTCCAATAAACTCGCAGAAAATGCCCCTTGGCGGACAGACAAAATAAACGGCATAGCATAATAAAAAGAAGAATACATATAAATATCACGATCCAAGCACTTCTTATATCTGGTTAGCCAGTGAAGCTGAAACGTGCGGCCCCAGTGTTTATTACTGGGTTAACCCCGGCGTTTCATTAAACGACGGCTTGGTAGGCTGCCGATCCTCAGTACACTGTTGCTGCTTGCGCTAGGCTGCACGGGTGTTCTTTTGCCTGGGCTGCAGCATCGGCACGGCGTAGGCGAGCTCGTTGCTGGTTCTGCTCGCGGCGTTGCTGATCGAAAGCTGCCTGCTACTCAGGGGTACGTATGACGTGTGCCCTATCTATTTTGGAGCCGGAGAGAGACTCCTGCGCGCGCGCTGGGCTGCGACGGAGAGCAAAGACTTCACTGCTGGCGCAATCAATCTCGTGCCTCTCATTCTCTTTATTCTTCAAACATGTGCATGGGGTTGCACCAGAGGAGCTTTCGGTGTACAGGTGACGGACGGACGAGTCGGCTAGCCATATGCAGCGTCGCTGTTTCGCCCTAAAGGCGAAGCATTGATTGGGTTGGCAAATTAGCAGATAGCTATGCGAATTAAGGATAATAGTTTTATCGGCCGGGTAAACATGAAAATTTTTGTTTGTTGATGAATTAACAAGCGCGGATTCAGCGCGCACAAGCAAACATGAACACAAAACAGCGGAGGAGTGTGGACACTCGCTGTCAAAACGCTGGTGCGAGCATAGTTTGGGAGCCCCAATGTCAAAAGGATAAGCATAAACTCTAGATGGTCCATAGGCGGGTAGTACGCTTCATAGTTACCTAATATAAGAGAACAGATTCACAGTCATCCATATTGCGCAGGAAAATTTTTACTCTTGCTTTATGACAACAAATTGAATGCGAATGCGCGCGCATATATTCAGATATTCTTGTCACGCACGTCGAGAAATCGGCACACTCACAATCTACTTCCGTATCAAACGAGCACAAATCACCTCAAGTACTAATTTTTTCCGCGAACTGCTACTGATTGGAATTCACTGCCTGAAAAAAAAATTGTTTCATTAGAATCTGCATGGGCTTTTGATATTGACCTACTTGATTTATTAGAATTTTAGTATTTTGTCATTCTTAAAAAAAACTGATATCTTTTATTGATGCAGTGGTATTTCATGATTTGCAAAGCATTGAATTTGTACACACGGCAGAATTCCGGGGGAGAGTTCCTTTCTTTGCATCTTCCTGGTATATGTATCGCACGCGATTGTCAGCTGTATTACTTTGCACCCTCTTATAAGCTGTATTATGTTACCTGAACAGCGTCAACTGGTCCTTTTAAAGCTTCTAGTTAAACTAATATGTTTGCTTTGTATTATCCACTTCGCGTTCTCGTGTGCCGCGCAGCTTCATACATGCCAGAAAACTGCAATTGTATAAACAATATCCCACCTGCATGGTCTTTCCTGACCGCAGTATACTATAAATAAAATAAATGAACAAAGCGCGGCAGCAGCAGCGAGCGAAGTAACGTTCGTGCAGTATATCGCTTCAACGGAATAGCGGTGAAGACACAGCGCTCTCAAAGGTGTGAGACGTCGGCGGATCCCTTTCAGGATACGGCGAGCACGGTCGCGCGCGGCCACGAAAAGTAGCACTTGTACGAACTTTTCAATAGCACACACCGCACTGCCTCCCCGCTTACCTCTATATATGGAGCGCGAGTTTTAGCCGAGACCGTGTGTTCCGCTTGCGCCCGGTCGCGATATGCTCAGTTGCTGCCGGAGCACAACGTCGCCGTCCTTTCCTCCCATCTCCCCGTGGCTTTTCGCGCGACGGGAGACGCCGCGTTTGCACAGATCGAAGTCAGTAAGAAGATAGGGAAGTTTTTACGACCCTGATACGGAACACTGCCATGTACATTGCAACGAACGGTAAACCTCGACTCTCTATGGAAATTCTCTTCCAGATGTGCCGTGCCTGGCTGACGATTTCGACCCACTGCAGTTTTGTCGGCCGTTTTTGGACAGTGGGAGTCAGAAAACATTGCTGCGGAAAGGTGACTCTAAGGGCCTCAGTTTACCTCTCATTCTAGATAAGCACCTGGTGATTAGCACGCTCGGACGACCTCGGTCATGGCACCTTAAGTGGCCTAAGGTTCTAAGTATTACACTTCGCAACTAGAACGACGATGTCTTAGTACCGGCAAAAGCAATCGTCGTGCCGTTCATCTGCGCAGAAATAATTGAAGTTTCGCAACGTGATAAAGTTTCTCCGTGCCATTGTGGGGATGGCAAGCCACTAGCTGACGCAGAGGGATTTTGCCTGGTGCAACAGGCGGACCAGGAGTAAGTATTTTGAATAGTCCCGATCAGATGTGGAGGCACATGGCATGTTCCTGCGAGGTAAAATAGCATACCGACAACAGATCCCTGGTAGTGATCAGCGCGAACATTGGATGGACTCTGAGAGTAGCTTTGCCGTTCGCAGAGAAATTTAGTCGCAAAACGTGCGATCAGATGTGTGTTTTACGCACACACGCAGGCGCATCTGAAGTGCTTTCCCTTCCGTTACAACGATTCTGTGATATGGACGTAATTGGTATTGTGGACACGCCGTCATCCAATCGAGAATAGGGCCCTTTGACCAAGTTTATACGCACTATCAAATTTCAAGGTGCTTGCTATTAGGCAGCGTTCCCATAGAAATGTACTCGACCTGATATCACACACTAAAGCAAAGTTTCACTTTCGCGACTGTATTTGTTGGTTCGAAGGCTTTTGTCGAATGACCAAGCCTTGGAAGCGCACGAAAAAGCTATCAGACAGTATGCGAAGGACGGCCATTATGAGAACGTCGAGGACATCCATTCAAGAGAAAACGTCTATCGCTAGCCCCGTCAGGCAATCATTCGCGAGACTTTTACAACAAGAGTGGGCGTTGTTTTCGACGCATCGTCGCACTGAACAGTATCATGCCTTATGAATGAAATAATTGAAAAGCGAACGAACTTGAACGCTGAGCATCTGAATATGAGAATTAGATTCGTTTGTAGTGATGTGGACTTAAGTGGATGTGCAGAAGGCATCGCTTTAGTTCTCCATCGGCAAAGAAGACAGGAATGCACTTCGCTTTAAGTGGTATGATGAACTTCTGTCCAAGAACAAACGACTGCCGCGAATGGGGAAGATCACGGACTAGATTATGATGTGTCACTTCCGAAGGGTCTCAAAGTTTGTATTAACAACTAGTATGTGGAGCTTCAAGGCATAAGAAGTTTGTTTGAAAGAGGAGATCACTGACCGAGTTACACACGGATGGAGCCCAGTTACAGCTACATGTCTTAAACGCGAGTGCTCAGGCATGCGGTGTCGTCCTTTAGCTAAGGGTTGAAAAAATGTCAGGCAAGATGTACGTCCAGCAGCTGCTTGCAAAAGCTCGGGTTGCTCCCATCAAGAGAATGACGTCGCTGCGTCTCGAACTCGTCGGAGCTTGCCTGGGAGCGCCGATCGCCAAGTTCTTATGAGAGACACTACCCAAATGTGTACAAATACTTCTGCTGCTGGCCGACTGGAAAATCTTGCCCGGCTGGATTCTGTCGGACCCCACGAAGTAAAAACCGAGTGTTTGCCACCGTGTAATGGAAATTCAAAGGCGTACCGATCCAAGTCGCTGGGGTCACTGCGCTGAGAAGACGAACCCAGCCGATCTTCTCTCAACAGATGTGTCAGCCTTGATCCTAAGCGTCGCTATAACGTAAAGCTATTCCAAAGTTTTCTATCTCAGTTCTGCAATAACGCATGGAGGATTGGTAAAAAAATATTGAGGTCACCCCCAGAGCGACCTGCATCAGTCCCAGACTGATCTCTCAGGACCTAAAGTTTTTCATACCATACCCCCACCTCTACTGTCTGTCACGCGACGCCACGAAAACCGTGATAGCTCCGCCGTTTGATATGACGTGCACACGCTGAGCTTGCATGATTAGGCCAAACAACCGAAAATATATTATTTCTACTTCGATGCTTTGTTGCCATTCGCCCTCTGCTATTGGTAAAAAATTTTAGGATAGGCGCCCACTTCACCTGTCTGTCCCGCGACGTGAAAAACTGCGAAGGCTCACTGCGACAGAGTGGCGTCTACGCGTTGAAGATGCAACAATATGCAAGATTGCAAGATGTGCAAGATATGAAGAAGATTGAATTTTTTGTGAGTAGGCGGAGACTGCCGTATTCCGAAAGGAATTGAAATTGTCTTCCCGCCGATCACTCAGGCAATGACCTCTCACAGCTTCTGGGTAGCATGGATTGATTTGCGTATAATTAAACTTTTTGCGTTGCAGCATAACGTAATCGAGCCATTTCGACTCGTATGTGATATCGCTCTGCTAACTCCTGTTTGCTGAAAATACATTTTATCCATTTTAGTGGATTTTTTAACCTTCCGCTCCACCCCACCGCGATTTTCGACCAGCCACCGGAAGCTAAACGGTGGTAGATCAATCGCAGACGCCGGCTCCACTTTGCCCACCCGGTTATCTATTTTCACTGCGCTGTCTCGGCGCCCTGGAAACGCTTCTCGATTCTTGTCAGCCAATTACGTCACAAAAACCGCTCAATGAAGGCAGTGCTACTCGTTCCTAAAGCAAGCAAAAATGACCTCCTATAAACGAGGAGAGCCATCGATTCGGCTATTCAGACAACGCTGTGGGTCATCGCCGATGTTTGCGTCGGCAGTTACGTAAATTTGACGTCAGGAGATTCAAACAAAGCACATTGAAATAGTTTTGCATTATAGGGCCCTATTTTTATATCCACTGGAGGACGAACGCCTCTTCCACCAATTTCCGATTGTCCCTGTCTTGCGCTGGCTGATTTCAAATGCCACTTGCAAATTGCCTAATTTCATCAACCCACCTAATTTTATGCCATTTTCTACTGCGCGTCGCTCCCCTTGGCACTTATTTTGTAACTCTAATGGTCCACCGGTTATCTACCCTATGTTTTACACGGCATGGTGAGCTCTATTTCGTCTCTTAATATCAACTAGAATATTGGCTATTGTCGTTTGCTCGCTAATCCAAACTGCTCTCTTGCTGTCTCTGAATGTAGCGCCTAATATTTTGGTCCCATGGCTCTTTGCGTGGTTCTTGTGCGTGGTGTGCGCAAGAGTGGTGTGTCGCAGGGTCTACAAGGCAAGGGCCCCAGTGGAGCGGCAAGTGGTACTACCTCGACGGAGCGCACAAGTGCTCGAATGGAGATGCCTAGTTTGGTAAGACCAGAGCAAAGCAAGAATGAGGCGAGATTGAAGAGGCTAGAACAGGAAAACGCAGAGTTGAGAGAAATGGTGAGGCGGCTTAGGGCAGAAGTCTCGGCCCTTAAGGGTGTGGCAGGACCTGCACCGGACGAGAGGGCAATGCCTGAGCCCATAGAGAGCATGGATTTTGCTGATGTAGGTGAGGCTAGTGGGTCGCGCCCCTCAAAGAGGAAGGCTAAAACTCATGAGGCGGAGCCCGCGTCGAGGAAGTTGAGATCTGACGTGAAGGAGATGCTGTCGAGTGTTGTAGATAGTGTTAAGTAGGTCACTGATGGTCTGGCGCAGTTGAATACGCGTCTCACAGAGTCGCTCGGCTCGATTGATGGGAGGTTCAAGGAGCTGCAATGTAGAATAGAGGTGTTCCAAAACAAATTCAGTCTGAGTGCCTCTCCCCTTCTTAGGTCCGGATCTCAGTCGGCTGGTTCCTCGACAGGGAAGTCTCAGGTTCAGCAAGATGGCTCGCAGCAACTGCTTCAACATGGCGCGACAAAATGAGGCTTTTTGTGTGTGGCAATGGAACTGTAGGGGGTATGCTCGTAAACGGGCGCCTCTACAACAGTATATTCGCGAGTGTAATAGGCCGCAGGCTATTCTACTGCAGGAGACAATGACGGAAGAAGTTTCTCTGACGGGCTACTGAACCGTCTTCGGCGGATCCAAAGCTCGGGGGACCTGCATTCTGTTGGATAGCAAAGGACGCATGTGATGCATGATCTTAAGATACCTTTAAGTTCCCTGGAACATGTCATGATTGAGGTGATTCCTAACCGGGTGAACAAGAAAAGCGTGTTTATTCTGAACGTGTATAGTGCCCCGAGGGACAGGGTGCAGAGATTCAAGCTGATTCTGCAGAAGGATTCTAAGCTTGCCGGGGACCATCCGCTGATCGTGGCTGTGGATTTTAATGCTCCGTATCACGTGTGGGGTTACAAGCATGACACAGTAAAAGGGAGAGACCTTTGGCAGAACGCTGCGGAGTTTAACCTTACGCTGGTCACTGACCCTGCCTTTCCGACACGTATAGGGACATCGACGTGTAGGGATACTACCCCTGACCTCTGCTTTGTAAAGAACGCAGCCAAGCCTAGTTGGTGCAATCTTGCCGAAGACCTAGGTAGTGATCAGTATTTTAACGAAGTCGTTTTTGAGGTTGAGGGTAGGCGCCCTGGGGCGTTAACGTTTATAGACTGGAATAAGTTTCGGATGATCCGGGAGGAGAAAGGAGAAATGGGGAAGGAATTCGAAGGCCTGTACCGGCCGACCCTGGAGGATTGGGTCGCCCAGGTGAGGGAGGACGTAATGGAGGCTACGAAGGAGATCACTACGGATTTAGAGGTGGATAGTGTTGATAGCAGGCTGGCCCATCTGATTGAAGCCAAGCGGTCTATGCTGGCTAGGTGGAAGGGGCAAAGGCTTAATCGCAGGCTGCGTAAAAAGATTTCCGAGCTGAATAAGCTGATTGAGGAGCACTGTAAGTTTTTGTTTAGGCAACAGTGGGATGAGGTATGCAACACGGTGGACGAGCAGGTGCGCAACGGGAGGTAGTGGGGCTTGCTTAAGCATTTGCTGAACGACTCCAATACGAGAGTTAGTCAGCGGCACGTCCTTGCTAGAGCTGTACACGAAGCAGTGGGGTCTGCCTCGGAGGAAGAGCTGGTTGAAAAGCTGGTCAACAAATACCTTCCTGTGGCGGACCCGGATGCTTTTCTGACGGAGCAGGCCTACACGGGAGAGGACAACTTTTCCCTAGATGAGGACTTTTCTGTGGACGAGGCAAGCACGGTTTTGCATAACCTTAAGAGCAAGTCGGCTCCCGGAGCGGACGGGATTTCGAACAAGCTTTTGAAAAATCTGGACGATAGGTCAATCAAGTACGTTACCTGGGAGGTTAACGCTATGTGGAGAGACGGGGTGGTTCCGGAGCAGTGGAAGACAGCTCTCACGGTGCTGATTCCCAAGGCTGGCAAAGTCCCGAGCATTGATAACTTAAGGCCTATTTCGCTCACTTCGTGTGTGGGCAAGGTAGCCGAGCATGCGGTGCTTAATCGGCTTACAAGGTACCTTGAGGAGAACCAGGTCTACCCCCATAATATGATTGGTTTTAGGGCGGGGCTGTGGACTCAAGACGCAATGAAGCTCATCAAGCATCAGGTCATTGATGAATATGGAAGAGGCGTTAAGGCCATCCTAGGGCTGGACCTGGAGAAGGCTTTTGACAACGTTCGGCACTCTTATATTCTTAAGTCCATTTCGGATCTTGGCCTCGGCGCGCGCTTTCATGACTATGTCAGCTCCTTCCTGTCAGACAAGAAGGTTACCTTGAAGGTTGCGGAGCTGGAGTCAAAGATGTTAAATCTTGGAGACAGGGGCACTCCTGAAGGGGCCGTCATCTCGCCCACATTGTTCAATCTGGCCATGGTCGGATTGTCCAAGAAGCTCTTGGAGATTGAGGGGATTAGGCACACCATGTATGCAGATGACGTGACCATATGGTGTCCCGGTGGTAGTGAGGGCTATATCGAAAGTGTTCTACAGGAGGCGGTAGATGTAATCGAGAATTATTTGGACCCGACGGGGTCAAGGTGCTCCCTCTCCAAGTCGGAGCTGTTGCTGTACGGTCCCACTAGAAGGGGACGCAAGCCAAGGGCATGGATACCCGTTACCAGCTGAGCATTCAGCTTCGTACAAGAAATGGCGATCTCATAGCTAGGGTTGATAAGATCAGGATTCTGGGGATGATTATTGAGTCGAACGGCGCCAACACGCTGACGATCCAGATCACTGCCAAGACAGAAAATGCGGTACGCCTAGTGAAGAGGGTGGCCAACAGGCAGACGGGCTTCAAGGAGGATAGTCTCATTAGACTTATGCACGCATTTGTATTCTGTCACTTTACTTATGTGGCGGCCATGCACAAGTGGAAACCATCGGAGAAGGAGAAGCTTGACACGCATATTAGGAAGATCACGAAGAAAGTTTTGGGAGTGCCAATGTGCACCAGCACCGACCGACTTCTCCAGCTGGGAATTCATAATACCTTGGATGAGATAGCTGAGGCTCAGGAGACGACGCAGATGGTGCGTCTCTCTACGAATAGCACGGGTCGGCAGATTCTGAGAGAGTTAGGTGTTCCTCAGGAGAAGATTTCGCAGCTTCATGTCGGTATTCCCGTGAAGGTCCGTAATCGGTATCATGTCAAGCCTGTTCCCAGGAACATGCATCCGGAGCGAAATGTTAGTAGAAGAAAAGCCAGGGGAGCTTGCCTACTGAGACTCATTCGGGATGAGAATCAGAAGGTTGGCTTTGTCGATGCTTCTTGTAAAGAGGAGAGAAAGGTGTTTACCATAGTTTTCGCGGAAAATGAGGGCAGCTTCGTTAACGCTGCTACCGTGCGGACTGACAGGCCAGAGGTCGCGGAGCAAGCGGCTATTGCGCTCGCCCTGGTTGACAGTCGCAGGCCTTTTGTACATAGTGGTTCAAAGTCGGCTGTCAGGGCCTTTGAGAATGGCTCGGTGGCTAAGGTTGCTTTTAAAATTATGCAGACATGTGAGATCTCTCAACACTACTTATGTTGGTTCCCTGCTCACCTTGGGATGATCGAGGGAGGCGCTCCGAATCTCAATGAGTCCGCTCATGAGGCAGCGCGAGATCTTACCCTCCGCTCTGCCCCGCGCAACGGCGTGGCGGTACTCCCCGAGAACAGACTCCCCTTCCACATACAATGTAATCATGAAGATTTACCTTCTTAATCGCAGGGTTTACAGTTTGCCGCATCCTAAACTAAACAGGGCTCAGGCACTTACATTACGCTTACTACAGACGGGTACTTATCCTTGCCCACGGAGACTGAACATGTTTTATCTAGAGACGTATTGCCAAGATTGCGGCGCTTTAGCCAGGCTCGAACACATGCTCTGGTCTTTCGAAAGAATTGAAGACTCGGCGATCAAGGATGCGTCCAGGTGGGAGGATGTACTTCGCAGCTCGGACCTGGATGAACAATTCTGGGCTGTCCAGCAGGCTCACGACATGGCCGTGAGGATTGGCCTTCCGGTCCCGACGTGGGAGCGGCCCGCTTAGTGATTAATTATCACTACTTGCAGGACCAAAGTTTTCCTTCCTTCCTTCCTTTGTGAACCTCGCAGTTTCTACCACAAATGTTAGCCCAGTAGATTGCTACGATTGAACCCTTTTCAAATACAGTGGAAAGCTCCCAGTCAGCAATTGCTAATGCTTGCCCTATGCACTGAAAATTATTTTTATTATTCTGTAATGCTGCTCATGCTCAGGGTTGCCTGTGAATTTTTGACCTAGATAAACATATTCTTGTGCATACTCTAAAGGCTGACTGTTGATTATGAGTTCTTGTTTCCTTGCCATGCTATTGAACCGTAACTTGGTCTTCTGCATATTGATCTTTCACTTTCTCGGTCAAGGTCGTCAATCAATCTCCAATGTTGCTGAGCAGTACAAAATCATGTGCAAACAGAAGGTTGTCAAATATTTGCAGTTCATCGTATCTCCTGTCTTCCCAGTCTAACCTATATTAGAGGTCACCAAATATATTCGCTGGAAAATGGTCCTTAGAATCCCGGCTTGGGTCAAGAAGTTGCTTCTCAATTGTCAAGAATACTGTAATAACAAAAGAGAAGGGCCTCTTTGCGCTTAGGAGATGTGAGAAAGCGAAGACGCGTGGCTCAGGGCTTTAAAAGCACAAATCTTGGGAAATGAGATTCTGGAATCGACCACGGCAAGATCTCTTGACAAGGCATCGAACATAGGAGGCCTTCAGCCGTTTGTGGATACGAAGGACATTATTATGATCGGGACTTGCCATGATTGAAGTTGTGCAACAGCTTCAGAAAACACACAATGTCCCCTACACCTACCCGCAGAGCATCGTTACACGCACCTCATCATAAAAAACGAACATCGGTGCCTTCTCTACAGTGCTGTCGGTGTTACAATCCGTGACCTACGTGAGGAGTTTTGGACAGAGCCAGTGTTTTGGGTCACCAGGGCGTTCAGGAGATGCTTTGTTAGTATTATCTACGTCAGGTTTCGTCCTAAAGCTGTTTGAGCGCCTCCAGCCCCTCCTCCTCTGTGCAGAGTCAGGAGGTCTCAACCATTTCAAGTCACGAGCATCGACTTTGCTGATCAATTGTTCATGAAAGCAAAGGGCTCTGTGAAAGCATTTATTGCAGTATTTATGTGTGCAGCGGTGCAAGCTGTTCCCTTAGAACTTTCAAGTGAGATTCTGTGCATTCTTTTTTATTCGCTTTACGTCGTTTTATTTGGTGCAATGGCTTACCAAGTATAATTATATTCTGACATTGCGTTCACCTTTAGGGCAGCTAATCGTGAACATAAGCTTAATTATGGGCTTCTACGTGATGTCCATGTAGAGAACTCTTGTTCATCTAGTAACATAACGTGAAAGTCTATTGCTCAGCGCTCTTTATGGTGGGTAGGTTTTGGGAATAAACAATTCATACAATTGAAAACTCCTGCAGCAAAACATTAGGAGAAGTACTCTTGAGCTTGGAACAGCTCGACACTTTACTACGAGAAGTAAAAGCAAGTAATAAATTCTAGACACCTCACTTATATTTCTAAAAGTTTTAATAAATTCTGGGCTTTTGTATGCCAGAACCGCGATTTGATGATAAGGCATGCCATAGCGGTTAATTTGCACTAACTATTTGGGGTAATTTGAACAACCTGGGGTTCCTTACTGTGCACCCAATGTACGGTACATGAGAGTTTTCGCATTTCACCCACATCGACATACGGCTGCCGTGGCTTGGACTCGATGGCATGCCCTCGGGCTTAGTATTATCAAAACGCCATAGCCATTACGCCACCACGGCGGGTCACATACATTTGTCATGATGCTGCAGAAACGGAAGTACTAACTCCTCTGTGCTTTTTGGACTGGAGACGTCTTACTGCCCTTCCTCAGGCTCAGGTTAGCGAGAACTCGAGAAGTCGCACAGACACGGCTCATCTGGAGATATAGACAAGAAACCATAAATGACTTTTGGCAGCTCTGGTACAAAGAATACCTCTCGACACTAAGAAGCTCACAGACGCTGGGAAACTGTTTAAGTTGTGACGACTTTGTCATTGTTAGAGATGAAAAAGTAGCTACTTCATTTTGGAATTAGCTAAAGTGACTGTAATTTTTAAGGGAAAGGAGAGTTACATCAGAGCTTGTAAAGTCCGACTTGAAGACAAAACTGAGCTGACGAGGTCAGTTGAACTTCTATGTCCCCTTGAACTGTGTAA
The DNA here is from genome assembly GCF_050947875.1 of Dermacentor variabilis. NCBI lineage: Eukaryota > Metazoa > Arthropoda > Arachnida > Ixodida > Ixodidae > Dermacentor > Dermacentor variabilis. The sequence goes on from NC_134575.1 coordinate 136,111,758, forward strand.
GTGACATTGTCGGCAGTGGAAGACATTGCAAATGGTGCTCGTGTGGCGCATCGAGGACGACTAAGGTGGACTGGAGACATGCATGCAAGGCATGGAAAACGACCTGCAAGACTGTTCGAACGTAAGATTAAAGAAGTTAAGTGGTTACCAACACCTCGTATTTCCTTAGAGCAAAGACGCGTACGACAATAGAAACGTTGAAGTCCTCTCTGCCAACTTCTGATGTAAAATAAGCACATTAAACTATAATCTGCACCAATCTGGTCTGGCGCACTCCTCAATGTGCTCATATTGTGGGAAGGAGAAAATAATACAACGCTCCTTGATGTCATGCCGCCGTTTTTCATCATTGGAAAAAAAAAACATGCTTTTCAAGGAAGATTTCATGGCGCATGATTGAATATGACAATTCCCCATATTCTGTCTTTGGGAGTCTCTTCTCTGGGCCATTATGATAGTGATGTTGGTGAAGTGGTTGTATGGTATATAATTGAATTAGCACAATTTCCTTGTTAAATTCTTTAATTTTATCGTTCATTCTTCGTAGTTACTCAAAATTTCTAAACAGTGCTTCTTTTTAGAGTCGTATAATCTTTTTTCTTATATCCCACCACTCTCAGCCAATCCCTCACAGTCGGTTTGAGCTACTCTAGGAGGGAACAGAGAAACAAACTTGGAACTATGCGTTCGGACTGTCTGGACGGCTTAGCGCTCGGCGCTAATAACTCCTGCAGAAGTGTTTTTTATACTGGTGCCATCGCTCTATCCCTTGAGGCTCCGTGAGGAACAATAAGAAACGCTTGACCGGCAAGTTATTGCAAGCATTTGAGCACCACACCCCGCAAACAGTGTTCATAGAGATGGCGTGAAGCTTTGAACACGATTCACATGCAAAGGGCATTGTTATTTCGTTCCGAAAACTTCAACAAAAGATAATTACGCGCAGCGACGCAGAGTGCACTTAGCGAGGTCGACATTAGTGGCGCGCCAGTCGGTTCGGACTACGCGTATAGGACATGCCTGTAGCCAGAGCGGAGAAATAAGACGCTAAGGATTTAGGGCCTTGCAATCAGTTCCATGCATCGTCAATAGCTAACAAAGGGTACACATCCTTTCGGGCGTTTTTGTTGAGATGCTGGTAATCGATGCAGAAGCGTATCGTACCATCCTTATTCCAAACTTGTTCGGCTGGGGACGACCATGGATTACTGGAAGGTTTCATTAGAGCGCCTTCGAAGGTTTCGGTTACTCGTTGACGCGTCTTTAATTGGCTCATGGCCGACAGGGACATTGCCGAAGCGGCGCGTGTCTTCCTGTGTCGATGTTTGTGAGAAAAACTTGTTGCGCAACTCAGTGCAGGTGCTTGGCGCTCAAAACGAAAAGAGAAATCCTTCAGCAAGGAAAGAATCTGGTCCCTCTGTGTCGGCGCAAGGTCGCTGGCAACAAAAGGTGTAGACACAAGCAACAATGAATGAGGTGGCATTGCAGCGAAGGCGGTGAAGTATGTAGAAGTATGGTCAGAATCACCTGAAGACTGTTTCAGATGCTGCGACTAGAACGACGAAAATTGGTGCAGTCGCACGCATCGCCATGCGATATTTAGAGAGCCCATTTCACATGATTTCGATTTCAACAATGCGACTCGTGCGACGCCCAGGGTTGCTTACTGCCAGGTTTCGTGGCACAAGCTGCATAATAATTTTATAGTAATGAATAAAACGTTTACCTTATGATATTGGTGACATTTCTTCATTAGGAGCAATTAGTAGGCGTGTTTTGTAATTTAACAACGTGTTGAAGTTAAGATTTGTTTTGGAGTGAGCAACGACGGTGGCTGAATTTCAGTGCGATGAGACACGGTGCACGTAAACAGCTGTTTGCAGCTGGTTCAGTGCTGTGTGTTGCTTCATCTGCCTTCTACGACCCTTTCGTTCTGCCTGCGCTACAACGATCTACAAGATAACCTATCAACAAGTTCATATAGCTACCCTCACCGCATATGCAATATTCGGAACTCGGCTGCCACGAAGGCGTTGTGTCAGCCCAACAAGATCCTCGCGCCACCCGTGCTCAGCGTCAGCTTCTGGAGAAATGTGCGTATATTGAACGTCATGGCGCATATGCGGTGCGTGCTCCTAGCCATATTCTTGCACCAAACACAATAAGCACCAGCCGGTAAGCCCGCGTCTGCCCCTGAACGAAGCCGCAAATGAACCGTGTGATTACTGAATGTGGAATGGAAATTGTGTTGTGAAGTTCAACCTTAGCGCTAACCTAAGAACTAGTGCGTGTTCTGTGAACATATATATGGGAGTCCTCTCTAAATATCTCTAAAGGCGCAACAGCCGACGCATCAACTTTTTTAAGCAGTTACCGTCCTTTTGTAGAAGCCTGTATGTTGTACCATATCATTCTAAAAGACACGCTTCTCGTCCAATTTGTTGTCCTTTGTCTCGTGCTGGTAGTATATTCTGAACTTTTAACAAGAAGAGCATTCAAAAAGAGACGAGTAATCATGGCGGTTAAGCTATATTTGCCTCATCTAACATTCTACATAAACAACCGCCTGACTTGGATGTTGAATATTACTAACTGTGAATTTGTGTTTGTTGAATTTGATTCTCTCGTCTTCTGTATAGACAAAAAGAAGTTATTGTTCGGCTGCATTTATCGCTCACCTGCTTCTTTAGTTACTGACTTCTGTAGAGCCCTTGATCAAACAATGTAAAAAATATCATGCGCTAATCGTAACGCAGTAATCATGGGCGATATCAACATTAACCTCATACATGCCAATTCATCTAATTCTCCTAGTTATTCAAGCAACTTCCATAGTTTTGGATATGAATGTTTAATTTCTATCCCTACTCTTTGTGCTAACACTGCCGATCGCACCTTAAATGATCACGCGTTATCGAACATAATCAATCCACCGGAGGCTGGTATTATTACCACCAATATTACCGATCGCCATTCTTTCGTGCTACGCCTGCCCAATCACTCAGCCCAATATAACCCGTCATTTTACAGAGTTATACTTGACAAAGAGATGTTCCTTCCTAGCATAACTAAAACTGATCGGTCGCAAGTTGCATCATCTAATGACTTTCAATAAGCTTTTTCAGAATTTTTAACGACAGTTTCATCGCATTTCAACTGTCACTGTAATAAAATAAAATGCAAAAAGAAAGTAGCATCGCCAGAAATTGCCTGGTTTACAGATAGCCTTCTGAAAGCAATGCAGTCACGTGAAAATTTGTATAAGAAAATAAAGAAGCAACCTTTCAATACTAAATTACTTGCCCGTTATAAAAAAACTTTCTAGCTCACTTTCTGTACAGCTGAGAAGTGCGAAGAGAAATTACAACGAAAAAAAATTGAGAATCTGGTAATAACACTAGGAAAGAGTAGTAAATAGTTAACAGCTTTTTCAACCGTAAGTCTCAGAACGTCGTTTCAAGAATCATTCACAATGACATGGTATACATTAATTTGATTGGTATTGTAAATACGTTTTGTGATACTTTCTTCAATAACACGTCTTATTCCGCTTCATGCTGTAAGATGTCCTTTAAACGCTTACATCATTCATTTTTTTCCTTTCCATCAACACCTGATGAAGTAATTTTAGTGATGAAAACCCTTAAAGCCAGTAGTGCTGGCCTAGACAATGTTAACGCCTGCCACATTAAAATGATCGCGGAACATAGCGCTAACGTCCGCTCAGCTACCATTAACCTGATCTTTAATACCGGTGTTTTTCCACGTGAACTTAAACGCGGTCGAGTCATTCCCGTTTTCAAAAAAGGTCATGGCGCACTGACATATAATTATAGACCCATTTGCGGTCTTCCATTTTTTAATACGGTTATTGAAAAAGGTATCGAAAAGCGTGTAACAAAATATTTAGATAAAATCAACAGTCTTTCCCCTTATCAATTTGGCTTTCGTTCTGGCTTTTCAACTAATGTAGCACTTATTTCTTTTACTGATTATTTTAAAAAAGCCATTGATGATGGTAAATTTGCAGCCTTGACATTCTTTGATCTATCCAAGGCCTTCCTCACACTTAATCACACAATTCTTTGTGCTAAACTTGAGGCCTTCGGAATAACTGGTCCGCCTCTACTTCTTTTCCTGTGTGACAAGATAGAAAACAAGTCGTTAACATTTCTGGGTACTACTCTAATGAAGCTACTACTAACATTGGTGTACCGCAGGGGTTCATATTAGGTCCTCTACTTTTCCTAATTTATAATAATGATCTGCTTAGTGACCTCTCCTCATCGTAGTGTATTCTTTACGCTGATGATACTACTATATTTAGTTCTAACGATTGTATATCAACGCTAACAGGTAAGCTAAACGAAGATCTAGTGAAAATTTCCACATGGTGTAAACTTAACAACATACAGATTAGCCATAACAGGAACAATTTTGTCGTCTTTGCCTCACATCAGCGATCACCTGAGCTCCTTCAATATATTTCCATCAACAATTGCCTAATCACTGCAGTTGATCATTGCACCTATTTAGGTGTGGAATTTGATCGTCATCTTAAATTTCACCTTCGCATAGCTAATGTGAAAAAGAAAATGGGATACGAAATACGAATTTTAAAGAAAACACGATCATATTTCTCATTTTCAACTCTCAAGTCGGTTTATTATGCTTTTGTTCATTCTCATGTAGTCTGTTGTGCAGTAGAGTAGCATTAAAATCTTTGAGGAATGCGTTAAAAACCTTTTATGAAATTAAATCTTAGTAGTGTCGTGCAAACGTTGTCACACTATTCTAGAAATACATACAATAGTATTTCTTTTATGCTGCTTCCGATATCACTGTCACAATGTTATAAACATGTATTTCTGAGCGAAAATATTGTATTTATATTTGGTTATTTGTTTTGCATTGTATTTCCAACATTCATTGCTTCATGTCGTATTTACCTTTGTAAGGTGTTTACATTTTTTACGCTATGTGCAAACTTGCTGTACCCACCCTGTTATGGCGAAGACGGCCAACAGTATTTGCAAAAAAATAACATTGAATCATGGGGAAACACTTATAACAGTCACCTAACTTCGTTGCAAGTCATTCAGAATCGAGCTATTCGAGTAAAACATTTTCACCCCGTAGCATTAGCGCAAATCAGCTGTTACATGCACATAATATTTTGAATGTGGCTGATCTTGTTAAGTATAACTTGGCCATATTTATATTTAGGGCATTAAACAATGATATTCCAGTAACCATCATACCAAAGACCTTCCTTTCTAATGTAAATATTACTAGATTTGCAGGAAATATGCACTTCATTTTACCCATCATTCGCGCCAACTATGGTAAGCAGTCATTACACTGTTCATCTTTATCTCTGTGGAATGCATTACCATTCCCTTTAAAATTGTTCAAGGCTCACAGGTTTCCTACAGAACTTAAGTATTTTCTTTTAGCTTCCTCCAACTTTCCCATTTGAGTGTACTAAGAGTTCTATTTTTCACTTTCACTTTGTTTCTGTATATGTCTTTCGCATTTCTTTTACTTATTTCCTTTCTTCTTAAGCTATTTTTTGTAGTTTCACCTTTCATTGTCTAATCCGAAGCCTTGTTATTGCTTAATACATTCATCTGCTGCTTTTCTGTTCATTTATGCCTTGTCTCCTAAAACCTTTGTTATCGGAAATTTCACATGTTGCCATTGTTGTTTTATTAATTGTAGTCATAATGCACAGGAGGTCCAATTTCAGTTTCTAACTACGGGATATCCTTCTGTATATACTTATCATGTAATTATCCCAGTTATTGCGTTGAATAAAACTGATTCTGATTCATATCGATACGCGCTGTCCATAAAGCAGAAACGTAGGCCCCCACGGCAGGCACACTTGTCGTAGGGTTTTTCACTTTTCTGCTCAGCCTAGCACGCCGTTCACGGTTAGCCTGTTAGCCTGTGGAAATAAATAATAATATGTGAATAATGTTATTAGACATTATAGTTCCATCACTGTAATTTATAGCGATCATCCAGATTTCTTGAGGTAGTCATGCATTTGACCTGTATTAGATCAACATTGTTACGACATGTTTATGGCAGTCATTTCCAACTAGATTGCCCAGCCAGAGATAGTACAAATGAAAGGCTCAACGTTTATTCCTATCTGGTATTCCTAAACAGATTATTGCAGAATTTTATGCCCACTTGCACTGCCTGCAATGGTAGCGTTGCATTGAATTGCAGTGGCTGCAATTCAATGCTCAAAGCTGGAAAAACGGATTCGTTTTCTTGCTGTCGATAGCAAGCTATGTCGGTAGCAAGCTATAATTATTCGTTTCGCGTGTGTTAAGCAGTGATTTTCTCCAAGCTTATCCATGTGATTTTATTCCATGAACACAATTAAGTTTTCTTTCTTCCTCTCATTAACAGCCATGGAATGAAACTTCGCTTTCCTAAGTATCAGGACGCAAACATTCTGCAGTTTCTCCTGAGCATTTATCCACATCCTATAGTGTGCATGTTTGTATCAAGTTCTGGTGTTGCTATCGCTGTTATGTACGCATTCTTAAAAATATGGTGCAACAAAGTAATTTATTGAACTTTGTTTTTAAATCTACAAGATGTGGCCATGCAGTAACGACCGCACTAATAAGCAAAATAAGCTGCAGATTCATTGCAAGTGTTGGAAACTATGCGAACTGAAGTTTTGTCAAGTGGTCAATTAAATTCTGGTAAAATAACTGCGATATATACAATTGGTCTTATTTTTAACTGTCCAAAATGTCATTTTTTGCAAGGTTTGTTTATGCACCACATAGATCACAGCCTGAATATTATGTAGTGTTTATGCACTACGCTGTTCAAAAACTATACCAAAAGGCAAACAGCAGTTAATGTAGATGCACACTGCGAGTCATCAACATAGTGACGTTTGTTGAGGAAGGGACGGTGCGAGGTGTATGCAGATGAAGGATGACATGTTCTTATGTACTTATTTGTTTATATACCTCACAGGCTGCACGGTTGGAGTATTAGATGTGGGGGAATAAAAAGTAGTTACAAAAGAAGGGCATAAAATAAAAACGAACTGCAAAAAAATGCTGCACCAACTAGCCCAACAACGTGTTTTACTGGCACAACATAATACATTACGTAACAATCAATAACACAAGAAATTACCGTCCGTGTGCGCTGTACAGATGGTACACCAGCGAAGCTGCAATGAGCGGCCCCGGTGTTTATCGCTGCGTTAATTCCGATGGCTAATAAAGCCTTTCTGAATTATTTGTTGTCTGTGCTTCTTAATGGGTTTGCGCAGACGTTTGGCTTGGGTTTATAGCAGTGTTTATTTGAAATGCCCCTCATCACGCTTCGCACACTCACTATCATGGACGGTGCAAAGAGTGGTTAATTGTGTTATTCCAGTGGTTCCATCAAAGTATTTCTGAATTAAGTGACGCATTTGTGTTTCCTGATGCGGTAAGCATAGTATTTACGGCTCGGTTATGTACTGTGGTTACCTAGTGACACACCGGGGCTGCACATTTCGTTTAAATAAATACAGGGACACATTTTTGAACCTATTGCGAAGTCGGAGAGAGACTGTTACATGCGTGCTCTGCTGGGAGAGAAAAACAACCTCACTATCAGTGTAGCCAATGGCCCGCCAAACCATTGCTGCGAAATAATTATGCCATCATGATTTTGCCTTAACCCTGTCCGCCTCTGTGTCTCTTCCCTGCATTACCACGTAGATAAATGAATATATTTTAAATGCATAAGCATTTATACGCCTACCCAACGCGGAATTTGTCCGTCCGTCACGTAAGAAGAAAGCAATGGCTCACACGCCCCAAGAACAATGGCTAATTGTTTATTGAACATGGCGAGTAAATGCTGGTTGACAAGAAAATAATCGAAGTTACACAAAAAGGAGAAGCAAAAACTGATGTGTGTCTGTACTTATGCCTACAGAAAACGCATCCATCTCTGAGAGTGTAATGGAGGCCATGCTGACACAAAATTCTCCAAGCATTTTTAGATCTACAGCTTCCATAATTTCTCTAGGCAGCCGATCTGCACCGAATGCTAGCTTCTTCTTCTACAATGCGCACTCGAATGTCAAGACGTCGGAGCCTGCATTGTAAAGGAAGAAGCTAGCATTCTGTGTAGATTGGCTGTCTAGAGAAATCATGGAAGCTGTAGATCTAAAAACGCTTGGAGAATCTTGTCAGCATGGATCCCATTAGAACTGGATGCATTTCCTGTCAGGAAACACTCATTAATTCTTCCTGCTCCTTTTTGTATTTTGTCCTGTCAGGAAACACACATTCATTTTTCCTTCTCCCTTTTGTGTTTTTGGTTTATTGCTTGTCAGCCAGCCTTTACTCGACGCGTGCATTAAACTTTCGGTCGATAGATCATCTCGTTTTCCTTGCTCATCTTATGTGTTCTCTAGTGCCGTTTGCAGCCGGACTATCCTTTACTTTTTATAGACTGCAACAAGTCCCTTTGATGATCCTTATGATGCTTCTGTGTACCTTATATAATTTTTATTTGGGCAATGTTCTAAGAGCGTACAGTGTGAATCAGTAAGAAGAGAGTACGCTAACTTCTAATTAAAAAGTATATTGTTGAAATACAGTGATTTTAAAGATTACCAGAAAGTAGTACTGCAAGAAAGCCTGATAAGCACTAGTACTTTATGAAACCATACATACTGAAAAACAGGGAAGAGAGAAAATATAAATAAATGTACAAGTCCAGCGAAAGGAAAACATTCTGATCACCAAGTGGGCATGCGGCAGTCTTCTAGAAAACTAGTCTTTTTTTCCAGTGGCATGGAACTGGAAGAGTGCGATTGCATAAGCAAGCTGTTGGTCTATCGGAATAAGAACAGTGTTTCTTGAAAGGTGCTGACATGCACAATTGGTGATTGTAATGATGTGTATCCTGCCATTGGAATTTTTCTGTATTTTCTTTCTGATGCGTTTTCATTTGTTTGGTTGCACAAGCACCAGTTTTTATCTAGCCTTCAAAGCTGTATTTTTTATTCTGGTGCAGTGTATAAATAGCCACATTTTTACAATGAACCTTAGTTGGAAGTTAGCCCTCGTCTGTCTTTCGTGTCATCCTGTTGATACTGCTTCATGCTATGCACCCTTGCAACATAATGCGTGTGTGTGTGTGTGTGTGTGTGTGTGTGTGTGTGTGTGTGTGTGTGTGTGTGTGTGTGTGTGTGTGTGTGTGTGTGTGTGTGTGTGTGTGTGTGTGTGTGTGTGTGTGTGTGTGTGTGTGTGTGTGTGTGTGTGTGTGTGTGTGTGCGTGCGTGCGCGCGCGCGCGTCGGTGGGTGCACGCACGTATATTTGGATTGGGTGGGGGTATCGGTCTTCTCCTGTGCAGTCACATGAATTCGTTAACTATAGTGCAACAGTAATAAACTGGACAAGAACGAAGTGAAAACACAGTGATTCATTCTTGTCCATTGTCTATCTGTTGCGCGTAGGTAATAATGAATACACACCAACTTGTCCAGTTTTCAGTTCCTATGTGGGGCTTATAGCCCACCGTGGTTGCGCAGTGGCTATGGTGTTGGACTGCTGAGCACGAGTTCACAGGTTCGAATCCCGGCCACGGAAGCCGCATTTCGTTGGGGGCGAAATGGGAAAACACCTGTTTGCTTAGATTTAGGTGCACGTTAAAGAACCCCAGGTGGTCTAAATTTCCAGAGTACTCCACTACGACGTGTCTCATAATCACAAAGGGAGCTTGGCACGTAAAACCCCATACTTTTTATGTCGGGCTCAGAAGCCTGCTTGTGTCTTGGAATATCTGCATGGCTATATATTCTCTAATTTAAGTTTCTGTCATTTGCTTACGAGTCACATGTCAATCTCCTGATTTTCCTGACAATCTTGTGTGAGGTGCAGGCCCAGACAGTTCCTGGTGAATCCATGCAGGCGTGCAGGGTGTCGTAGCCTGCAAATTTGCACTGAAAGTGCTACTTTGATTGCTTTCAGTTCAGCTTTTCGAGGTGCATTATGGCCTGGAATGGTACTTACTTGCATGGGGTCTAATTTTATGTAGTGTCATACTACTGTTACACTGCTATTGCCATATCAGTGTACTATATGTGCCTAATCTTTGCTTGCATCTTCATGATTAGCAACCTCCTCTGTGTGTTTGGTAGTTGCATGTACTCTACGGGCGTACTTGTTTTCCCCCATAATGCATGGTATGGTCTTATTGTGCTTCAAATTCAGGTGCTCCTGAGGTTGTGTTTCTTAAGGGAGGGGTAGTCGTGCTTGCATCTCATATGCTAGCTGGCATAGTATCTTGTGACGAGAGTCTGACCTCCTGAGGCAAAAAGTTTGTGCTGCAGGCTGCAAATCTACTCTGTCTAGGTGTTTGTTCGTTTGCTCTTTCTCGTAGAGGTCTTCAAGCATGGTAAAGTTGGAAAGACCTGTCATTACCCGATGCCTGCATTTCATGAGTTGTCTTTTTTGTGCGCTGCTGGTAATTCCTACCGTACAATACCTTGGACAGAAGTACAGCATCTGCTATTTTACATAGTATCCGCTCGTCCACCCCCCATGATTTCGAGATTATCCTTTTCACCAGGTGTAGAATTTGCATGCAAGCATGGCGTAATTGCGTCACTCCCGTGCTGGCTCTGCCGTCATGGTCTTACATTGGCTGATGATTAATGGATGTTGACTTGCGGGTATATTTGTGCAGCTATGTGGGGCACAATGTGCAATTTGGCAGTTCTTCATTCTAGTCTTTTTCCAACGTCGATGTAAGCTGACTTATTATGAACCGAGGCCAGACTGGCCAAGAAAGCCTACAGCGGGGTGGAGAGCTTGTTGCGTCATTCTTGACTTCTGTGTAAGCTTCCCATTGACTGTAGTGATTCTTGTATTATGCCTGTGTTGTTGGTGTGGGTGGGCCAAATGTATCTCGAACTCTCACCTGGAATTTTTTGTCTTTCAAAAAGTAACTGTTGAACTTAAGTGTTCTACCAGAAATTTTCTTGCTCATCGTTCCTCTTATTAGAGTAGCATGAGATAGTGCTGGTAAAATCCTCTACACTCTCTTCATTTTTCATAAGCGGTATTATACAAGACCCTGTAATTAAGATTCTGCTACTTAAGACCCACTTATATCTGCCAGAAGGGACAACTCTTGAAAAAGGTTTTATTTGTGCTGTGTGCACGATGTAGTATGAGCAGTCATGTCTTGACACTTATACATCTGTAGAACCAGCTTCCTGACCGAGTACTTGCTATGCTTGATCATGCTTCGTTGTACAGTACTGTAGAAGAATACATATTGTTACGAATGATGTTTATTTACAAGGCGAAACGAGGTCCGAGAGGGAAACTACAGCCCAGGCCCAGGCAGCGCAGAGTACCTCGATATCACGCGCGCGCACTCTACTTCTTTCTCTGCCTCAGTCGCGCAGTGCTGCGACATTTCAAAAGAATGGCAGATGCAAACGAAGCTGCCAGCAACGTTCAGGTGGACCCGGTCGTGGTGGACCGGCTGCTGCTACAGGGGGCCACCCTGGTGTTTCTGGACGTGCCCCCCTGCACCGAGTTTGGCCTGGACATGTCCACAAGCGTGGTCGGGGACAAGTTTCGTGGCGTCAAGCTGATCCCTGCAGGCTTGCACTTTGTGCACTACAGTTCTATGAGCAAGACTGGCACGGCTGTACCCCGCACCTCCACCAAAGATGTTACGGATGATGTTTAATTACAAGGTGAAACGAGATCCTAGAAGGAAGCTACAGGCCTGGCCCAGCCAGCCCTCGAGATCACGCGCGCACACTCTATCTACTTCTTTCTCTGCCTCAGTGGCGCAGTGCTGCGACAATATTGATGCAATGAATGTTCACAGACTCGAAATATCAGAAAAGATGCTTGTTTTACATTTGTGCCCTTTGCTTTCGATTATGTTAGATTTTTCGTAAGAATGCCCTCCTATGCAATAGTATTTGGAAATTTAAGGGTTCAATAAATGATGATGAGCTAAATTTAAGTGCAATAGCTCTTTTTTTGACTATGAATCCCATCGAAGTGCGACTGCCACGGCTGGAAATCTAACCCCTCTCCTTGGGTTAGCAGCAGAATGCTATAGCCACAGTGGCAGGTAAATAAATTGAACAATTTTGTTGTCTACAGATTAGTTTTTTTACTTGCCTGTTTATGTAGGTAAAATTTGAAATATGTGTATAATTGCAAAAAATTGCATTTTGTGGTCCTTTATTGAATAAACCGCACATTGTGTGTAGTTCAAATGCGGAAATTTCTTTTAAAATCCCAGGTTGATATGTTGTTGCAAGTAGCATAGTATTTCATTACTTTAAAGGCTGTAATCAGAGCTGATATCGTTACATGGGTTTACACCCTAATATATGTGATCACAAACTTATTAGAAACATGTAAGGCATGGATGCTTCTGCAAACTCGATCGCTGTGATCGCGCAAGAACCGTTCGTACTTAAGGTTCAAAGATTCACCGGAATGGATGCAACTGGCTGGCTTCACAGCACAGTTTTGATTTACTTTTCTTTAACATGTCTTCTTCTACTGCTTCATCTCCAGGAGAAAAGGCTGTTTATCTGCTCTTCGCATTGTTGCACGAGTTTTAAATGACAGTGCAGGAAGGTACGTTGTCACTGTGCCACTATAGCAGGCGAAAAAATTACCTAATTTGCTAACTGTAGAGTTAATTACCGTTCAAAGCAAATGTAAACACAGGTGCAGTAAGTATACAAAGTATCCGTGCCAAAAAAAATTCCTCAGAGATCCGTGCATGAAATATTGGAAAAGAAATTAACAACGCTTTTTATTCAAGCCACTGAGTTTATGCGATTGTAGAAAATTCATTACGATTCTTCTTCATTAAGAAGACAACACAGCTGGCTTTTTCCTTGATGGCATCAGGAGTGCTGATGTGTGGTCACTTTAGCCTGCACGTTTGCTCTGTCAAATTTGATAAGTAATTGCGGTGAGTGAACCTTTCAATATGCATCGGGAAATTCACGCCTGAAAAGCGACAAGAATATGCAACTGAACGGTACTACGTTCAGCACAACCTTGAAACTTCGGGTACATTGCTGCCTTTTCATTTGCCCTTGCTGAGGATGAACTTAAGTCAGCGGCTCCGTACGCGCGCTTTTCGTATCCTACTAGACAAAAGAAAATTGGGACAACCCCAAAAGGTCATGTCGTCTCGTGGGAATCCAACACCTTGCAGTATTTGCAACCCGCAAAGGTGTACGAAGAAACGTGAGAACGCACTTCATTTGCTGCGTAGCGTGTCAGCAAACGCATAGAAATGGGAGAATGGAATCTGTGGTACAAGTTTTTTATTTTTCCTTTTGCGTATGTAGCGAATTAGGCAATACACATCTCCGCGCATCGCACTTGTTGAGCGAGACGCTATTTCCCCAAAACAAGCCGGCAAAATAGCTCTCCGCGAAATTTCGACGGAAAATCGCAGCAATCGCTGCAATGGTAAGACTGTGCGACCCACCGGTTTGTCGCAGCCGAAAACTGGGGGGTCGACACTGCGACTGCGATTTTCGTCGCAAACAACGGAAATCGCAGTTCCGGTGCGACGCAAATAGCATCATGTGAAACAAGCTTACCACGTAAAACACTGCTGGCGTGGCTAGCGGCTGAGCGTGCACCAAGTTCTCACGGCTAATAAAAGTATCTCATGTGGTTGACCCTCAGGACCTCAATAAAATTCTTGACTGACTGATGTGGTTGACACGATCGAAACACAGTACAGGTACAAAAACACTGATGTTGAATGGGGTGAATGGCAGCGGTAAAGATTGTCGGAGGATGGAGAGCTGAGATAGCTTAGATAGCACTGCGGTGTAATGGACAGGTACAGGAGATATCGCTGAACAGAAGATGGAGTATGAATAAACATTAAAATAAAATTTTGCGGTTGTGCCGCATAGACTGTGCAGTAACCACGCCAAAAACTCGATACGATTATGAGGCACGCGGTTGTGGGGGACTGCGGAATATTTTGACCACTTGTAATCTTTACCATGCTTCCAATGCACAGGACCCAGGCGTTTTTTTCCTTTCGACTCCATCAAAATGCGGCCGCCGCGGCCAGTATTCGATCCCGCGACCTCGTGCTTAGCAGCGCAACAGCACAGTCGATGAGCCGCTGCAGCGGGTATGACTAACGATGCCTATCGAGATTCGATCTTGCGACGGGGAAGGGCTTTTTCAATGAGAACGTCTGGTGAAAGTTGAAACAGCTCGACTTTAGTTTGGGCTGATGGCATGTTGTATCGAGAGAAATCTTGCATTTATATAAGTCACGAGACCAAGAGAATAATACAGTAAATTGTATGACGTAATGGACTTCCCAAATGGTGACACGTGCTATGTGTGCCCCCTAAAACTCGATGTCTTGCGGACTAGCGGTACGGAGGCACCGTGGCAGCACGTCGCGATGTACATGAAGACATCACGAACATGGACTGCATAGTGAGATCGCAAAATTCCACATTATTTGGGCGTGCAGTAACCTACACTAATTGTGAAGGGGGCTTATTGGAGTCGGTGAGCAGACCGCTAGCAACGCAGCGGCAGCTCCAAGGTGCTGATGGTGAGCTGGCATACTGGCTCCAAGCCACGCGATCGGAAGCGGGGCTTTCTAGCATGCCGATCTTTTTCGTTACATTAGTAAGAATTGAGTATTAGGTATTTGTGCATTACTTGTGTACTTACCACCAGTTAGATCGAATTCAAGTCCGAGGATCAAACAGTCACCCCTTCCAAACACTAATTTGTAAGTTGAGTACAAGGGAGACTGGGCAACGCTTCCTGTAAAGAAAAGAATTATTTCGTTCAGATTTCTGGTATGTGTGGGGCAATCAGACTTATGTAAACAAACAAACAGACTTTCATACCAGATTATTAAGTCATTTTTTCTATGCATGCATAAAAACATTAGCACACAAATATACATTACCTGTGCATACCTTTTATCCTAGCTTACGTGGTAGAAGCTTTAAAAAACGGAGACGAGAGAAGAGGATGGGGCCTGCGGTTCTTTGTTAACAGTCGCCCGGCACATGCTAGCGAGTTCTTCTGTTATCAATAATTAGCTCATTAGTCCAAATTCTTTGGCTAAATATAATGCAACTGCACAATTGCGTAAGCTCGAATGACAATTTACGAACCGCCTCCAAAAACATCTGATTCAATACTTCCCAACTTGCTACGTTTTCCCCAGTTATGTTTTCAGCGTTTCACAGTTGTAGCGCTAAACGCAATAAGAAATCTGAATGGAAGGTGGGCTCACGCCTTTCCCGCACACTTTTGCAGCGCTCTGAAAAAACAAGGGCCTGAAGGGATCAACACCATAGAGTGGCTGTCGTGGTAACCACGAAAATGTGACAAGGTGATGGCGTTGCTGTTGGCTCCTGCTAACTAGCATCTGCGTAACGCTGCGTGCTATAGCTTTGCGCACTGCCTTAGGGTGGCCTTAAGAAATATGAATGCAGTGAAGTGAACTATAAAAACATACAGGATGCGGAAGTTTTGCCTTTCAGAGTGTAACGCGATAACATTCAAAGATCCTCGACAATTTGTAACGCTTCCCGGCAACTGCTGCTTGTGTAACCGTCATTTGAAGCAAACTTTTACCAACGCGAAGCAACCGAGACCAAGGACGAGGAACACGAAGGGACGAAGACGAGTTTTTTTCGTGGTGGTAAATGTTTTCGTCAAGATTATGAAGCAACCAACTCGTGTCAAGGTCGTGCTAAGTAACCGTAATTACCGGAAAACGCTGGCGGTGAATGCTACGCACATGGCATAGTTTTCTGATGGAAGCCGGGCCTCATGCATGGGCTGATTGCTGAGGAAGTTTACAGCCGTGTGACAAAAATTTGATCTGTTTAAGGTTTCTGTTATTGTTACGTATTTTTATTATTTAAGTTTGAGATTTAACATATAAGGCATGCCTTGTCGGTGTTTTGTTTCATGACATTTGCTTTTGTGCTGTCATTCTCAGAATTTCAAGCAATAACATTGTGAAAAATGCAACACGAAGTACGAGCAGTTTTAGTAATATAATGATGTAGCCATATAACTCGCATGTACTGCATGTCAAATAACAAGGTGTGGCTTACACGTATACGCTAAGTACGGAAATTCCCGCTGAGGGAAAACTCCGCCGACGCCGACGCGGACACCGGACTTCCTGTGACACGGTCCCCTTAAGGCTATCCTGTTAAAAGAGGAAACGGCACCTGCTTGCTAGTAGCGGCAGCCACTAGCTAGGCTGTCGTTTTGTCACCTTTACGTGGTTGCCAGGCCAGATATTGAGTAGTGTTGATACCTAGAAGCCCTTTTTGAGAGCGCTCTTCTTGCTCGAGTTTTGTACCTCAGTTTTGAACCGCGGAGCAAATACATGGTTAAAGTGTAGAGAGTTGAACACGTTTGAATACAGCCTCATCGAATGCGATGCACAATTTGGCATTCGAGCTATGCATGTAAGTATAAAATACGGCCCTATTGTGACTACTATGCTAATCGATAAAAAGAAAAAAAGTTTATCATCCTGCACAACGTGGCTGTTAGCAAAACACCGTTGGCCCCCATCGTCGTATCTGGTAATTCTCTTTCACGTAACAGTGCTCTCTGCCGCGACCCAGCGGATATCTGTCCCGTGCATGTATACTCCGAGGCTCTTTTGCTTATCCAATGGTTACAAAACAACCATAGAAGCGGTAGAAAGGTTTGGTTCAATAAGTGAACTCTGCTTTATACAATGTATATTTCTTGCAAATGAGAAAATTTAGGTATAATTTGTTTTTGTCGCACAGTAGCTTCGTTGAAAACAACGCCGGCTGCCTGAACACCTACAAGACTATTGAATGTGGTAGTGGTTGGAAGCGTTTTGTGATCTAACACATTGGTACGAACGACGAAGCTCCTAGCGCTTTCATAGCACTGAGTTAAAGTTGATCCTCGACAACTAGCACCGTTTCGTGGTACGGCAGCCGCTCTCCCCCTTCTCGCGCGCCCGCTCATGTAATAAAATGTTTGTTGGCATCGCTTGCGCGCATTGTCTCCGGAACTCTCGTCTCAGGACGCAAATCTGCCACTTACGCACTCACCGTCGCGTCGTATGCACATTGACGCCTTGTGGCTTTCAGTGTGCTCACTGTGCTGATCATCAACACAGGCCTTGCGTGCTCGCTACCGCTGTTACTGCTTAGCCCTCAAAATAAACCATGCCTAGTGAAAAACTATGCGAATTTCTAGCCTAGGTTTGTTAGTGTGAAAGGCACCGGTGCTTTCTAGAATACATGTTTCACTAGTGCGCTATGACCAATTCTTCTAATGGAAGGATCACCCAATATTTTTAAGCAGCGTGGTCCACTTAAGCAGGGACGCAAGGCTTCACTGCAAAACAATCTGACAAGCATCGAATTGCAGCAGTGATGTAAATTTGTTTTATTTGAAAGAGCAATTCATTTTGTGTTCATTATTGTGCACAAGATGGCATAGTGCCTTTACATTTAGTGCAAGTGGGGAGTGATATACAGAAATAAGAAAACAGGAATCATAAAACCGTGGAGTAAATTTCACGGTGGATAGAAAAGCAGAAGTCACCCGCGCAAAAATGTACGATCATGTACAGAGGGGTCCACCGTTTAGGGAAAACTTGAGTGCAGAGCACGTCCAGATTTTCGTCTCTAGCAAAAGTGCAATCACCTAGTTTTGCAGCAGAAAACTTGTAGTTGGTAGCTTTCAGCCATTTCGACAAGCCTGTGCAGTGCACTAACATTGCTTCCACAGCCACTTGCAGCTTGGGTGTAAGCCAAGCGAGGGCCCTTTAGCAGTAGACTGCACTGCACTTTATAAAGTATGCTAGGCCTTTATAGGAGAATAAGACGATATATGTACGCGAAAGCATGCTATAGCTTCGAGCCTATTGAAATTAAATGCTTAGTAAAAACAAAATTTTAACTTAATACAGGCTCTACAGCCTTCTGATGGAAAAATGAGCATTTTCGCGGCCGTAATTGTTTGCTTGAGAGGTGCTCTTCAGTTCTGACAATTTTAGCAGATCACATAGATGATTTTTGGTGTCGTTTTCTCAAAAGAACATATTATATTTTATGACGGGTACAGGCTTGGAAGAGTTGAGCACTCAGCGCTTGCTCCAATGGTTGCTTATTCAGTCAGCATATCGGCGGCCTGTCTTACGATCACAATCAATTTCTTGCATTACAACCCTTTCAAATGACTTTCTCGGTCATATTTTCGTTTGCAATTTTTGAACTATCATTCCAGAGCGCCCACCTATGGTACTCGAATGCAGGTTGTCCTACATTTTTGCTGTGAAGTATGTCGCTTGGCACTGCAATATTATCTATACATAGTCTTTGCAGTTTTCTATTTTTCCCCAGTTTTCAATGCGCGCTAATATAGTGAATGCAAGATTTCTATCTATAAAAACTGCATAAAATATCGAAATTGTGCACATGTATATAAATTTACTACAACATTGTCATGTATTTATTGAACTTCAAGACGTGAGCGTTGTCACCTTTATCAGTCGCGAGAAAGAAACCGGGAAAAATCCCAATCCGGTGAGACTGTTATTCTCTTTTTATATCTTCAACTATCTTTGAAGTTTCTTTGAGCTAGGAAAAGTACCTTTACGAATTATTCGTAAAGGCCATCATATGTTCTACGAGACTACACACACCCTTCTTGCATACACATACACCCTGCGTACTTTACAAAATACACCTGCATTCATTTTCGACTTACATTATAAAGATTCATTGTACAAAGAGTGTTTCGACTAAGTAGTGCTATGCTTTAAAAACACGTGTAAATTAGCAGAATACAACCAAGGTGGTACTGTTCGTCTTCTCTATAGCAACTTGCAGAATGTTTATTCTGAGTTTAGATAATTAATGAACAATAATACCTCCTTTCATTGGCGATGAAGAACAGCACCGAAATGGAATCAGGAAATTACCTCTCTAATGGGCGAACCTGTGCGCAGAAAGCAGGTAAGACTCAAAACAGAACGACAGCAGCAAGCACAGACGGCGATCATCAAAAATTTGATCTGCCGGTGAAGTGCGTCGCATGCTCTATGTGATTCATGGTAGGTTCCAGCTTAATCGCTGGTGCTCGCGTACGCCGCAAAATACTACACAATTTGTGTCGCGCATACTATCAGGTTACGCAAGGTTCCATGATAACGGAGAAAATATAGAACCACCGACAACATTCGAGAAACTGCTGATACAAGCAGGCGCATCATGGGCTGAGTGATAGCGTTCAACATTTGTTTAGTAAGTGAAGACGGTCGCCCGAGAAAATTAACAAGTACGCAAGTCAATGCTGCCCTCTGGAACAGCATCACCACGATGCTGAAAACAACCACAAGCTCCAAAAACAAAGGTATCGATAGCAAGGAACAAAGAACAAAGAAACAAAAAAACAATGTTTCAATGTTGGTGAGCGGGCGTAGAAAGGCTTAAGACAAACATGTACTGCTTCAGGTCGCGAGAGGCGCCGATGTGTTTGCGTAATGCCGTCCGGTGGACCTCATAGTCCATTGCACCAATACGTGGGATGATCCTATCGTAGCGTCTTCAAAGTTTGTAGTGTCGGCTGTCCAGCCTTTTCTGGCTCTTGATGCACAGGCTTCTTCGGCGATGCAGATCTGCGGCGCCGTCGAGATTCTCCTGGTCAGTAACATGTGGTAGAAGGGCGTCAACAGTCGTCGTCGGGTTTCTTTCGCAAACCAGCTTCAATGACGTTATCAGCGTAGTTTCTTGCACTGCCATGTTATAAATTAAGATTACATAGCAAACGGCGGAATCCAAATTCTTCTGTTGGATGTGGACGTACATGGATAACATGTCGGTGAAGGGCTTATTCAGGCGGTTTGCAAAGCCAATCGTCTGCGGTTGGTAGACGATTGCCCTGCGCTGACTTGTCTGGCTGCATTGCAGGACACCTTGAGTAAGCACCACCGTAAAAGCAGTTACGCTGTAGGTGATCAGTATTTCTGGGGAACCATGTAACAGGATGCTCTCAGCGAAGAATTTAACCACTTTGGCCGCATTACCTTTGGTAGCCCTCCGTTTTAGTGGAGCGGGTAACGTAGTCGGCAGCCATGGCGATGCACTTCTTCCTGTATGTTGACGTCGGAAATGGCCCCAACAAAACCATTCCGATCACCTCGATCGCCTGCAGCAATCCTTCTGGTTTTATTTTTAGTGTCTTGAGTCGCTGGTAGTCTCGGAAGGTCCGATATCCTCACGTAGTGGGCTACGTCGCCGGTCAGACGTGGCCACTAGTGTTTCTCTTCAACCCTCAGTAAGGTGCGGGAGTGCCAGAGTTGCCCAGCGGTTGGATCATCATGTAGGGCGTGCTGTACTCCTGGACGCGGTGCTATGGGAAGAACAAGAGCGTACTTGGTGCGGATTGGGGTGGAGTTCCTTACAAGTGCCTAGTTCTGCAGAGAAAATAAGAATCCTGGCCTCAATGCTCTAAGGGCAACACCTGTGTTGCAGTCGAAGTACTCGACGAGGTTTTTAACTACATGCCTACTCGTTGGTGTTCAGCGAAGTTTTCCGCGAATTGTGCCCACAAAGGCGTCATCATACTCATCGCGGCAGCGGGTCAATGGGCGCGTGAAAGGCAGCCAGCATCAAAGTGTTTGTCTCAGGACTTGTAGCCGACGGTAAACTCCAATTCATGGAGTCTGACACTGCATCGCGTGAAGCGTCCTGAAACATCCTTTAAATCTGGGAGCCAAAACAAGGCATAGTTATCGCGTGCGACTTTGCCGGGCCTATCGTATAAGAGAGGAATTTCGTGGTTGCCAAAACGAATGCAAAGGATTATTTTTCCTCCGTCTAATAATTTCTTCCTGCTTTCAAAAGCGATCGGCTAACGTAAACAATGGCTCTCTCAAACCCGTCTTTTCTTCAGACAAGGATGGCGCCAAGGCCATGCCACTTGCTTCGGCGTCAATTTCGGTGCTGGAGTCTCCATCGAGGTGGGCGAGTACTGATGGTGACTGCAGGCGTCCTTTACGCTCTTCGAATGCTTCAATTTGCCACGTTTCTCACGAGAACTCGACGTCAGATTTCGTCAGATATGTCAATAGCTTGGCGACGCATGAAGTCTTTCACGAAGCGTCCGTAATAAGCACAATGGAAAAGGAATCTCAGTATTCCCTTCCTGTCGACGGCCTGTAGAAAGTCAGCGATGGCAGATACGTTCTGCAGATCGGGACGAAGTTCAGATTCGCTGATAACGGGACCCAAGAGTAGACGCTCATCGTAAGCAAAGCAAAACTTTTCGGCCTTCAGAGTGTGGTCTGATGAATTGATGGCCTTTACCACTGTCCCATGCCACCTAAGGTGATCGCCAAAATTCCAAGCGAAGTGTTGGCTCGATCGTCTATGTCGAGAATTACGTTTCGAGAGCACAGTTGGAGGACAATAAACATCGCTGTTTAGGCGAGGTCATGTACTGTTATTTTTGTCATGCATATTCCAGTCGGCGTCATCAGGCCTCCACCAGCTATCGGAATTTGATAGCCGTACCATGCGATTTTGAATTTCTTCAACTTCGCGGCGAATAAAACACTGAAGGCGGAGTGTCGGCTCTAATGTGTACTAGAGTGAATGAATGAATGTGCGATGTTTAGTAGCGCAAGGACCTGGAATGGCCAAAGAGTGCCGTGCCTTTGTTAAGAAGTTCGCAGTGGATAGATGAGTTCTGTGAAGTTTTCGTGACGTGGCTGTAAGGGGGCATAAAATAGTTCCTGTAAATAGTGTAAAATCCGTGTGCAATAAGATTATGGTAATGACTTATAAAGTGTCCTATGAGCTTTAATATGCATTGCGAAAGAGTCATGCAGTATACAAAATATAGGAAATGACAAAATTGGCCAGAGCACTACTGCATCACGAGAGCCCTCGAAACACAAGGGCCTAGAAGCGTATACAAAACAACTATCAAAGCTGCATCATCTGGAAAGGCGATGCATTACGAATTTAAGGGGCTTATAACATCTAGCGCTATATAATTCAAGAAAGCCAAGGCTGTTTTGGCATTAAAAAGCAGTTCTTCACTAAGAAACATAGGCGGATGAAGAGGGGCACAATAGCGGTATGCAAGAGGAAAATGCTTTTCACAGTCTCTTTCAGCTTCCCGACACTCCAGGAAGACGTAGAGGACAGTAAGCCTGCAACCACATGCTCCTCAGGTTGGAAATCCGTTATCAGTGAAGAGAAAGTTATGAGCGGCAAATGTGTGCCCTATTCTGAGTCTCGTCAATAGGTCATCTGCTCTTCGCGTTTTCGTAGTTGAGGGCCAGAAACATAATTTAGACTAAATCACGTGATGTTTATTGCTCGTTTTAGCATCACACAAGCCTTGCCAGTGGCTTCGCAGTTTGTTTCGTAGGAAAGGCTCCGTGCCTATGGCAGGGACAGCAGCAGAACGAATACTTTACGATGATACTGACTTGGCAATTTTGTCGGCAAGCACATTCCCTTCGATTCCTCTGTGGCCAGGAACCCAGCATATCACTACATGTCAACGAGATAAATAAATCTTGAACAAGATTGAGTAAACTCCAATAAAAACAGTGTTTGTATGCTTTTGTAAGGACATTAACGTTTTTAGAAGACTTAACGAGTCTGTGAATATGATTGCTCTGTCAAGCTTTAATTCCTTTATATGTTTTACCTCAGAGGGTGCTGCATAGGCTTTTGCAGTGAATATACTTGGTAGCGGGTTAAAACGTCGAATTTCGAAAAAGAGGGACGAACAGCAGCGTAAGATAAGCCAGCATGCGATTTTGACGTGTCAGTGTAGCATTCGAAGCAGGAGAACTTCGATTGAAACTCACGGAAATGCATAGCAATTTCGAGCTCAGGAGCGTGCTTTATGGCCTCTGCAAAGGCACATTCTATCCCCTGCCACTCCTAGGGCGGTAATAGCTGAGATACAGGCATTCGGGGATGTTCAAGAATCGGGATATTCATTTCTTCGCTAAGCTCTGTCACACGCAGTGGCAAAAGTGGTCTCATAGAGGGTGTATTACGAAAAAGTGTTCCGCACGTCAAGTCGTTAACTGCTGGGAAACACGGATGTCCCTTAGAAGGATGCACTTTGAGAAAATAGGTGAAGCTGATGTATTTAATCTGAAAATGGAGTGACCAATCATCTGGCTCTACGTAGAGACTTTCGACAGGGCGCGTTATAATTTCGCTAGTGACCAGGTGGATACCCACACTGTGGACAGGGTCTAATATCTTTAGCGCACTCGGAGCGGTAGAGTAATAAACCATGGCACCATAGTGCAGTCGTGATCGAACTAGGCTCCTGTAAAGATTCAATAAACACTTTCTGTCGCTTACCATGCTGTGTGGGATGGGAACTTAAGTAAGTTCATTGTTTTTAAACATCTTGCTTTAAGTTATTTTACATGTGGAATGAAAGTGAGCCTGGAGTCAAGTATAACGCCCAGAAATTTGTGCTCATTGTGCAGAGAAATTTCTTGCCCATACATTTTGACAGAGAGATCTGGAGCAAGAACTTTCTTCCAGGGGAAAAGAACGCAATAACTTTTGCAAGGGTACGCATTTTCCATCGAGAAACATAGATAAGAAGGATTGTTCACGCACGAAGGCTTCGCGAATGTTTGCTTCTGTGCACACTAGATGGTCGGCTGTAGACCGCCCTACTCTAAAACCACACTGATATAGATCAAGAATTTTGTTTGACTCAAGTAAGTGTAGAAGTCGAGGTTTATCATTTTTGTTTCAAAATGTTTGCAAATGCAACTTGTGAGGGCACTTGGGCGGTCAATTTTTATTAAAGTGAGGTCGTTGCCTTGTTGCAGAATTGGAACGACAAGGGCTTCCTTCCGAACGGTAGAGAGGTGCCCAGGAGCCCATATCGCGTTAAAAAGTGCCAGTAGAGTTAATTGAGTATCACTGGGGAGGTGTTTAACCATGCCATACATGATCCTGTCAGGTGCAGTCGGAGAGCTATGTTATGCAGTCAAGGAGGCTCTCTACTCGGCAGTGTTAGAAGGCAGGTCATAGGCTTCGTTCTGTATGCACTTGCTGTCGATGGCCTTACGTTCTGCTACTTGTTTGAACTTTAGGAATGCCTCGGAATAATGGTTAGAACTGGAAACACACTGAATGGTGTTCGCCAAGACAGCCAGCTTGGTCTTCCGAACTGTTCACTTCATCGTTCACTAGGGGCAACGGATGAATTTCTTGGCCCTTGAGCCTTTTCGGCCCGTCTCGCAGTTTAGCAACTTGAGTATACGGATTTATACCTGAAAGAAACCTCTGCCAGCTTGCCCTCTTTGCCTGTCGTCGCGTAATTCATCCCTGGGACTGAACGTGTTTAAATTCTAGTAGATTTCGGATGTAAGACATCCACATAATTTGCCCCAAGCTTTATTTTGTCTTTTTGTCCGCCTACAATCTTCATTTCACCAGGAGACCCGTCTTCTTAGCGGGGTGCCACTTGTTTGGAGAATGAGCTTTTCAGCGGCGTCAATGATAAAAACAGTAAGTTACGAAACAGCAAGATATATACAAAAATTATTTATGAAATCTCGTGACAAGGAGCTGGATTCCTTAGAAGCTTCTCAGTCAGTTGAGGCCAGCTTCCAGCGTGGGACATGTGGAAGGGATCCATGCTGTGTTGTTAGGTTAATGAGCTCAGCGTTACTGCGAAGTGATCACTACCGAAATAATGGTTAATTATACGTCATTTTAATTTAGGGAAGACCGAAGGGGAGCTGATCGACAGGTCTATTGACAGGGATGAATTATGGTGAGGATTATAATACGTTGGTTTCATCTTATTCATGAGCCCCACAATTGAGTTTAAAAGGAAGTTTTTTATAAGTGAACCTCTCGCGTCGCATCATGAGTCTCCTCACATTGTGTTATGAGCGTTAAAATCTCCCACTTGTAGGTAAGGCTTCGGAAGCTGATCAATGAGTATATAAACGATTTCTTTATCGAGATGACGGTTCGGGGGTCTATAAATAGTACATACAGTGGCCAACTTATAAAGAATGGCCTGAAATGACACTGCCTCAAGGAGAATCTGGAGCGCGACGTGTCGGTAAGCTACAGACTTGTCGGCTGCTATTGCTACTCCGCTGGAGGCGTTAGACCCGTCATGGTCAATTCGGAAGGTTTTGTAATTTGGAAGAAAATTTGTGTTCGTAGGTTTCAGATGCCTCTCTTAAACACACATCAACTTTGGATGTTTCTGTAGGAGTTTTCTAATATCGTCAATGTTATGAATGAGCCCTCTAACATTGCATTGTAGTAGTTGTGTCTCCATTATGATAATAGTGTTTTGTGCTGTGTATGTAAGATACGCAGTTCGCTCACGGGCCTTTTTCACGCGCTGTGACGCAAGCTTCATGTTTTTTGGAGCGATCGCGAGAATCTCGCCGCTCTTTAGGCGCTGGTGCCTGTGTCCATCGGCTCTTGCGAGGCGCTGTGCTTGATCTGAAGGCCTCGACACTTTGGAAGAGACCTTTGAAGGCACTAGCCGGGAGGTCAATGGCCCCTTCTGATGGGGTGGTGAAGCAGTGCTAGCTGCAGCCGCCAAGGTGGCAGATGGCGTCAGCGCCGGCTCACTGCATGTGGGCCGGAGAGCTGCAGGGAGCTGTTGTGGAACTGCCCCCAGACGCACCATTTCGGCAAAGCTGTTCGTTAGCAGGTATGCGACTCGCCTGTGAACCTCTTTAAATACTATATTTTTCTTCACTACGGTTGTGACTACTTTTTTTGCTTCCAAGATGGGCATGACCGCGAGTACACGCCATACTCGCCGTCACACTTCACGCCGTGTGGAGCGTTCTCGCAGGTTTCAGAAGCATCACCGAAACTACATTTTGCACAAATCTGGCGAGCTCGGTAGTTCTAGGAACCGTAGCCGAAACGCTGGCATTTGAAGCAGTAAAGAGGATTTGGAACAAACGGCCTGACCTGTAGCTTCACGCAGCCGGCCTCCAGTGTCTCAGGCAGGATGTTTGAGCGAAAAGTACTAAATGCTTGGTTTTTATTTCCTTGCCGTCACGCCTTAGCATTATTTTTTTCACATTGATCACGTTTCGGTCACTCCAGCCTCAGTTCAGCTTCTCTTAGCTCCATCAAATCACCGTCAGAGACAACACCAAGGCTGGTTTAGTGTTCATAGTTGGGTGTGGGGATATTGTAACTGAGATTTCCCTCAATGACACTACTTAAGGAAAGGTTTCAAGCTGTCAGGATGGCGGAGTTTCAAAAGGAGATCACCGCGAGCCATTTTCGACGCTTTGTATCCTGCGCCAAGAGATTCCGCGAGACACTTTGAAACGAGGAAGGGTGAGATCATTCTCATCGTCTTTTCATGTTTTTCAGAATGAATGACATGAAATCTGGGGACACTTTGCGATTTGTTGCCAAAAAATTGAAAAACAACTTCGGTGCGCTCTCGTTTTTGAGGGCTATGAAGGAGTCGGGGGAACGAGCAAGCCACCAGTAATATAGAGTGTTTTGCAGGGATCGCCGCCGCCCGCCATTGAGCCCAACTAGGGGACCACATAGGACGGGAAGTGTTCAGTTCTGCACACGCCAGCGGTACATCCCCGCTATAACCGAATACATAAACCCAAGGCTGGATATAATGCACAAGGTTGGCCCTTGCTGCCAGCGCCGTCGTAAATATGAGGAAAATAAAGAGAGAACAGGAAGGACTAAAATTAAGAGAAAGACGAAGGTTCGAGGGAGAGAGAGAGACGAGAAAAGGCAACTACCGATTTCCCTCGGGTGGGGAAGTCCGGGGGTGCCGTCTACATGAGCCCGGGCCAAGGGTCCGCGCCGAGGGTCCGTAAAGGTCGAAGCCCTCGGAATTGGCTCAAACCCCCGGATCCCCTTTTCTCCGGACACTGCTAAGCCACGCAAGGTTAGATCCGGGAGGGTCCAACCCTCATGTGCTCGAGTACGTGGTGTCGCAACACACCAAACGCCTGCTGGCGCAGACGCCCATGCGGGGCGCCGTCAAGATAGGTGTATTGTCCATTGCCTCTTGTGAGGCGCCGGACAAGAGCTCTTGCAAGCGACAAGTTTCGCGAGAGAGTCTCGCCTCGGAAGACGAGACCCCTGAGTACACCGGCGATGGGGGTCGATGGGGCTGCCTTTAGGTCTGAGCTCCGCCAGCTGTTTCCAGTGCCAGCAGTGGCCGGGGAAGGTGAGGCAGCCTTGACTGCGCGAGCCTAGGGTGCTGCTGGCGGTCCTGCGGGATCGCTACGCGTAGCGCAGGCTGCCGCCGACAACTTTTGTGGTGCCAGCAACCCTAGGGTAGCCTGGCCTGTTTGCTGGTTGCTGGAGTAGGCTTAACGACTTGCACACCAGGGCAGGAGCCACAAATGACTGCTCGCTGCGCATGGGCTGGGCACTTGTCAGTGGCCGCTGCGACGCTGCCAACCAAATGCGCCGCATTAGCATAAGGTGTGCTGTGGAAAGGTGAGTACCTCTTACGGGCTTCCCTAAAAGAAATATATTCTTTGACTTTAAGGTGATTATTTCTTTTTCTTTCAGCTCGGACAGGAACGTGAAGAACCTCAGTACGTCGTTGAGGAGGTCTTTACAGTGTCGTCGTCGGCGCCAGAGTATCCTCGGTATTTCGACGAACAACAACCGCAGCTCAATCTGTTGCTGCTTTTACTTTTCCGGCTATGGGCTTACAGACGGGCCGCAGGCTGGTCCTGTGCGCGGACAGCACTGCGACGAAAGGTAGCATCCCGGTGACATTGAAACCGAAGGCCGTCCTGCGTGCGTTGCGTTCTGGCAATGTAGTTGGTGCTGTCACGTGGTCGCTCGCCAAGCTGTGGGCGCCGCCCGTTATCGACGACACCTTCTAGTCCAAGCTCACGCTATGCGCATCGGCGACAGGCGTGACCTGGTTCTCTGCAGTGATAGCAAAGCGGGCGGAGTTCAGCAGTGCGTCTGACGTCCGTCTTCCCCGAGGCGTTGGGCAGATGACAGGCGAAAGGGCTGGCTCAGGCGGTGGTGGTTGCTGGTGACGAAATCGCGGCGTTACCGTACCCAGGCGGTGCGGAAAGGCAAACTGACGGTGGTCATTGATTCAGGTTGGCGCTACGGTGATTCGGGTGGCACATCGGGAACTCGGAATGACCGCTGAATTTCTTTTGTGACAATTTGGGTGATCGAGGCCACTTGAGGCTGCAATGCCGTGAACATTTTACGTAGTCCTTCGTGCACGACAGCCCTGAGTCCGTTTGAGTAAAATGCTTGGACTTCCTACTTCCGCAGAAGCAGTTGGCGGTAATATTGTCACCCAGCTATTACAACTAAAACAGTTTACCGCCGACAGATTGGCAAAAAAAAAAACGTCAGCCTTTAGCGATGGTTGGTCCTCGGAGAGCGCGCGCGCAACTACGAACTTCGTCGTTCTCGCCTTAAGGCTCCCGTGTCATCACGTGCAAACTTATTTCACGTTATTACTCCCCTGTCAAAAGCGACCGGCCCGGTCGATTCAAGGGGAGCGGGCGCGCACTATAGGCAAGAGTGCCAACATGAAAAGAAAAAAAAAACATTCAGGAATGTACACAATGCGGAAGCGGTTTGTGAGGGTTGCTTATCTCTCGCGTGCTTAGTACGGCTTCATCCGTACTACGTAGACGACTTCAGCACGGGGACGGCGTCGGTTCGAACCAGGATCGGAACTTTGAGGCACCACCTCGTAGTTTACATCACTGAGGCGGCGTACAACTTCATAGGGGCCGAAATAGCGGCGCAACAATTTCTCTGAGAGCCCACGGTGTCGGATAGGTATCCACACCCACACGCGGTCGCTTGGTAAGTATTGGACATTCCGTCGGGTCCGGTTGTAACGGTAGGCGTAGGTATTCTGCTGGGTGCGGATGCGATTCCGAGCAAGCTGGCGAGCTTCCTCGGCTTTCTCGGCGAAATCTTCAGTGGTGTCATTCCTTGTGGTTCCGTGGTCTACCGGGAGCATGGCGTCTAAGCGGGTCGTAACGCGACGTCCATAAACAAGCTCGAATGCTGTAAACACGCTGGTCTCCTGGGCAGCGGTATATTAAGCAAACGTGACGTAGGGCAAAATTTCATCCCATGTATTTCATCCCATCCCAAGTCTTGTGTTGGACGTCGACGTCCAACACAAGACTTGGGATGCCGTCCTGCCGTACGAAACATTCGCTCACAATACGGCGGTGCAAGAAACAACACAGATCACCCCATTCAAGCTGGCTTACGGCAGGAACCCCACGACGACTGTCAACGCCAAGCTGCCTTGTGTTACCGACGAAGGGAATCTCGACCTCGCGACCTATTTCTAGCGCGCCGAAGATGCCCGACAGCTCGCCCGCCTGCGGGTCAATAACCAGCAGAGGACCGACAGCCGACACTCCAAATTACGACTCATCATCATCATCATCATCATCAGCCTGGTTGCGCCCATTGCAGGGCAAAGGCCTCTCCCATGCTTCTCCAACAACCCCGGTCATGTACTAATTGTGGCCATGCCGTCCGTGCAAACTTCTTAATCTCATCCGCCCACCTAACTTTCTGCCGCCCCCTGCTACGCTTCCCTTCCCTTGGGATCCAGTCCGTAACCCTTAATGACCATCGGTTATCTTCCCTTCTCATTACATGTCCTGCCCATGCCCATTTCTTTTTCTTGATTTCAACTAAGATGTCATTAACTCGCGTTTGTTCCCTCACCCAAAATGCTCTTTTCTAATCCATTAACATTACACCTACCATTATTCTTTCCATAGCTCGTTGCGTCGTCCTCAATTTAAATAGAACCCTTTTCGTAAGCCTCCATGCTTCTGTCCCGTACGTGAGTACTGGTAAGACACAGCTGTCAAACACTTTTCGCTTGAGGGATAATGCGAACCAACTGTTCATGATCTGAGAATTCCTGCCAAACGCACCCCGGCCCATTCTTATTCTTCTGATTATTTCAGTCTCACGATCCGAGTCCCCAGTCACTACCTATCATAAGTAGACGTATTGCCTTATCACTTCCAGTGCCTCGCTACCTATCATAAACGGCTGTTCTCTTCCGAGACTCTTAAACATTACTTTTAATTTCTGCAGATTAATTTTTATACCCCCACTTCTGCATTGCCTCTGAAGGTGAGTGACCATGCATTGCAGTTGGTCTCCTGAGTTACTAAACAAGGCAATATCATCAGCGAATCGCAAGTTACTAAGGTATTCTCCATTATCTCCTATCCACAATTCTTCCCAATCCAGGTCTCTGAATACCTCCTGTAAACACGCTGTGAATAGCATTGGAGATATCGTATCTCCCTGCCTGACGCATTTCTTTATTGGGATTTTGTTGCTTGCTTTATGGAGGACTACGGTGGCTGTGGAGCCGCTATTGATATCTTCCAGTATTTTTACATATGGCTCATCTACACCCTGATTCCGTAATGCCTCCATGACTGCTGAGGTTTCGACTGAATCAAACGCTTTGTCGTAATCAATGAAAGCTATATAGAAGGGTTGGTTATATTCTGCACATTTTTCTATCACGTTATTGATAGTGTGAATATGGTCTATTGTTGAGTAGCCTTTACGGAATCCTGCCTGGTCCTTTGGTTGACAGAAGTCTAAGGTGTTCCTGATTCTATTTGCAATTACCTTAGTAAATACTTTGTAGGCAACGGACAGTAAGCTGATCGGTCTATAATTTTTTCAAGTCTTTGGCGTCCCCTGTCTTATGGATTAGGATTATGTTAGCGTTCTTCCAAGATTCCGGTACGCTCGAGGTCGTGAGGCATTGCATATACAGGGTGGCCAGTTTCTCTAGAACAATCTTTTCACCATCCTTCAACAAATCTGCTGCTACCTGATCCTCCCCAGCTGCGTTCCCCTTTTGCATATCTCCTAAGGCTTTCTTTACTTCTTCCGGCGTTACCTTCGGGATTTAGAATTCCGCTGGACTATTTTCTCGTCCATTATCGTCGTGGGTGCCACTGGTACTGTATAAATCTCCATAGAACTCCTCAGCCACTTGAACTATCTCATCCATATTAGTAATGATATTGCCGGCTTTGTCTCTTAACGCATACATCTGATTCTTGCCAATTCCTAGTTTCTTCTTCACTGTTTTTAGGCTTCCTCCGTTCCTTAGAGCATGTTCAATTCTGTCCCTATTATACTTCCTTATGTCAGCTGTCTTACGCTTGTCTTACGCTTGTTGATTAACTTCGAATGTTCTGCCAGTTCTATTCTAGCTGTAGGGTTAATGCTTTCATACATTGGCGTTTCTTGATCAGATCTTTCGTCTCCTGTGATAGTTTGCTGGTATCCTGCCTAACGGAGTTACCACCGACTTCCATTGCACACTCCTTAATGATGCCCACAAGATTGTCGTTCATTGCTTCAACACTAAGGTCCTCTTCCTGAGTTAAAGCTGAATACCTGTTCTGTAGCTTGATCTGGAATTCCTCTATTTTCCCTCTTACCACTAACTCATTAATCGGCTTCTTATGTACCAGTTTCTTCCGTTCCCTCCTCAGGTCTAGGCTAATTCGAATTCTTACCATGCTGTGGTCACTGCAGCGCACCTTACCGAGCACGTCCACATCTTGTATGATGCTAGGGTTAGCGCAGAGTATGAAGTCTATTTCATTTCTAGTCTCGCCGTTCGGGCTCCTCCGCGTCCACTTTCGGCTATCCCGCTTGCGGAAGAAGGTATTCATTATCCTCATATTATTCTGTTCCGCAAACTCCACTAATAACTCTCCCCTGCTATTC